>NC_091186.1:19197737-19510237 GCF_040958095.1 Procambarus clarkii
TCACACTCTGCCTCCCAGTTGTTGTACCAGTACCTTTACTCTCACACTCTGCCTCCCAGTTGTTGCACCAGTACCTTTACTCTCACACTCTGCCTCCCAGTTGTTGCACCAGTACCTTTACTCTCACACTCTGCCTCCCAGTTGATGTACCAGTACCTTTACTCTCACACTCTGCCTCCCAGTTGTTGTACCAGTACCTTTACTCTCACACTCTGCCTCCCAGTTGTTGCACCAGTACCTTTACTCTCTCACGCTGCCTCCCAGTTGTTGCACCAGTACCTTTACTCTCTCACTCTGCCTCCCAGTTGTTGCACCAGTACCTTTACTCTCTCACTCTGCCTCCCAGTTGTTGCACCAGTACCTTTACTCTCTCACTCTGCCTCCCAGTTGTTGTACCAGTACCTTTACTCTCACACTCTGCCTCCCAGTTGTTGTACCAGTACCTTTACTCTCACACTCTGCCTCCCAGTACATGCTCACTGCATTACTAATAGTAAATCAAGTTAATGCGAGCCGAAATATTACTGTCTCCGCAGAGAATTGATCTGATGTTTACGGGTGTGAAGTATTGTGCAATTTTTATGTTTTTGTAATTCTCGTTAATATTCTCACGCCTGTGAGGCGCCGACCTCCAGGGAAGGTCACCACGCTACAGGAGGTGGAGCAAGGGCCTGGTGACCGACCAGATTAAGCAGTTATTGTGTCTAGTATACCCAGTACCACCAGTTGTGTCTAGTATACCCAGTACCACCAGTTGTGTCTAGTATACCCAGTACCACCAGTTGTGTCTAGTATACCCAGTACCACCAGTTGTGTCTAGTATACCCAGTACCACCAGTTGTGTCTAGTATACCCAGTACCACCAGTTGTGTCTAGTATACCCAGTACCACCAGTTGTGTCTAGTATACCCAGTACCACCAGTTGTGTCTAGTATACCCAGTACCACCAGTTGTATACAGTATACCCAGTACCACCAGTTGTGTCTAGTATACCCAGTACCACCAGTTGTTATGTCTAGTATACCCAGTACCACCAGTTGTGTCTAGTATACCCAGTACCACCAGTTGTGTCCAGTATACCCAGTACCACCAGTTGTTGTGTCTAGTATACCCAGTACCACCAGTTGTGTCTAGTATACCCAGTACCACCAGTTGTGTCTAGTATACCCAGTACCACCAGTTGTGTCCAGTATACCCAGTACCACCAGTTGTTGTGTCTAGTATACCCAGCACCACCAGTTGTGTCTAGTATACCCAGTACCACCAGTTGTTATGTCTAGTATACCCAGTACCACCAGTTGTGTCTAGTATACCCAGTACCACCAGTTGTGTCTAGTATACCCAGTACCACCAGTTGTGTCTAGTATACCCAGTACCACCAGTTGTGTCTAGTATACCCAGTACCACCAGTTGTGTCTAGTATACCCAGTACCACCAGTTGTGTCCAGTATACCCAGTACCACCAGTTGTTGTGTCTAGTATACCCAGTACCACCAGTTGTGTCTAGTATACCCAGTACCACCAGTTGTTGTGTCTAGTATACCCAGCACCACCAGTTGTGTCTAGTATACCCAGCACCACCAGTTGTGTCTAGTATACCCAGTACCACCAGTTGTGTCTAGTATACCCAGTACCACCAGTTGTGTCTAGTATACCCAGTACCACCAGTTGTGTCCAGTATACCCAGTACCACCAGTTGTTGTGTCTAGTATACCCAGTACCACCAGTTGTGTCTAGTATACCCAGTACCACCAGTTGTGTCTAGTATACCCAGTACCACCAGTTGTTGTGTCTAGTATACCCAGTACCACCAGTTGTTGTGTCCAGTATACCCAGTACCACCAGTTGTGTCTAGTATACCCAGTACCACCAGTTGTGTCTAGTATACCCAGTACCACCAGTTGTTGTGTCCAGTATACCCAGTACCACCAGTTGTTGTGTCTAGTATACCCAGTACCACCAGTTGTGTCTAGTATACCCAGTACCACCAGTTGTTGTGTCCAGTATACCCAGTACCACCAGTTGTTGTGTCTAGTATACCCAGTACCACCAGTTGTGTCCAGTATACCCAGTACCACCAGTTGTTGTGTCTAGTATACCCAGTACCACCAGTTGTGTCTAGTATACCCAGTACCACCAGTTGTGTCTAGTATACCCAGTACCACCAGTTGTGTCCAGTATACCCAGTACCACCAGTTGTTGTGTCTAGTATACCCAGTACCACCAGTTGTGTCTAGTATACCCAGTACCACCAGTTGTTGTGTCTAGTATACCCAGCACCACCAGTTGTGTCTAGTATACCCAGCACCACCAGTTGTGTCTAGTATACCCAGTACCACCAGTTGTGTCTAGTATACCCAGTACCACCAGTTGTGTCTAGTATACCCAGTACCACCAGTTGTGTCCAGTATACCCAGTACCACCAGTTGTTGTGTCTAGTATACCCAGTACCACCAGTTGTGTCTAGTATACCCAGTACCACCAGTTGTGTCTAGTATACCCAGTACCACCAGTTGTTGTGTCTAGTATACCCAGTACCACCAGTTGTTGTGTCCAGTATACCCAGTACCACCAGTTGTGTCTAGTATACCCAGTACCACCAGTTGTGTCTAGTATACCCAGTACCACCAGTTGTTGTGTCCAGTATACCCAGTACCACCAGTTGTTGTGTCTAGTATACCCAGTACCACCAGTTGTGTCTAGTATACCCAGTACCACCAGTTGTTGTGTCCAGTATACCCAGTACCACCAGTTGTTGTGTCTAGTATACCCAGTACCACCAGTTGTGTCCAGTATACCCAGTACCACCAGTTGTTGTGTCTAGTATACCCAGTACCACCAGTTGTGTCTAGTATACCCAGTACCACCAGTTGTGTCTAGTATACCCAGTACCACCAGTTGTTGTGTCTAGTATACCCAGTACCACCAGTTGTTGTGTCTAGTATACCCAGTACCACCAGTTGTTGTGTCTAGTATACCCAGCACCACCAGTTGTGTCTAGTATACCCAGTACCACCAGTTGTGTCTAGTATACCCAGTACCACCAGTTGTGTCCAGTATACCCAGTACCACCAGTTGTTGTGTCTAGTATACCCAGTACCACCAGTTGTTATGTCTAGTATACCCAGTACCACCAGTTGTGTCTAGTATACCCAGTACCAGCAGTTGTGTCTAGTATACCCAGTACCACCAGTTGTGTCTAGTATACCCAGTACCACCAGTTGCTATATAAATTATTTTAGGTAATGAGGTGACTTGAGCCAGCGTTCTACTGACACCTAGACACTGCCCTTAATCCACTCGGTCACGACTGAACAAAATCCAAGAGACAGGATCTGTAATGGATTGAGTCACTGGGAAGGTTTCTCAGGTCTTCTGTGGCGCCTTATCCAGTGGGTTCATCGTTCTGTGCATCATTCATTGTATCATTCATTGTATCATTCAGTGTATCATTCATTGCATCATTCATTGCATCATTCAGTGTATCATTCAGTGCATCATTCAGTGTATCATTCATTGCATCATTCAGTGTATCATTCATTGCATCATTCAGTGTATCATTCATTGTATCATTCAGTGTATCATTCATTGCATCATTCAGTGTATCATTCAGTGCATCATTCAGTGTATCATTCATTGCATCATTCAGTGTATCATTCATTGCATCATTCAGTGTATCATTCATTGCATCATTCAGTGTATCATTCATTGTATCATTCAGTGTATCATTCATTGCATCATTCAGTGTATCATTCAGTGCATCATTCAGTGTATCATTCATTGCATCAATGAGTGGATCTTTTAAAGAAAATAGTTATTCACTACCGAGAGCCGCGACACAGCGACCCACCACCTCTCATATTGACACAGCCGCGTGTGGCAGGGTTCAGCCCAGTAACAGCGTGGCAGAGCCGCGACACAGCGACCCACCACCTCTCATAATGACAGCTGCGTGTGGCAGGGTTCAGCCCAGTAACACAGCGTGACAGAGCCGCGACACAGCGACTCACCACCTCTCATATTGACACAGCCGCGTGTGGCAGGGTTCAGCCCAGTAACCAGCGTGACAGAGCCGCAACACACCACGAGCCCGCGGTGCTCTAAGGACTAACAACGCACCAATACAAATTGAAAGATATTAATCCAGACAAGTTCTTTAAATTATAAAAAGTAACGCAAGAGATAACAGTTCCAGGCTCAACAAGCCACAATGTAAGACACAAAACAGGAAATACTATTCACCCATACGGTAATTCACCCATGGAACCGCCTACCCGCCGACACGTAACTGATCAGATATTACTACAGGTTTTTTTATACAGGAAGGTACAGGAGCAGACGACTGCTGACTAGTGATGGCACACTGAGAGCTCTACCTTCCCATAGCTCACGGTAAGCCTTACCCTACTTTTTACATCGTTTACTAACCAGCTACCCATTCACTGCTGGAAGATAACAGGTGCACAGTTACAAACTGGCGCCTAGTCAATCCTCCCAGGCCAGGATACGAACCCAGGCCAAATACCTTGAGAAGCGCGGCGCTACGGCACTGCTTAAAATTGATATAAACATATATATGGGCACGTCGAACCGGGGACATCCTGTTCGAGTTTACATCACTAGAGATGACATCACCTCAGGTAAGTTGAGGTAAACATACACACACACTAGACATGTAGAACAGCGTGACAAATACCAAGATATTACCGATATAATAAGCCATGAGGCTGCTTCCTGGCGTCGCCAGCTCTTCTTGGTGGGAATATTTCTTCACGGCGAGACTGTACCGGGCCAAGGACTGTACCGGGTCAAGGACGGTACCGGGTCAAGGACGGTACCGGGTCAAGGACGGTACCGGGTCAAGGACTGTACCGGGCCAAGGACTGTACCGGACCAAGGACTGTACGGGGCCAAGGACTGTACCGGACCAATGACTGTACCAGGCCAGGTACTGTACCGGACCAAGGACTGTACCGGGCCAGGGACTGTACCGGGCCAAGGACTGTACTGGGCCAAGGGCTGTACCGGGCCAGTGACTGTACCCGGACAGGGAGTGTACCGGTCCAGGGACTGTACCGGTCCAGGGACTGTACCGGGCCAAGGACTCTACCGGTCCAGGGACTGTACCAGGCCAAGGACTGTACCGGGCCAAGGACTGTACCGGGCCAAGGACTGTACCGAGCCAGGGACTGTACCGGTCCAGGGAGAGTACCGGTCCAGGGACTGTACCGGTCTAGGGACTGTATCGGGCCAAGGACTGTACCGGACCAAGGACTGTACCGGGCCAAGGACTGTACCGGGCCAAGGACGGCACCGGGCCAAGGACTGTACCAGGCCAAGGAATTTACCGGTCCAAGGACTGTACCGGTCCAAGGACAGTACCGGGCCAGGGACTGTAACGGTCCAAGGACTGTACTGGGCCAAGGACTGTACCGGACCAGGGACTATACCAGGCCAGGGACTGTACCGGGCCAAGGACTTTACCGGACCAAGGACTGTACCGGGCCAGGGACTGTCCCGGGCCAAGGACTGTACTGGGCCAAGGGCTGTACCGGGCCAGGGACTGTACCCGGACAGGGAGTGTACCGGTCCAGGGACTGTACCGGTCCAGGGACTGTACCGGACCAAGGACTCTGCCGGTCCAGGGACTGTACCAGGCCAAGGACTGTACAGGGCCAAAGACTGTACCAGGCCAAGGACTGTACCGGGCCAAGGAATGTACCAGGCCAAGGACTGTACCGGGCCAGGGACTGTACCGGTCCAGGGAGAGTACCGGTCCAGGGACTGTACCGGTCCAGGGACTGTATCGGGCCAAGGACTGTACCGGACCAAGGACTGTACCGGGCTAAGGACTGTACCGGGCCAAGGACGGCACCGGGCCAAGGACTATACCAGGCCAAGGACTGTACCGGTCCATGGACTGTACCGGGCCAGGGACTGTAACGGTCCAAGGACTGTACCGTACCAAGGACTGTACCGGGCCAGGGACTGTACTGGGCCATTGACTGTTCCGGACCCAGGACTGTACCGGGCCCAGGACTGTACAGGGCCAAGAACTGTACCGGGCCAAAGACGGCACTGGCCCAAGTACTGTACCGGGCAAAGGACTGTACCGGGACAAGTACGGTACCGGGCCAAGGACTTTACCAGGCCAAGGACTGTAGGGACCAGGGACTGTATCGGGCCAAGGACTGTACCGGGCCAAGGACTGTACCGGGCCAGGGACTGTACCGGGTGAAGGACTGTACCGGGCCAGGGACTGTACCGGGTCAAGGACTGTACCGGGCCAAGTACTGTACCGGGCCAAGGACAGTACCGGGTCAAGGACAGTACCGGGCCAAGGACTGTACCGGGCCAAGGACTGTACCGGGCCAAGGACAGTACCGAGCCAAGGACTGTACCGGGCCAAGGACTGTACCGGGCCAAGGACTGTACCGGGCCAAGGACTGTACCGGGCCAAGGACAGTACCGGGCCAAGGACTGTACCGGGCCAAGGACTGTACCGGGCCAAGGACTGTACCAGGCCAAGGACAGTACCGGGTCAAGGACTGTACCGGGCCATGGACTGTACCGGGCCAAGGACTGTACCGGGTCAAGGACTGTACCGGGCCAAGGACTGTACCGGGCCAAGTACTGTACCAGGCCAAGGACAGTACCGGGTTAAGGACTGTACCGGGTCAAGGACTGTACCGGGCCAAGGACTGTACCGGGTCAAGGACTGTACCGGGCCAAGGACTGTACCGCACACACAGTAACTATAACATGAGAGCGGCTTCCTTAACACTCGCGACAATTCACAAAAACCAGGAGAATCAGGTAATATTGCGAGCAGGATAAGACAAGGTGACGAGGACGGGTGGAGCGCTGTGTGGCGCCCGCTTGTGGGGGGGGGGGGGCGAGGGTCCTCTAGTCTTATAGTGCTATGTTCATGGTGAGGCAACTGTGAGGAAGAGTGGTGTGCCTACACTATGTGAGGGAGAACACTGTGTGAGGGAGAACACTATGTGAGGGAGAACACCAACACTGTATGAGGGAGAACACTGTGTGAGGGAGAACACCAACACTGTGTGAGGGAGAACACCAACACTGTGTGAGGGAGAACACCAACACTGTGTGAGGGAGAACACCAACACTGTGTGAGGGAGAACACCAACACTGTGTGAGGGAGAACACCAACACTGTGTGAGGGAGAACACCAACACTGTGTGAGGGAGAACACCAACACTGTGTGAGGGAGAACACCAACACTGTGTGAGGGAGAACACTGTGTGAGGGAGAACACCAACACTGTGTGAGGGAGAACACCAACACTGTGTGAGGGAGAACACCAACACTGTGTGAGGGAGAACACTGTGTGAGGGAGAACACCAACACTGTGTGAGGGAGAACACCAACACTGTGTGAGGGAGAACACCAACACTGTGTGAGGGAGAACACCAACACTGTGTGAGGGAGAACACCAACACTGTGTGAGGGAGAACACCAACACTGTGTGAGGGAGAACACCAACACTGTGTGAGGGAGAACACCAACACTGTGTGAGGGAGAACACCAACACTGTGTGAGGGAGAACACTGTGTGAGGGAGAACACCAACACTGTGTGAGGGAGAAAACCAACACTGTGAGGGAGAACACCAACACGGTGTGAGGGAGAACACTGTGTGAGGGAGAACACCAACACAGTGTGAGGGAGAACACTGTGTGAGGGAGAACAGCAACACTGTGTGAGGGAGAACACTGTGTGAGGGAGAACACCAACACTGTGTGAGGGAGAACACTGTGTGAGGGAGAACACCAACACTGTGTGAGGGAGAACACCAACACTGTGTGAGGGAGAACACCAACACTGTGTGAGGGAGAACACCAACACTGTGTGAGGGAGAACACTGTGTGAGGGAGAACACCAACACTGTGTGAGGGAGAACACCAACACTGTGTGAGGGAGAACACCAACACTGTGTGAGGGAGAACAGCAACACAGTGTGAGGGAGAACACCAACACTGTGTGAGGGAGAACACTGCGAGGGAGAACACCAACACTGTGTGAGGGAGAACACTGTGCGAGGGAGAACACCAACACTGTGTGAGGGAGAACACTGTGTGAGGGAGAACACTGTGTGAGGGAGAACACTGTGTGAGGGAGAACACCAACACTGTGTGAGGGAGAACACTGTGTGAGGGAGAACACCAACACTGTGTGAGGGAGAACACCAACACAGTGTGAGGGAGAACACTGTGTGAGGGAGAACACCAACACTGTGTGAGGGAGAACACTGTGCGAGGGAGAACACCAACACTGTGTGAGGGAGAACACTGTGTGAGGGAGAACACTGTGTGAGGGAGAACACTGTGCGAGGGAGAACACCAACACTGTGTGAGGGAGAACACTGTGCGAGGGAGAACACTGTGCGAGGGAGAACACCAACACTGTGTGAGGGAGAACACTGTGTGAGGGAGAACACTGTGCGAGGGAGAACACCAACACGGCCTGGAGGCAGGCGCCAGACTTCATATACTGCCGCTCAACGGTCTCCCGCCCTAAACCCACCGCTCCGATTCCTCTCCCGCCCAGCCAACGGCCAGGTTCGCATCCCTGTTCGTAGTCCTTCCTCTATTATCGCTAACGATGGTAATTGCACCTACGACACCACAAACAACCCAACAGCGACCCCACCCCTAGGTAGTTAGTTGTATGTTAATCACCTCGAACGATCAATAGCCTAAGTCAGCGCCAGAGTTTCCAATCCAATCGTCCGCGCGGCGTTGCGGTTGCCATGGAAACTGAGGGCAATTGTTGTGTTTATACTTAACAAGGAACTAACGTCAAGGTTTTCGTAATTACTATTGGTTGGTAATAGAGATATTTCAAGCGTTGGTAGGTTGGTGGTTGTTAGGTAGTTGACTCAACTGGTGGTACTGGAGTGGTTGTGGGGTGGACTGTGGAGACCCAACATTACCTTTCAGGTCCTGCCCTCCGTTATCTGTGCTCCGTTTTCTATGGTCAGTTAACTGTGGTCCGTTTTCTCTGGCCTGTTAACAGTGCTCCGTTTTCTCTGGTCAGTTAACAGTGCTCCGTTTTCTCTGGCCTGTTAACTGTGGTCCGTTTTCTCTGGCCTGTTAACAGTGCTCGATTTTCTCTGACCTGTTAACAGTGCTCCGTTTTCTCTGGCCAGTTAACTGGCCCAAATTCTTAGGCCAGTTAACTTGCCCCGTTTTCCGTGAAACGTTATCTGCTCCCCGTCACCAACACCCGTCACCAACACCCGTCACCAACACCCGTCACCAACACCCGTCACCAACACCCCCGTCACCAACACCCGTCACCAACACCCCCGTCACCAACACCCCCGTCACCAACACCCGTCACCAACACCCGTCACCAACACCGTCACCAACACCGTCACCAACACCGTCATCAACACCGTCACCAACACCCGTCACCAACACCGTCACCAACACCGTCATCAACACCCGTCACCAACACCCGTCATCAACATCCGTCACCAACACCGTCATCAACACCCGTCACCAACACCGTCATCAACACCGTCACCAACACCCGTCATCAACACCCGTCACCAACACCGTCACCAACACCGTCACGAACACCGTCACCAACACCGTCACCAACACCGTCACCAACACCGTCATCAACACCGTCACCAACACCGTCATCAACACCGTCATCAACACCGTCACCAACACCCGTCACCAACACCGTCACCAACACCCGTCACCAACACCCGTCATCAACACCGTCATCAACACCGTCACCAACACCGTCATCAACACCCGTCACCAACACCGTCATCAACACCCGTCATCAACACCCGTCACCAACACCGTCATCAACACCCGTCACCAACACCGTCATCAACACCCGTCACCAACACCGTCACCTGCGGCAAACCATCTTCGACCCGCTCTTTCTCCTCTATCATCTCAGGCTCATCAGGGTCCCGGACCTGTCAAGATTGATGCATCACTGCAGTCATCACCGTTGGTCCATCACTGCAGTCATCACCGTTGGTCCATCACTGCGGTCATTACCATTGGTCCATCACTGTGATCATCACCGTTGGTCCATTACTGCAGTCAACACCGTTGGTCCATCACTGCTGTCATCACCATTGGTCCATCACTGCGGTCATCACCGTTGGTCCATCACTGCGGTCATCACCATTGGTCCATCACTGCGGTCATCACCGTTGGTCCATCACTGCAGTCATCACCGTTGGTCCATCACTGCGGTCATCACCATTGGTCCATCACTGCAGTCATCACCATTGGTCCATCACTGCAGTCATCACCGTTGGTCCATCACTGTGATCATCACCGTTGGTCCATTACTGCAGTCAACACCGTTGGTCCATCACTGCTGTCATCACAGTTGGTCCATCACTGCAGTCAACACCGTTGGTCCATCACTGCAGTCATCACCATTGGTCCATCACTGCGGTCATCACCATTGGTCCATCACTGCAGTCATCACCGTTGGTCCATCACTGCGGTCATCACCATTGGTCAATCACTGCAGTCATCACCATTGGTCCATCACTGCAGTCATCACCATTGGTCCATCACTGCGGTCATCACCATTGGTCCATCACTGCAGTCATCACCGTTGGTCCATCACTGCGGTCATCACCATTGGTCAATCACTGCAGTCATCACCATTGGTCCATCACTGCAGTCATCACCGTTGGTCCATCACTGTAGTCATCACCGTTGGTCCACCGTTAGCTTTAAGGTAAACCCAATTAGTTTAAGCAGAGGTAGTGGGAAAGATGAAATAGGTAGCTTCGCATGGATTGAAAAAAAAAAAAATCTAATCTGTTCTATCCAGTAGTGGATTAAAGTTTGCACTCACTCTAAATACCGCTCGAGGGAGTAGTTTTTGTTGGAGATAAATATGATATATATATATATATATATATATATATATATATATATATATATATATATATATATATATATATATATATATATATATAATATATTAGTATATTTTGGTAGCAGTCTTTCCTGTAGACATATATTATTAAATATGACCGAAAAAGTAAGATTAATAATTCTAACACGAATTTTCTCAATCTTTCGTACATTTCTTTTCACTGTTGGAGGTAAATCAAAAATCAATTCTCCAAAATTCATTTTTATTTCTAGTCTGGCGTGACACGAGCGCGTTTCGTAAAACTTATTACATTTTCAAAGACTTTAGTTCACAAATACACAACTGAATAGAACTTACGCATCTCCGATTTTATATCTACACTTGAGTGAGGTGGAAGGGGTGATGTGGCATTAACACAAGACAGAACAAGAGGTGGCATTAATAGGGTATTAATTTCATCAACACAAGACAAAACAAGAGGTGGTATTAATAGGGTATTAATTTCATCAACACAAGACAGAACACGAAACAATGGGTATTGAATAGAAGTGTTTGTAGAAAGCCTATTGGTCCATATTTCTTGATGCTTCTATATTGGAGCGGATACCCAACAACATGACCTCCCGTCTTTCCTGACCACATACCCTAACACCGGACTCTCACACGCGTCCGACACGCGCCAAACTTCCGGGAAAATTCCCTCCAAAACCCTTTATGACTACGACGACACGCTGCGACTACGACGACGCGCGACACCTGTCCAGCTGGCACTCACGAGTGCCACCTGGGCAGATGGCGCGCGTCGTCGTAGTCCTCAACTTCACTACTCAAGCTGCCCTACAACATGAATGTGAGAGTGAACAAGCTGCCCTACAACGTGAATGTGAGAGGGAACAAGCTGCCCTACAACATGAATGTGAGAGGGAACAAGCTGCCCTACAACATGAATGTGAGAGGGAACAAGCTGCCCTACAACATGAATGTGAGAGGGAACAAGCTGCCCTACAACGTGAATGTGAGAGGGAACAAGCTGCCCTACAACATGAATGTGAGAGGGAACAAGCTGCCCTACAACATGAATGTGAGAGGGAACAAGCTGCCCTACAACATGAATGTGAGAGGGAACAAGCTGCCCTACAACATGAATGTGAGAGGGAACAAGCTGCCCTACAACATGAATGTGAGAGGGAACAAGCTGCCCTACAACGTGAATGTGAGAAGGAACACGCTGCCCTACAACGTGAGCAAATAGAATTCCAACGAGAGCGTGAACAGGAACTGCTAGAGTTAAAAGAACGTGAACTGGAGATACATCGTGAACATAAGAAGAAACAAGCTGCCCTGATTCTAGACCATCGTAGGAGAGAACTCGACTTGGAAACTACACACCACACTCGGCGCCAACAAACAGAAGCTAACCTTCCCGTACGTTTTAACCTTTCACATGCAATTAAGTTGATGCCATCTTTTGTTGAGGCAGAAGTAGATGTGTTTTTTACTTCATTTGAGGCTCTGGCTACCCAACTTAGCTGGCCTCAGGATCAATGGTCTGTACTTCTCAGGTCTCATTTAACAGGTAGAGCTGCAGTAACTCTCATTACTATCGCGTCCGAAACTTACTACAAAGTATTGAAACAGGCAGTGCTGGATGCCTACTTCCTCTCCATCGAGACCTACAGACGTAAGTTCAGGGATTACCTTAAAGTAAGTGCTACCACTTACCTAGAGTTTGCCAATAACGAAAAGAGATATTTTATGAAGTGGCTGGAAGCCGCACAAGTCTCCACCTTTACAGATCTCGTCAATCTCATCCTTGTGGAAGAATTCCTCAGACGTGTACCTAATTCAATACGACTCTACCTAGCCGACAAGGAAGAAAGCGATCTTACCAGATGTGCTCAATTGGCTGACTCCTACAGCCTTATTTACAGAGTACCATCTGACACACCATCTAGTAAGACTTCCTGGTTTAGTCCTGAAAAAGTGAGTACCAGTACTGTGAACTCCTCGTTGTATTGCAATTATTGCAAAGACTCTGGGCATACCATAGAAAAGTGTACCAATCCTCACTGTAAAGTCAGCAGTGAAAACAAGCCCAAATCACCTCCTAAAATTCATAAGAGACCTAAACTGTGATGAATATTTTGTTTCATCCACTGATCTCTCTCTCTTCAACAGACACTTGTACTCCGGAATAGTCTCTGCCAGCCGCGGAGATTCGGAGGAAAGGATCAAAGTGAAGATCTTGAGGGACACAGCTGCTCGACAATCTATTCTTCTGAAGTCAGCTGTACCCAACGTCACCTACACCGGAGAAACTGTCCTCATCACGGACCTAACTGCCACTGCTCCATATCCACTTGCCAGAGTCCGCCTAGATTGTCCGTTTATGCAAGGTGAAGTCCAAGTCGCCATCCGGGAAAAGCCTTTTCCCATGTCAGGAGTTCAACGTCTTCTGGGCAACGACTTGGCAGAAGATCTACAACCTGCGAATTTAATCATCACGGAAGATCCCCAGGTATATGACACAGCAGTGGAAGACCCCTATCTTGCAGTTGGTTGAAGAGGTTCAAGCAACAGATTCTGACGACGTTTTCTCTCCTGTTCTGGTGATGAAGCGGGCCACAGCTGCTCGCCTGAAACCAACTGCTGGCAGCTGTTCCCCAAGATTCTCAGAGCCTCCCACCGAATCTCACACTACTGGAGTTCCGTAAGTTGCAGAGAGAGAATCCTTCATTAACATCTTTATTCTTACAGGCTGAGGCCAAACCTAACTCTATCCCTGGTTTCTTTGTAGAAAATGGTTCCGGCATTATAGAACCAGGAAATTGAAGGAGAACGACGACTGGGCCAACATCAAACAACTGGTAGTTCCCAACAGCCTACGACCAGATATCTTGCGTCTGGTCCGGGGATCTCGCTCACACTACGGCTTCTACAAGACCTACAAGGTCCTGAAACAGGACTACTACTGGCCAGGTATGATTCGAGATATTAAACATCTTGTCAAAAATTGTCACATGTCTCAGATGACAGGTAAGCCGAATGCTCCTTTATTAAAGGCACCCCTGATACAGGTACCAGTGTCTTCTGAGCCGTTCAGTCATACCATCAACTGTGACAAGCCTCTGTCCCAGACAGGCTCCGGTAATGGTCCTTTGTGTTCTATTCCGTGTTCTACCCCTAGGTATTCTACAGCAGTTTCCGTCCAGAACAGTACGGCTGCTAACGTTGTGAAACACCTCGAGAAGTTGTGCCCGCAGTACGGACACCGCCAGAAAAGTCATAACAAGTGTGATACCATCTCCTCCAACGACCTGAGTACGACAACCAACATCACCAAGGTATTGTCTAATCCTTCTCGTTGTACTTGGCCTGACTACAATGGTTCTAAATTCTCGATCTATTCCAACACCAGAAAAGATCCTTCTCTCTACGAACCAAATCCAAATAAACGTGCTCTTCCAGACAACTTTACCAGCCCTCAGCTAAAATATTGTAAGACAAACTTGCCTTCCATTGCATTTGAAAGGCGTAAATCCTTGTCTTGTACTAACTCAAATTCTCGCTCTGCCAGGTATTAGAAAATCTTCAGTCTTCCACCCTGGCGAAAGGAACACCATCACACCGCCGCGAGATGGGATCAGGAACTATAGCTACAATCATCAGAGCAGAACCACTCGACATCCTGTTCGACGTGCAACACAACGTACCATCCAATCTACTAGGTTACAACTTCAACCTCCCTTCGGACTTCAACATTCTTCGCTCCCTCCGTCAGGATCAGTTCTCCAAACTTTGCTGAATCCTGCATCACCAGGTGAACATCATGTATCACAATCTCCTTTGGTTCCTACTGTTAGCCCAGCTCTCTAATCAGTGCTTGCTACGCTGGGCCTTGCATCAGAGGAACAATCTCCCCCATATCCTTGGATCACCATTCTCGTCGATCCATTCAGCAGGCTCGATTCTACAGCAAATTCTTACTTCACAGAGTCCTGCAGTGCTACCTCAACATCTTCAAGCACCATCCTCTCCAGCTTCTGCAGCAGACCCAGTTCACCAACCAACACCTGCTTCACTGGACCCTGTACCTGCAGAACTTCAACATCACTATCTACTTCATCAAAGGCTCGGACAATATCGTTGCCGACGCACTTTCACGAGTCCACAGGGGTGGACTCATCCACTCCTACTATTCTACACTCTACTGCAGTCGAATAGGCAGTAGGAGCAGGCTTTGGGGGAGAGCTGTCACGGTAAAATCACTAGGAAAAGATTCGGCCTGCTCCATCATTACCTATTCTACCCATATCACGTCTATATATTCAAGTACTGCAGCCACAAGAAGAAGAACAACAACAACTACTTCCAGACGTCTAGACAGTGCCTCCAGTCCCCTCATACACCCCTGCCCGTCACCCGACCTCACACCTGGGTCACTGGGAGCTCACGCCATCTCAAACAAGCAGTTAAAAGTGAGCCAGTTCATAGTTACCAGTCATCAGCACCATCTGCACGGCCGTCGTCATGTATATATAGGTCTACCTACCCCATTACAATTCAGATTACTCCTGAGTGCTCTGCTGAGTAGACCTGTTGACATACCCCAGTGTGGTAACAGAGTTATTCAGTCTGGCTCACAGTATTCTACCACCATATTTTATTTGCACATTAACGTAATGTAAATTTGATTGTTCAACTTCTTTGTTTTGCACACTTTGTATTAGAGCCAAGCCTGGATATTATTTTATGTTTTGCAATTTGTTTAATTTCAGTTTTCTATCAAAGTAAAGTATTTTTAAATGTTTTTTTTCCCTCTGTCTTATCCTACAGTTTAACTTTTTTTCCTTTATTTACTATTTTTTTTATTTTATGTGACTGGCATTCCATCTGCCTAGAGACTGCAATAACACCTATTTTTCTCGTCATAATATATGTATATATATATATATATATATATATATATATATATATATATATATATATATATATATATATATATATATATATATATATATATATATATATATAACTGAAAACTCATATAGTCCTGGGGACCATTCAGGCTTGTTTGCATATATATATATATATATATATATATATATATATATATATATATATATATATATATATATATATATATATATATATATATATACTGAAAGAGTGTTGAGAGGATTGGGCTGCAGAATTATTCATGATATAACATCAGGTTGCCTCGCTATATTATTACTGTTGGGAAGCTTTGTCTGAGAAAGTTGGAGGTGGACTCCACATTACCCTACAATACGTAGATATTTGGGATATATACAGTGGCCGAGGAATATAGGCACCACATTACCGAGCGCAACAGAAGCAAAAAAGAGCTTTTAAAGAACAATTATACTACAAAACTATTTACCTTTCGAGGGTGGAGGGCGTGGGTGGAGGCGCCGTGAGAGTGAGCGTCACTTCTACTGGAGGAGCCTCTGACGTGGTAACCTTCCCTCACTGTCTCTCCCCCAGGCTCACTCGTGCCTGGCTTCCCCAGAGCAGCCTTCATCCTGCAGGAACACAACACCTTTCTCACACACACACACAATCTCAGTAGCACCAGTGAGGTTATGAATGAAGTAACACTTCATCTCCGGTCACTTTAAAGTTATGAAGCAACAAACACATGACCCAAGAACCGCACTTGAAACTGGACCACGCATCAGATCATTAAGCAAACAAGTGAACAACAATGCCACCAGACAGAAGAACAACAAGGCCAACATAAAGAAAAACCACCAAACCACCAGAGTGACCAAAACCACCAGAGAGAACACCACCATTTGAAAGAACAATAATAACAATTAGTCACCCACACCATCATGGAAAGAAACATTATAATTCTGCCTTACGTCCGTGAGGTCAGCTATTAAAGTCTTCTAGTGCCCAATAATAGAGACCACCAGAGAGAACAACAACATTAAGACCACCAGAGAGAACAACAACATTAAGACCACCAGAGAGAACAATAACAAGACCACCAGAGAGAACAAAAAAGCCATCAGAGAGAACAATAACAAGACAACCAGAGAGAACAACAATAAGACAACCAGAGAGAACAACAACAAGACCACCAGAGAGAACAACAAGACCACCAGAGAGAACAACAACAAGACCACCAGAGAGAACAACAAGACCACCAGAGAGAACAACAAGACCACCAGAGAGAACAACAAGACCACCAGAGAGAACGACAACAAGACCACCAGAGAGAACAACAACAAGACCACCAGAGAGAACAACAAGACCACCAGAGAGAACGACAAGACCACCAGAGAGAACAACAAGACCACCAGAGAGAACGACAAGACCACCAGAGAGAATAAAATCAAGGCTAAAATCTCAGGTAGCTCGATTGAATAAGCAACCTGACAAATTACAGCTGTATCATAACTTGATACAACAGCAACTTGACAACAAGTTGATTGAAGTTGTCAGGAAAGATAACTCTGAAGAGGGACATTACTTGCCTCACCATGCCATGTTGAAAGATTGGTAATCAGGACTGCCATCATCATCAGGATTGTATTCCTGACTATTGAAGTTTAGAGTTACAGGCGTAGGCTGGATTTCCTACATATGTATGTGTTCTAGGACTGATAGGGTGATCGATTGATCATTGTTGTGTATCAAGGAACATTTATACTGATATATATATGTTATTGTATTCATACGCCGATTTTCCTTGAACATGTTTCTAGATATATATATTCTCTTGCTGATAGTGCAACATTGTATTATAAGACTTGACCTACTTGAGAAGGTTGGTAATATTATGTGGTGAATCAGGAGATAGGATACCACTTGATAAGCTGATGATAGAGTTCTGATGGCGTTGGAGTGCAACCTGACTGAACGCAACCTGACTGAAATAATACAGAGTGTAGGATTCATTATTATTATTGTATGTGTGTATGTTCTTTGTCCAGTAAATGTAATCGAATTTGCTGGTGTTTGCCCTTGTCCTAGTGAGGCTTCCCAGGATGTAGTAAAAAAGGAAAGAGAGAGAGAAAGAACCAAGAACCACTGCTGTGGACAGGGTAGGACGGAAAACTAGTAAGTCAAAGGGGATTGAGGAGATCACATCACATAAGGAGAGAGTGGGGAGTCACAGCGGCTCGAGTGGGTGTGTGCACGTGACAACGAGTCTGAGTGTTGGAGCCGCATCCCCTAAACGTGTGACGTTGAGCCCTTCTCGAAGAGCCAAAAACGCCTAGTGTGATCTCCTAGTGAGGTATAAGCACTCTACCGAGTTGTGGGTTGGGTTGTCCGTAAAGGAGGAACAACACGACAACACCACCAACCCACACTATAATAGTTGTCACATTTTATGGCCATAATTTTGTGTGCTAGGGTGTCCAATCCTTAAAGTAGCAAGAAGATAAAAAAACTCCAGTAAGTATTTTCCCCCTAATCAGTCAGCTCCCTTTTCAATGTGTATTAGTGGAAATATTTGTAGTTATATAGAAATTACATACTATTAATTTCACATAGTGGAGTTTATCTACGAAGGAGGATCACCCCTTCCAGTGAATCACGTGTCTGCCAAGTCAACATGATCAAACAGGATTAGACTGGTTATGGGAAGCTGTCTGATGCATTCTAACTGAACTGGTTGACAGCTAAGTCATTATTTCTATTTATAACATTGTAGTTAGTGTACTAACTCTATGATTAGAATTTATTAATGAAATTTTTTATCAAAAGATTTAATATTTATATGTAATAGGTACTCCCAGCATTATTGGTTCTAACCACCAAAAGATGTGCAGGGAAAATAATCCAGGACCTAGATTCAGGAAGTTCCGTGTATTTCTTCGTAAGTGGGTTTGTTACGAAGGTTCCTAAGTGTGCCCTAAGAAGATGCTTAGGTGCAATTCAATAACGTCCACTTAGGAAGAAATTTGTTGGTTCACCTGCGTGCCGATACTACTGTGTTTCGTTTGGCCAATCAGAGAGCAGCAACATTCTTCATATTGAAGATTTAGCGCTGGCTTATCGGAGCTCTACTGCCTCCTATTTACGTCGAATTTTCTTATAAAATTAGTATATTTCAAAGTAAAACAATGTTTTTTTTCAACTTCTACAGCCAGCACCGACATTGTAGTAAACAAATATGTTACATTTGTTGTTTACCTACGTAATTCTAAGAGATACTGTGTAGCTGTCCTTGTTGCTCGGAAGATGCGCTGACAATTATTGTATATATTTACTGAATTTACCCAAGGGCCACTAACTATCTAGTGACCTCGAAGAGGACAGAAAGCCGGCGGCATGTTAAAGGGCCCGCCAATTGTCTTAATGATATTTTTTAGCTGGAATTTGGCATTTACGGCTTCAGCGGGTAGGCAGTTCCATGGGTTTATAGCCCTCTTGGTGGAAAAAAAACATCTGTTTTCAGTCCTTCTTGAGAGAACATACTCTCCAACACTATATCTGTGATTGCTCTGTTATCAGTGACTTCATACCAAATGGTATGAGGTATTTTGAGCTCTGTAATTACTTCATACACTCAGGAATATTGGAAGATATTCTTGTGCTGCACCCAGATTTTGCCAGTGGAGGCTAATAGATCAGCATTAAGTATTTTGTTCTCTCCTAATTCCATGTATGACTGGCCATCCTGTGAGGTGAGGATGTTGGGTGAGCTTGTAGCTGGTTTTTGATCTACACTGTGTGGTCCTTTATACAGAATAGGGAAGCAGCACATTGCTGTGTATACCTAAACATGTTTAAAAATACATTGTTTGAGAGGAGTCTTGTAGAAACTGGTAAGAGTAATTATAATATAATGTTTCCATGATTCAGTGCCTACCTATTGTGAAAATCTCGAAGAGTTGTTTAGTCAGAGTTGATTTGTTTTTTGTATTGAGGCTGATATTTTCTAAATTGATTGTACAGTATATCTAACCATCCTGTGAGATGGGAGTATTAGATAAACTTATAGCTAGTTTTTTATCTACACTGTGTAATATTCCATATAGAATAGGGTAGCAGCACATTGCTGTGTATACCTAATCTTCTTAATAAAAAAATCAGTAATAAAGATTTTAAATTATAGTTTGTATTATTACAAATACAGTACTGTATTATCCTTATTAAATCATGTTGACCATGGATCATTAAGATCTCATGTTGATATGTAATAGTCATATTTCTTTTGAACTGCTAATCCATGTTAATCATTCATTAAATTGTGCATTATGTCTCAATTTTTCACTTCCTTGGATATACTGTACAGTACAAAAAGATAGGATAAAAATAAACCAGTAATATTTCTTTCATTTAAATAACTGCATCAATATTTTTACAGCTGACAGGATTTGTTTTACCATACAGGTGTATTATTTGTAAAAAAAAATTTGGTTTATTGTTACACACAATGGTGCTACATAGCCTTCCCAGCTTGGAGCCTTCTTTTAATACTTACTGATTAAAAAATAAATAATAAATACATTTTATTCAGGAAAAGTATATACAGTTGATTTACAAACATAATGTTGGATTTATAGACAGAGCTAGTACATACAATACCTAAAGCCACTAATACTCATAGCATTTCGGGCAAGGTGTGGGGGGAAAAACACTTAGACTAAAACTTAATAGTAATCAGGTTTAGGTATAAATTGTGCTGAAAGAAGGAATAAAAAATACAAAAAGGTGGGTTAACATAGCATAAATCAGCAATTGCACATGTTGGTGAACAGCGTTGTTTAAAAAATAGCAAGACATGGGTTGACATTTAGGAGGTAAGTTAGGTTACATGGAGTTAAATAGGCAGTACTTGGTTTAACTCTTAAACTGGTTAAGAGAGGTACAGCCTTTGACATGATTCGGGAGGTCATTCTGGGTCCCTTGATTTGTAGAGCACTTCTAGTTTGGTTACACAGCCAAATTGTGTAACAGGAAGAGGTCTTGGACACAAATTTGTTCCATGCTAAATGTAGAGGAATCAGCTGAGTATTCCTCAAATAAAATAAGTTGCCTCAGCTTATAAAGTAAATAAAATAAGCATTTCTCAAATAAGTAGCTGCCTCACCTCACTGCCTTACTGCTACATAGCCTTCCCGGCATGGTGCCTTCTTTTGATAATTACTTGTTCCACACCCAAATTGTATAACAGGAAGAGGTCTTGGACCCCTACTTCCCTCTCTCTTTTTTAATAGTCTATATGGTCATAATTATAGCTTTAAGTATTCAATGAATAAAGTTTTTGACATTTTTACCCTTCTCCTTACCTAACATCATTTGTGCAGCATATTTTTATTTTATGTCACACCCAGATTTAATTTCAAAATAAAACCAAACTAAATAAATTAGAAATGGGTATGTATAGCTAAGGTACACCCTTACTACTAGGTGAACATTTAGCATTTGGTGATAGTAAATGATCCCATCAGGCAGGGCTCATCACCTTCTCTCATATTTCATGTTCACCAGTGTTTATTTACTTAATAACTACGGGTATAATATCTTGCTATTATAAAACTAATTCTACTATCATAAAAGACATATTTACTTTAAGTTTCAAGCAGAGAATGCATATATAACTAACACGAAGGACTCCTCTTCACGATATTCAATTTTTATAATCTTTTGTTTATGTTCCAAAATCTTAAAATCGATCCCAGTGTTATGTAGCAGAGAAAAATTGAGTTATATCCAGTTTACATAAAGCTACGAGTGGTCGAAACCACACTTAGATCCCGGAATGAACTTACGAAGGTTTTTCCACTTAGTGTAGCTACTTGAATAAGGACGTAGCTGCCACAAAGGCGCTAAGAAGGAAAACATTCGTAGCTAAGAAGAAAAAACCTTCGTAAGTACCTTCCTGAATCTGGCCCCAGATATTATTTAGAAGTTTTACAGTGCACTTCTCTAATAATTATAGATAAATTATTTACATTACTATTATATCAGATTTAATGTTGGAAGATTTTCCCCCCACACACCAAGAGAGCGAAAACACTACCAAGAGAACAACAACAAGACCACCAGAGAGAACAACAAGACCACCAGAGAGAACAACAAGACCACCAGAGAGAACAACAAGACCACCAGAGAGAACAACAAGACCACCAGAGAGAACAACAAGACCACCAGAGAGAACAACAAGACCACCAGAGAGAACAACAAGACCACCAGAGAGAACAACAGAGAGAATGGGAGGGACAGAGAGGTAGAGAGATACAGAAAAAAAGAATATAAGCAAGAATAAGTGTATTATGAATCTAATAAGCGTGCCGTTCACAGGTTCCCACAAGTGACCAAGATAAAAACAGAAAGTAAGTTGACTCACTTGATGAGTAGACGCATTCTACGTAAGTTAGCAGACCCCGACCTGCCCTTGGGGCTCGGAGTCCTCTTTCTTGCCTTTCTGGAGGGCGAGTCCCTGTCGACTGAGGTGGTGGGGTGCATGGGAGATTCTGCCGTCACACTGGCCGGAGGACCCGCCGTCACTCTGACTGGAGACCCCGCCGTCACTCTGGCCAGAGATACCTCCGTCACCCTGGCCGGAGACGCTGGTTTCCTGTCAAACAATATAGGGAATACCATAATAATAATTAAAATTCTAATAATACCTATAATTATAATAATAATTATAATTATAATAATAATTATAATTATAATTATAATTATAATAATAATTATAATAACATTACCATAATATTATTTCTACCTAATTATATTGTTAGCGTTTCATTAAATAAATAATACAAGTACATAACAAGTAAGGGTCACTGAAGCGAGGTTACTGTCCTATTCTGGTCAGTGTCCGGTTTGACCCATCGCCTCTTACCATGTATCTATGCACATAGTTTTAAAACTACATACACCATTTGTCTCTGTTTCATTCATATGCTACCCTGTTGTCACATAATTCTTCACATATCTTTCCTGAATTTAAAATTCTAAAACAAGACCTACCTTGTTCAATATTTACAAGACCTTGCTCATGTTCCCACTGTTGATATACTTTATCTTAATTATCTTGATTATGGATGCCCTCGTTCTGTGCCTCTACAGAGAATGCATGCGGAATTCCCTCAACTTCTCCTTGTGTCAAAGATAACGAACGATAGGAAAAGTCTGGTCACTTTATGTTGCATTTTCTTGAAGGACTCAACGTCCAATCTGTGATATCAGTACCAGTAACCAACCACCAATATCAGCGAAGCCTCACCAGTGCCCCGCTTATACTTTAAACCAAAAATTTTGTTTGATTTGATATGTTCGATGGCACTCTGCTGTCTAGGGTACTGTCAGCCATAACCCCAAGCTCTCTTTTGCAAATATGATTTGTCTAAATCTGAATTTTTCATTCATACACGGTGTCACTCTCAGTGACTTGCTTTGAAATTCATTTGACATTTTTCTGCCCAGTCGCTGCACTGTGATGTGGTCTTTCTGTACATACATCGAGACCTAGTTCGGATGCATTATTCACCCAACTTTCGTGCCGTTCGGAAACATGCTGATAAAAGCTGTAAACCTTAAACCTGTTCACTTTACAGGTTTAACATCCAGGTCATACACATATATTATTGACAACAAAGGGCCCAATATAGGCTATAGGCTCCCTGGAGCACATCACTGGTGATCTAGTAACATTTCTCCACTCTGATTTTACTAAATTAATAATAATTCTCTGTTTTCTATTTCTTAACCTGGCTAGTAAGAAACCACAACTCAGAGTTCTTTATGAAGCCTATGCTGTCAAGTTGTCTTTCTGAATTTGCTATTACAGCCTCATTTAATTTTTCCACTTTCGACATCGGGGTGATTGGACAGTATTTGTTGTTGTTGATTTAGGGGCGACGACCGTGGGATCTGCTGCGCCCCAACGTACCCGTAGAGTGTTAATCGCGAAGCTGAATGGAGAAATGAATGTTGTTTATCACTAGAAACTAATGTGCTTCCGGTAAATAAACACACGAATAAACACGACATATAATGTCGTTCCATATAAACAACATTATATGTCTGTGACCCAAAGCGATATGTGTGCCAGGCGGTGTAACAATATCGGACAGTACTTCTCGGAAGGAAATCTGTCCTCTGGCCTGAGCAACGGGACCACATTGGACGCCCTTCAAGCTGCTGCCTCTATTCTCTATGTTGACTGATTTATTGAAAATACTTACTAGTTGGGTAAGAAAGTGTCAATGTGCACTCTTTAAACACGACTTAATACTTCATCTGAGCTGTATAATTTAGTTGGTCACAATTTTAAGTTTGTACAATTATATCACATTTATTACCATAAAAGTTGCATAATTATTTGTAAAGATTTGTTATTTTTTAATAGGCAAAGTGATCTACTCTCAAAGTCTACTCTCATTTCGCTCATAATTTTGTATTGATTACTGATCCTCACTTGTTTTCTTAGGCCTTGTTAACTCTGGTAAAGCTTGAAAATAAAATGAAATTTAACTTTACATTTTTTGGCCACGAAATATATATATGTCTACCTTACTTCCAGTCGAACGATCCCTATTATTTTCCCCACTAATTAATAAGTGCGTCTCTCCTCTTCCATTAACAAAATAAGAACATAAGTATGAAAATAACTGCAGTAGGCCTATTGGCTCGTGCGAGGCAACTCCTATTTATATCCACCAAATCTCGTTCATGTATATGTCTAACCTACGCTTGAACAATCAAGGGACCCTACTTCTGTTATGTTACGCGGTAATTGGTTACACAAATCAACAACCCTGTTACTGAACCAGTATTTACCCAGATCATGTATTAACTAAAGAGGAACTTAACACTACGCCTTAAGCTGAACAAGTCTATGTGGGTGGGGACGAGGACAGGTTGACTAGTTTACCAGTTACCAGGGAGGATGTTCTTAAACAAATAGTGAAACTCAAACCAAACAAATCCCAAGACCCCGGACTAAGTGTTTGCCAGGGTGCTTAAAGAATGCAAGGAGGAGCTTTCCGAGCCACTGTCTACCATATTTAATAAATCAATAGAGTCAGGCAGAGTGCCAGAGTCATGGAAGGTAGCTAATGTGGTACCAATTTTTAAGAAAAGAGATAGATCACTTGCGTCAAACTATCGACCAATTAGCCTAACGTCTATTGTGGGAAAGTTACTTGAATCGATAATTGCAAATACCATTCCTCTTCATCTTGAAAAACATAAATTAATAAATGATTCACAACATGGTTTTACAAATGGCCGTTCATGTTTAACAAATTTGCTAACTTTTTATTCCAGCATAGTTGAGGCAGTTGATAGTGGTAAGAATTGTGATGTTGTGTACCTTGACTTTAGCAAAGCTTTTGATACAGTGCCACATGAAAGACTGATCAAAATGATAGCGGTTCATGGTTGGGGAGGCTGCTATATTAAGTTAGATTAGGGCATGGCTATACCAAAGGAAACAAAGATAAGGGACATAAGAATAAAAGTAACTGCAGAAGGCCTTTTTGCCCATACGAGGCAGCTCCCTATTTGCAAATATTGCTGCTCAAACCTGAATCTAAATCATTTATATATATCTATATAAATAAAAATAGAAATGTTCGTTTGTGCATAATCGCTAATCTCCGAAAGTTCTTCACCGATTGCTTTGAAATTTTCACATAACGTTCCATTCCCATCCGGCCAAGTTTTATATACATACAATATAGATATCACGTTTTATACAAACGTTTTATACAAACGTTTTTATACAAACGTTTATACACGTTTTATACAAACTTTTTATTTATAGGTATCACGTTTATACAATATAGATATCAAGTTTTATATACATACAATATAGATATCACGTCTATGACGGTAAAAAAAATGCTTTTTCTGAAAAACTGTGTTTTTCATGTGAAGGAAATCTTCGAAACCTCTTTACAGATTGCTTTGAAATTTGAACACAACATTGCATTCGAATAGGCGCATCTTTTTATATATCTACTATATACATGCTTCACTTGTGACAAAAAAAAAACATGTTTAAAAAAAAATACATGGCACCATCTGTTGGACGTAAGTGCATCACACGCTGTAAGTGCATCACACGCTGTAAGTGCATCACACGCTGTAAGTGCATCACACGCTGTAAGTGCATCACACGCTGTAATCTCCAAAAGTCCTTCGCCGAGTGCGTCATCTAGAGTGAGTCAGTACTCCAATTTACACATGAAAATAGTGAAAATAACTGTCTGCCTTTCTTAGATGTACTAATAACAAAAACAGGAACCTCTTTAAACACCAGCGTATATACAAAACCTACCAACATAGGATTATGCCTGAACGGTAAGAGTGAGTGCCCTCAAAGACACAAAACCAGTGTTCTCAATGCTTATATTATATACTACTGGCGAACAACGGATATAGCAACGCGAAAATAAACACTACTATAAGAAGACACCTGGACCGATGGTACAAGCCTAAACCTAGAACAGAAACCACAACACCTCCAATAAAATTATATCACAAATCAACTATGCACAGTGAACATACAAAAGAAGAAAGAATAATGAAGGAAATAATTCGTATAGGACCTGATCATGTTCTATAAAACAAAGAAGAGAACAAATCCACAAGGGCCGTGACGAGGATTCGAACTTCGCTGCCTTGTATAATTCACAGGTCACAGGTGTCAAGTACTTCACAGGTCACTGCTGCCTGGTAGTTCACAGGTCACTGCTGCCTGGTAGTTCACAGTTCACTGCTTCCAGGTAGTTCACAGGTCACTGCTGACTGGTAGTTCACAAGTCACTTTTGCCTGGTAGTTCACAAGTCACTGCTTCCAGGTAGTTCACAGGTCACTGCTGCCTGGTAGTTCACAGGTCACTGCTGCCTGGTAGTTCACAGGTCACTGCTGCCTGGTAGTTCACAGGTCACTGCTGCCTGGTAGTTCACAAGTCACTTTTGCCTGGTAGTTCACAGGTCACTGCTGCCTGGTAGTTCACAAGTCACTGCTTCCAGGTAGTTTACAGGTCACTGCTGCCTGGTAGCTCACAGGTCACAGCTGGCAAATATTTCACAGGTTACTCCTGCCTGGTAGTTCACAGGTCAATGCTGCCTGGTAGTTCACAGGTCAATGCTGCCTGGTAGTTCACAGGTCACTGCTGCCTTGGTAGTTCACTGGTCACTGCTGCCTGGTAGTTCACAGGTCACTGCTGCCTGGTAGTTCACAGGTCACTGCTGCCTGGTAGTTCACAAGTCACTTTTGCCTGGTAGTTCACAGGTCATTGCTGCCTGGTAGTTCACAGGTCACTGCTGCCTGGTAGTTCACAAGTCACTGCTTCCAGGTAGTTTACAGGTCACTGCTGCCTGGTAGTTCACAGGTCAATGCTGCCAGGTAGTTCATAGGTTACTGGTGCCAGGTAGTTCATAGGAATCAGGGGATGGGGAATTCTCTAAGAAACCTCCTGTGATAACATAATAACACTTGCCGCAGTCTATGATGATGAGAGAGACCTGCTGCTGGTGGTGACGACGACCAACCAATACACAGTGGAGTGGACTGGAGAGTCTCCTTGTGTCTTAAGTATGGAGGAGGGGCTCAACCTCACCTTATCTGGGGAGTGGGCTCAGATCTGGACTATTTGTCATGAGTGCACGCCCCGCTGAGCCACCGGGACCTTCCCTCTCGCTCCTTAGTCATAGTGATCTCCTTAATGTTCCTCTTAATAAGTATTATATCTGCTGTCTCTTTATCTATAACTATTTCTCTCTCTCTCTCTCTCTCTCTCTCTAGTAATTCGTCACCAGGACAGGTACAAAGGCAAGTTGTCTACGTACAAACATTTATTACAGAACGATGTAAATAATAAAGAAACAATAATAATAATAATAATAATAAAGAAACTACCTGTGTTCCAACAATACACTACACGAGGATGCTGCTTTTAAATCCTCGTCAACAGCCTCTTGACTCCTCTCTCAGTCTGGACAAAGCTACTTGCATATAAATTATCTCAGACACAATAAATATTAACTCTCACCTTGTTCTGCGTCATATATAATATATGCATTCATGCACTCTCTCAAACAACAATGTTGTCCACATAATGCTCTGTATATCGTCCTGAGTCCCACCACTAAGGCCATCAGTCACTGGTCCTCACGTCGGGTTGGTACTCTGCAGCATATACAATATTTGGTGCTATTTTAAGTCCCATTTAATACATGTGAAGTTTCTCTACACGGTTTCACCAAAACCGTGTATACTTCATTACACTTTAAGTTCCACTGTACCACTGAAGTTTCACTCTACCAGTGAAGTTCCATTCAACACTTGAAGATTTACTCCACACTTGCAGTTCAAATGTTCAATCTTCTCCTTTCTTTACAGCTCATACATGTACGTCCCCCATACACAAACCTGTAATTCCATTACTGTTACGGCCAGCTTGAGCCAGTAACCGAGTTCTTTCAGTTAACGTATTTTATAACCACTTCTTTTATGATCAAGTCACTGGCAAGTTCTCAAGAACTGGCGGTAGCAAGAAACTGTGCAAGGAATCAAAGGGGGGATAATTACACCTTCACCAATATATTATCAATAGAAGTATAACTACACATATTTACACTGTGTCACTGTCACCCAGGACACTCAATAGATCTGCAGTGTTCATCAAATCCCGGCGAGTCCACTACCTTCAAGTACACGTCGTCCACGCTCAGTGGTCATCACCGGTGAGTTCACCTTCCTCGACACGGGCCAGTCCAAACACTGCATTGTCACGGTGCTCCAATACCCCACATCCGCCCTCCAGAAACACCCTGGCAGAGGGCTTCAGCAACACGCTGACAGGGGTCTCGTATTATCATGTACAGGGGTAGCTAACACCCCTGGCAGAAGTCTCTAGCAACACACTGGCAACACTTCTTAGCAGACGAACACTACTGTCATTTCGTAACTCCTTTTGGCCAAATTCGGGTACGTTGGTCCATACAACACTATATAAATCCAGCAGCTAACACACTGCTACTACCGACGATGACCACTTTGTCCTCTCACAGGACCAAGTCAGGAGTTCTGGACTACCCAAGGTGAACTGCCCTCGACAGCACAATCACTTCCTCACGTCACCTCTGTGAACATAAGCGTCATTAGCTAGACAGACAGTATACTGTGTGACCTTAGGATAACACCCTTCCACCGAGGAACTGACATTTTAATTGCATGCACAACCTAGATGGTGTTGATATCGTTATGCCACCCACCAGAGGTCATCACCATCGACCTCACCTCCTAACTGAGGAAAGAAACAGGAGCCTTACACCGACGCCACACCACCGCCAATAGATGGCGTTGTTAGCGTCTCACCTAATATCTGGGAGTTGGAATGCCGATCCGTATATGGCGCCGAAATCGCCACTCCACACTCCAGCAACGGTGTTGATACCGTAACAATTACCATACCATAATAACATATTCTCCTATCGAAACATATATAACAAATATATTAGTAAGCATTAAATCTTGCCAGCCGACGTCCCACTTCGCGACAGTCTTACAGAGATGGGTACTCCCCCATGCTGGACGAGTCCACACTCAAATCCTCTTCTGATGGGTTTCAGCGACTCCTCCCTCATCAGTCGCTCACTGACCTCAGGCAAGTAAGTATGTGTCGCTCCTGCCTCCATAATGTCTAATCATATCTCTAACTCATTATATCTTCTCACTGTTTTCATAAGCTCTCTAACCTACATCCACAAACGTTCTCTACGATCGCTGGGCACACGACCAACAATAACAAGCAATATTGTACAGTATATTGGACGCTTACCTCAGAAGGTCGGTGGGACGACGCCTGTCCACTGGTGCTCCAAAACGCCGCTACTCCTCGTTGTCCACCAATCTCACCTAGACTTGCACTAAATGCTTCTTCTAGTTCCTGCTTAGAGTGTGAGAAGTTGCCTGGCAGGCTCCACATAGGCACACCTCCTCAATTATATCCACTCAAAGGATATCTCACAGTAGGGTCCACACAGGACACGACAACAACACAGGCTTCAGGCCGCCGCTAATATCGTTCACAATCACTGAGAAACATCGTACGTCGTCCTCGGCAGCTTCCTCTCAGCTTGTACAGGTAGCCTTCACTCAAACATTAACCGAAAGCTATAATCTTCGTTCTTCCCAGGACGCACCGACGTACGTCTGTCCTCGACGACTCTAAGACCTCAAGTGACCTTCACGAACCTCGCCCACATCACGTCACTAACATAATGTCGACATCTTACTTTGTTTCCACAAGATGCTTGCCCGCTACTGTCATATCTCCAGACATTATTTACTGATGTTTGCTTTCTTTACTTCCTTCCACTCATTCCTACATTCAGTCAGGTGTGTAGAATAACTCTCACAAGACAGACCTCCCTCATTAGTCTACCTGGGGTTCATAACACAGGTTGTTTAGTAGTTTACAGGTCACTACTGCCTGGTAGTTTACAGGTCACTACTGCCTGGTAGTTCACAGGTCATTGCTGCATGGTAGTTCACAGGTCACTACTGCCTGGTAGTTCGCAGGTCACTACTGCATGGGAGTTCACAGGTCACTACTGGCTAGTAGTTCACAAGTCACTACTGCCTGGTAGTTCACAGGTCACTGCTACTGCCTGGTAGTTTGCAGGTCACTGCTGGCTGGTAGTTTACAGGTCACTACTGCCTGCTAGTTGACAGGTCACTGCTGCATGGTAGTTTACAGGTCACTACTGCCTGGTACTTCACAGGTCACTGCTGCCAGGTAGTTCACAGATTATTACTGCCTGGTAATTCACAGGTCACTACTGCCAGGTAGTTCACAAGTCACTACTGCCTGGTAGTTCACAGGTCACTACTGCCTGGTAGTTCACAGGTCACTACTGCCAGGTAGTTCACACCTAACAACTCTACTTCGTTTCAGAAACAACTCAAATCTTATACTTATTAAATCGCAAAGTTACTTAGACCCGCTTGAAGAGTGGGAGCGGGACCCGCGCGCCCTCATCCCTCAAGACGAAGAACTCGACACAAGACCAAAATACGTGTATTTGAGCGCCGTAAAATATGAGGTGAACATTGATCGGCGAGACTAGCGAGTGGGTATGAGGTTAGTGTTGGTGTGAGGCATAATGAGAGTGCGTGGTCACTCGCCGCACTCATGCGAGCACCACTGCGGTAGCCTGGCGGTCACGGGGCTGGGGGGACAATGCTGCAATGTGGAGGAGTGCGTGGTAGGGCGGCAGGACGCTGGTTCTCCCCGTGACAGCTGGTTGATGACCAACCACACAGCTGGCCTGCTCCACCTGCTCCACTGGTAGATGACCAGCCACACAGCTGGCCTGCTCCACTGGTTGATGACCAGCCACACAGCTGGCCTGCTCCACCTGCTCCACTGGTTGATGACCAGCCACACAGCTGGCCTGCTCCACCTGCTCCACTGGTTGATGACCAGCCACACAGCTGGCCTGCTCCACTGGTTGATGACCAGCCACACAGCTGGCCTGCTCCACTGGTTGATGACCAGCCACACAGCTGGCCTGCTCCACCTGCTCCACTGGTAGATGACCAGCCACACAGCTGGCCTGCTCCACTGGTTGATGACCAGCCACACAGCTGGCCTGCTCCACCTGCTCCACTGGTTGATGACCAGCCACACAGCTGGCCTGCTCCACCTGCTCCACTGGTTGATGACCAGCCACACAGCTGGCCTGCTCCACCTGCTCCACTGGTTGATGACCAGCCACACAGCTGGCCTGCTCCACCTGCTCCACTGGTTGATGACCAGCCACACAGCTGGCCTGCTCCACCTGCTCCACTGGTTGATGACCAGCCACACAGCTGGCCTGCTCCACCTGCTCCACTGGTTGATGACCAGCCACACAGCTGGCCTGCTCCACTGGTTGATGACCAGCCACACAGCTGGCCTGCTCCACCTGCTCCACTGGTAGATGACCAGCCACACAGCTGGCCTGCTCCACCTGCTCCACTGGTAGATGACCAGCCACACAGCTGGCCTGCTCCACTGGTTGATGACCAGCCACACAGCTGGCCTGCTCCACCTGCTCCACTGGTTGATGACCAGCCACACAGCTGGCCTGCTCCACCTGTTCCACTGGTTGATGACCAGCCACACAGCTGGCCTGCTCCACCTGCTCACTGGTAGATGACCAGTCACACAGCTGGCCTGCTCCACCTGCTCCACTGGTTGATGACCAGCCACACTGCTGGCCTGCTCCACCTGCTCCACTGGTTGATGACCAGCCACACAGCTGGCCTGCTCCACCTGCTCCACTGGTTGATGACCAGCCACACAGCTGGCCTGCTCCACCTGCTCCACTGGTTGATGACCAGCCACACTGCTGGCCTGCTCCACCTGCTCCACTGGTTGATGACCAGCCACACTGCTGGCCTGCTCCACCTGCTCCACTGGTTGATGACCAGCCACACTGCTGGCCTGCTCCACCTGCTCACTGGTTGATGACCAGCCACACTGCTGGCCTGCTCCACTGGTTGATGACCAGCCACACAACTGGCCTGCTCCACTGGTTGATGACCAGCCACACAGCTGGCCTGCTCCACCTGCTCCACTGGTTGATGACCAGCCACACAGCTGGCCTGCTCCACCTGCTCCACTGGTTGATGACCAGCCACACTGCTGGCCTGCTCCACCTGCTCCACTGGTTGATGACCAGCCACACTGCTGGCCTGCTCCACTGGTTGATGACCAGCCACACTGCTGGCCTGCTCCACCTGCTCCACTGGTTGATGACCAGCCACACTGCTGGCCTGCTCCACTGGTTGATGACCAGCCACACTGCTGGCCTGCTCCACCTGCTCCACTGGTTGATGACCAGCCACACAGCTGGCCTGCTCCACCTGCTCCACTGGTTGATGACCAGCCACACAGCTGGCCTGCTCCACCTGCTCCACTGGTTGATGACCAGCCACACAGCTGGCCTGCTCCACTGGTTGATGACCAGCCACACTGCTGGCCTGCTCCACCTGCTCCACTGGTTGATGACCAGCCACACTGCTAGCCTGCTCCACCTGCTCCACTGGTTGATGACCAGCCACACAGCTGGCCTGCTCCACCTGCTCCACTGGTTGATGACCAGCCACACAGCTGGCCTGCTCCACCTGCTCCACTGGTTGATGACCAGCCACACTGCTGGCCTGCTCCACCTGCTCCACTGGTTGATGACCAGCCACACTGCTGGCCTGCTCCACCTGCTCCACTGGTTGATGACCAGCCACACTGCTGGCCTGCTCCACTGGTTGATGACCAGCCACACAGCTGGCCTGCTCCACCTGCTCCACTGGTTGATGACCAGCCACACAGCTGGCCTGCTCCACTGGTTGATGACCAGCCACACTACTGGCCTGCTCCACCTGCTCCACTGGTTGATGACCAGCCACACTGCTGGCCTGCTCCACTGGTTGATGACCAGCCACACAGCTGGCCTGCTCCACCTGCTCCACTGGTTGATGACCAGCCACACAGCTGGCCTGCTCCACTGGTTGATGACCAGCCACACTGCTGGCCTGCTCCACCTGCTCCACTGGTTGATGACCAGCCACACTGCTGGCCTGCTCCACCTGCTCCACTGGCTGATGACCAGCCACACTGCTGGCCTGCTCCACTGGTTGATGACCAGCCACACAGCTGGCCTGCTCCACCTGCTCCACTGGTTGATGACCAGCCACACAGCTGGCCTGCTCCACCTGCTGCACTGGTTGATGACCAGCCACACAGCTGGCCTGCTCCACCTGCTCCACTGGTAGATGACCAGCCACACAGCTGGCCTGCTTCACCTGCTCCACTGGTAGATGACCAGCCACACAGCTGGCCTGCTCCACTGGTTGATGACCAGCCACACAGCTGGCCTGCTCCACCTGCTCACTGGTTGATGACCAGCCACACTGCTGGCCTGCTCCACCTGCTCACTGGTAGATGACCAGCCACACAGCTGGCCTGCTCCACCTGCTCACTGGTAGATGACCAGCCACACAGCTGGCCTGCTCCACCTGCTCACTGGTAGATGACCAGCCACACAGCTGGCCTGCTCCACTGGTAGATGACCAGCTACACAGCTGGCCTGCTCCACCTGCTCACTGGTAGATGACCAGCCACACAGCTGGCCTGCTCCACCTGCTCCACTGGTTGATGACCAGCCACACAGCTGGCCTGCTCCACCTGCTCCACTGGTAGATGACCAGCTACACAGCTGGCCTGCTCCACCTGCTCCACTGGTAGATGACCAGCCACACAGCTGGCCTGCTCCACCTGCTCCACTGGTTGACGACCAGCCACACAGCTGGCCTGCTCCACCTGCTCCACTGGTAGATGACCAGCTACACAGCTGGCCTGCTCCACCTGATCACTGGTAGATGACCAGCCACACAGCTGGCCTGCTCCACCTGCTCCACTGGTTGATGACCAGCCACACAGCTGGCCTGCTCCACCTGCTCCACTGGTTGATGACCAGCCACACAGCTGGCCTGCTCCACCTGCTCCGCTGGTTGATGACCAGCCACACAGCTGCCCTGCTCCACCTGCTCCACTGGTTGATGACCAGCCACACAGCTGGCCTGCTCCACCTGCTCCACTGGTTGATGACCAGCCACACAGCTGGCCTGCTCCACCTGCTCCACTGGTAGATGACCAGCTACACAGCTGGCCTGCTCCACCTGATCACTGGTAGATGACCAGCCACACAGCTGGCCTGCTCCACCTGCTCCACTGGTTGATGACCAGCCACACAGCTGGCCTGCTCCACCTGCTCCGCTGGTTGATGACCAGCCACACAGCTGCCCTGCTCCACCTGCTCCACTGGTTGATGACCAGCCACACAGCTGGCCTGCTCCACCTGCTCCACTGGTTGATGACCAGCCACACAGCTGGCCTGCTCCACCTGCTCCACTGGTTGATGACCAGCCACACAGCTGCCCTGCTCCACCTGCTCCACTGGTTGATGACCAGCCACACAGCTGGTCTGCTCCACTGGTTGATGACCAGCCACACAGCTTTCCTGTCCCCCAGTTCTCCCCACAATTTACCCGTCCCCCATCCCCTTGTCCTCCCAACCATTCCTCACTCCCCCATCCCCTCGTCCTCCCCACCATCCCCCCACTCCTGTCCCCCTCGTCCTCCCCACCATCCCCCCACTCCTGTCCCCCTCGTCCTCCCCACCATCCCCCCACTCCTGTCCCCCTCGTCCTCCCCACCATCCCCCCACTCCTGTCCCCCTCATCCTCCCCACCATTCCCCACTCCCTCGTCCTATGCATTCCCAAATTATCTGATGTTCCCATCAGAAAATTCATAACATTAAATGATCCGATATTCCCATCACTGAAATATAAGAAAAACAGTTAAAAATCGAAATGAAAAACCAATGAAAAAAATAAAAAAATAAACTATACTCACGAAATTAACGAAATGGTAAACAAAACAACTCAATTTCAACACAATGTCACACAAAATAATTATGACTGAGGCTCATGTGGCACTGTATGAAAAGCTTTGCTAAAGTCAAGGTACACAACATCACAATCCTTACCACTATCAACTGCCTCAACTATGCTTGAGTAAAATTATAACAAATTTATTAAACGTGAACGGCCATTTGTAAAACCATGTTGCGACTCATTTATTAATTTATGTTTTTCAAGATGAAAACAAATGGTATTCGCAGATATCGATTCAAGTAACTTTCCCACAATAGACGTTAGGCTAATTGGCCGATAGTTTGACGCAAGTGATCTATCTCCTTTCTTAAAAATTGGTACCACATTAGCAACCTTCCACGACTCTGGCACTCTGCCTGACTCTATTGATTTATTAAATATGGTAGACAATGGATCGCAAAGCTCCTCTTTGCATTCTTTAGGCACCCTGGCAAACACTTTGTTACAATTATTTGACCATGTCGTAGTGTTGTCCTCTAGAGCGTACCTGCGACCACCGAACACATAGGTTTGAGCCCTCATCAAGGCTCCTGTTGGATTTGTTCATTATTATTATTACTATTATTATTATTACTATGCTGTAAATACAGAATTATAAATAGTTTAATAATATATACAGTATATGAGGTTTAAATATCGACGTTGTTCCACAATATACATAAGGAATGATCAGATGTTAATTACAACAGTTAAATAACCAGTAATGCAAGGAACTGCAGAATATTTCGAATGTGGAAATTAATTAAATATTTGGATTACTGCACTAGTTATATAAACAATCTAAAATATACATACAAGGAAAATATTATTTTATTTGAAAATTATGCACAATTTGGGGTTATTATAATAAAACCTTATATTAAGCAGTAATATTACGACAAATTAACAGTTTGGGACCAACATAATAAGAGTAACTTAGCTCGATGGTTCGAGGATAATTGTAGAGCTGTGTGTGATTACTTGGTGGACGCTGACTCCCCTTGTGGCTTGGTGGACGCTGACTCCCCTTGTGGCTTGGTGGACGCTGACTCCCCTTGTGGCTTGGTGGACGCTGACTCCCCTTGTGGCTTGGTGGACGCTGACTCCCCTTGTGGCTTGGTGGACGCTGACTCCCCTTGTGGCTTGGTGGACGCTGACTCCCCTTGTGGCTTGGTGGACGCTGACTCCCCTTGTGGCTTGGTGGACGCTGACTCCCCTTGTGGCTTGGTGGACGCTGGCACCCCTTGTGGCTTGGTGGACGCTGACTCCCCTTGTGGCTTGGTGGACGCTGACTCCCCTTGTGGCTTGGTGGACGCTGGCACCCCTTGTGGCTTGGTGGACGCTGACTCCCCTTGTGGCTTGCAGCTTCATTATAAATTTTCTGGTAACTGTTGGGCTCTTGATTGTTTCTTTTTATTTCTGGCACTACTGTCCGGGGTTCATGTCATGATGGCATAAACCGCTCCCCCGAGTGTATGTTTGTCCAGGCTGCGTCAGTCCCTGCTTCTCCAGGCTGCGTCAGTCCCTGCTTTTCCAGGCTGCGTCAGTCCCTGCTTCTCCAGGCTGCGTCAGTCCCTGCTTCTCCAGGCTGCGTCAGTCCCTGCTTCTCCAGGCTGCGTCAGTCCCTGCTTCTCCAGGCTGCGTCAGTCCCTGCTTCTCCAGGCTGCGCCAGTCCCTGCTTTTCCAGGCTGCGTCAGTCCCTGCTTCTCCAGGCTGCGTCAGTCCCTGCTTCTCCAGGCTGCGTCAGTCCCTGCTTCTCCAGGCTGCGTCAGTCCCTGCTTCTCCAGGCTGCGTCAGTCCCTGCTTCTCCAGGCTGTGTTAATTCCTGCTGGTCCAGTGTGTTTCTGTTCGTTTTCTTGTTATTTGGAGATATGGTGAAGGCCCTTACTTGGGATTGTAGAGAAAACACTTACATTCTGTATTGAGCCTTTATTGGGTGAGGCAATAGAAGACCCAGCACAACAGAGGTCCGACCTGCTCTGATTTGGGAAATTAACATGGAAGAAGACTCACTATCACTTCAAGTTTATCTAAATAGGGTTTTCAAATGGTCAGAAGTTTGGCAGATGCAGTTTAATTCTGATAAATGTAAAGTTCTGAGGCTAGGTAATGATGATAGAGGTACAAGATACGAGCTAGATGGTGTTGAGATTGCGAAGTCGGATTGCGGAAGGGATCTGGGAGTTATGATTAGTAAGAATTTAAAACCAAAGGATCAGTGCATAAATGTTCGTAATAAGGCAAATAGGACACTGGGATTTATTAATCGAAGCGTTAGTAACAAGACACCTGGTGTGGTTCTCAAGCTATATCTTGCTCTGGTTAGGCCATATTTAGATTATGCAGTTCAGTTTTGGTTGCTTTACTATAGAATGGATATAAGAACATAAGAACAAAGGTAACTGCAGAAGGCCTATTGGACCATACGAGGCAGCTCCTATCTATAACCACCCAATCCCACTCATATACATGTCCAACCTACGCTTAAACAATCGAGGGACCCCACCTCCACCACGTTACGTGGTGATTGGTTCAACAAATCAACAACCCTGCTACCGAACCAGTATTTACCCAAGTAATTACTAAATATAAACTTATCCAATTTATATCCATTGTTTCGTGTTCTGTGTTGTGTTGATACTTTTATTATCCCCCTTTGTTATGTCCAGTAATCCACTTGTAAACCTCTATCATGTCACCCTTAGCTCTTCGCCTTTCCAGTGAATGCAATTTAAGCTTTGTTAATCTTTCTTCATATGAAAGATTTCTAATTTGGGGAATGAACTTTGTCATCCTCAAAGAGGGACTCAAAACTGAGCCACACACAGAAACTATTTGAATAGAATTAAACGAAAAAACAAATAATATTATAATAGGAGTTATATATAGACCACCAAATTTAGACAGAATGGAAGCAAAGCATCTATGGGATGAAATATCTAGAGCATCTAGATCTAACAGTATTTATGTCATGGGTGACTTTAATTTTAGTGGAATAAACTGGGTGAACAAAACAGGGAATAGTGAAGCAGAAGATTTTCTAGAATTAATTGACGATTGCTTTCTTACGCAACACATTAAGGAACCAACACGGGAAAATAATATTTTAGACTTAAGCAGTCCCCGTGGTGTAGTGGTAAGACTCGCCTGGCGTTCCGCGAGCGCTATGTCATGGGTTCGTATCCTGGCCGGGGAGGATTTACTGGGCGCAAATCCTTAACTGTAGCCTCTGTTTAACGCAACAGTAAAAAATGTGTACTTGGATGAAAAAACGATTCTTCGCGGCAGGGAATCGTATTCCAGGGACCTGCCCGAAACGCTACGCGTACTAGTGGCTGTACAAGAATGTAAAAACTCTTGTATATATCTAAAAAAAAAAAAAAAAAAAAAAAAAATATTTAGTGTTAACTAACAGGGAAACACAAATTAATGGCATCGAAATAGGGAGTGAGCTAGGGAACAGTGATCACAAAGAAATCAGATTTAGCATAGAATGGAATAGATCTGTAGGAGAAAATTCTGTTAAAGTGCCAGATTTTCGAAAAGCTGATTTCAATAGCCTAAGAAATTTTTTGGGTCAAATAGATTGGAAAGTGTTGGGTATGGGGTGTGGGCCGGTCTTGGAGCTAGACGTTAACCCAGAGATAGGTGACGTAAAAGGGGTTTTCGATGTGGATTCAAAATATAACGTATTTAAAAATATTTTAACCAAAGCCCAGGAATGTAGTATACCATATAAATTGAATAGATCGAATACTAGTGATCCAAAGTGGATAACAAAGGATCTGAAGAACCTTATAGGTAAAAAGAGAGCGTGGTACAAAAGGATTAAGAATGGGGAAGTCTGTTTAGAACAGGAATTCGTACAACTGGTTAGAAGTGTTAAAAAAGAGATAAGGAAAGCAAAAAGAAACTATGAAGTTCGCATAGCAGAGCAAGCAAAGACAAATCCTAAAGGGTTTTTCCAGTTATACCGGACAAAGATTAGGGAAAGGATAGGTTCATTAAAAACTGAGACAGGTCAAATAACAGATAGTGATGAAGAGATGAGTAGCATTTTTAATAAATATTTTGTATCTGTATTTACTAAAGAGGAACTTAACAATATGCCTTCAGCCGAACAAGTCTATGTGGGTGGGGACGAGGACAGGTTGACGAGTTTAGCAGTTACCAGGGAGGATGTTCTTAAACAAATAGTAAAACTCAAACCAAACAAATCCCCAGGGCCGGATGAAGTGTTTGCCAGGGTGCTTAAAGAATGCAAAGAGGAGCTTTGTGACCCACTGTCTACCATATTTAATGACACTAAAGAACTTTTTTAGTGTCAGAGTGGTTGACAAATGGAATGCATTAGGCAGTGATGTGGTGGAGGCTGACTCCATACACAGTTTCAAATGTAGATATGATAGAGCCCAATAGGCTCAGGAATCTGTACACCTGTTGATTGACGTTGAGAGGCGGGACCAAAGAGCCAGAGCTCAACCCCCGCAAGCACAACTAGGTGAGTACACACACACACACACACACACCCGTCACATGCTCTCTGGCTACACACACACACACACACACACACACACACACACACACACACACACACACACACACACACACACACACACACACACACACACACACACACACACACACACACACACACACACACACACACACACACCTGTCACATGCTCCCTGGCTACATACACACACCCGTCACATGCTCTCTGGCTACACACACACACACACACACACACACACACACACATCCGTCACATGCTTCCTGGCTACACACACACATATATATATATGTCGTACCTAGTAGCCAGAACGCACTTCTCAGCCTACTATGCAAGGTCCGATTTGCCTAATAAGCCAAGTTTTCAAGAATTAATATATTTTCTCAAATTTTTTTCTTATGAAATGATAAAGCTACCCATTTCATTATATATGAGGTCAATTTTTTTTATTGGAGTTAAAATTAATGTAGATATATGACTGAACCTAACCAACCCTACCTAACCTAACCTAACCTATCTTTATACGTTAGGTTAGGTTAGGTAGCCGAAAAAGTTAGGTTAGGTTAGGTTAGGTAGATTAGGTAGTCGAAAAACAATTAATTCATGAAAACTTGGCTTATTAGGCAAATCGGACCTTGCATAGTAGGCTGAGAAGTGTGTTCTGGCTACTAGGTACGACATATATATACCACCCCGGATACCATTCTGGAGGATGTAAGGAAAATCCAGGAGCAAGGAGCAGCCTTGGGCCTCATTCTCAATGCATCCAAATGCGAAATAGTCTCCCGCAACCCAGACATCACTGGCAAAATAAAAAAAATTCTTCCACACCATTCTTGTTGTCGAGCCACGTGACTGCACCCTCCTGGGTGCCCCAATTGGCCCACAAGCAATCGAGGAGGTCCTGGCTGCAAAAATTACTGATCTAAAGAGAATGCTGGACAGGATTGACAAGACTGATGCCCATGATGCTCTCTTCCTCCTCACAAGATGCCTGTCTCTCATTAAGTTGACTTACTTTCTTTCTGAGCTGCTTTCCATCCTACAACAGCCCTAAATGAAACGTGTATGACACCCTTCTGAGGTCTTGCTGGTGAAAGTCCTGCACCTGCCATTGGACGACTCGCAGTGGGAGCAAGCAACCCTCCTTGAAAGACTCGGCGGCCTTGGCGTCCGCACAGCCTCCCAGATTGCTCTTCCAGCCTTCCTTTCCTCCTTCCATGCATCGCACGACCTCGTAAAAGATATTCTACATGAATCCCTGAGTGATTCAGCAGGAATACACGTTCCTGCTTTCAATGAATGTTCACATCACTGGGATGCTCTTGCAGCCCCAGCACCGATCAGAGAGCCAACCATAAAACATAAACAGTCCAGCTGGGACAACCTGCTGGAGGGAAAAAATGCTGATGCCATGCTCAGCGCCACAACATCAGACAAGGAGAAAGCCCGCCTCTGAGCAGTGCGTGCCCCCCCCCCCCCCTTCCATGGAGACTGGAAGGTTGCTGCTGGTGGGTCACTGGATGGTTGCTGCTGGTGGATCACTGGATGGTTGCTGCTGGTGGGTCACTGGATAGTTGTTGCTGGTGGATCACTTGGATGGTTGCTGCTGGTGGGTCACTGGATGGTTGCTGCTGGTGGGTCACTGGATGGTTGCTGCTGGTGGGGCTGCTGCTGGTGGATGGTTGCTGCTGGTGGGTCACTGGATGGTTGCTGATGGTGGGTCACTGGATGGGTGCTGCTGGTGGGTCACTGGATGGTTGCTGCTGGTCGGTCACTGGTTGGTCGCTGCTGGTGGGTCACGGTATGGTTGCTGCTGGTCGGTCACTGGTTGGTCGCTGCTGGGGGGTCTCTGGATGGTTGCTGCTGGGGGGTCACTGGTTGGTCGCTGCTGGGGGGTCTCTGGATGGTTGCTGCTGGGGGGTCACTGGATAGTTGCTGCTGGGGGGTCTCTGGATGGTTGCTGCAGGGGATCTCTGGATGGTTGATGCTGGTGGGTCACTGGAAGGCTGCTGCTGGTGGGTCACTGGATGGTTGCTGCTGGTGGGTCATTGGAATTTTGCTGCTGGTGGGTCACTGGATGGTTGCTTCTTGTGGGTCACTGGATGGTTGCTGTTGGTGGGTCACTGGAAGGTTGCTGCTGGTGGGTCACTGGATGTATGCTGCTGGTGGGTCATTGGAATTTTGCTGTTGGAGGGTCACTGGAAGGTTGCTGCTGGTGGGTCACTGGGTGGTTGCTGCTGGTGGGTAACTGGATGGTTGCTGCTGGTGGGTCACGGGATTGCTGCTGCTGGTGGGTCAGTGGAAGGTCGCTGCTAGTGGGTCACTAATGGTTGCTGATGGTGGGTCACTGGATGGTTGCTGCTGGTGGGCCACTGGAAGGTTCCTATTGGTGGGTCACTGGATGGTTTCTGCTGATGGGTCACTGGAAGGTTGCTGCTGGTGGTTCACTGGAAGATTCCTAATGATGGGTACCAGGTAATTTGCTTCTGGTAAAACATTTTCAAATTTTCCCCACCCAACTGTGCACATTTATATGACAAAATCATATTGTTGACTTCCTCTTCCATAAATGACATAATTTTCACAATAAGCAAGATACAAATAGTCTCTGATGACAAGCGAGGAATAAAATAAAGAGTTTAAGTCCGAGATTAAAAAAAACAAAAGAGGATGTACGTAGACAAAGCCGATAATGAAAGCCATTAAGTGCAAGAAGGCGCGTGTTGCAGAGGAATGTAGCCTCTTGTAGCGGTGAGTGAAATGTCGGGGAGTCTGCAACATAATATCGCTGCTCAATTGATTACCAGAGCCGGGACACGAATATAAACACACGCGGGCTGCGTCTGGGGAGTTCCTTGGGGCTCGGGGCTGCGTCTGGGGAGTTCCTTGGGGCTCGGGGCTGCGTCTGGGGAGTTCCTTGGGGCTCGGGGCTGCGTCTGGGGAGTTCCTTGGGGCTCGGGGCTGCGTCTGGGGAGTTCCTTGGGGCTCGGGGCTGCGTCTGGGGAGTTCCTTGGGGCTCGGGGCTGCGTCTGGGGAGTTCCTTGGGGCTCGGGGCTGCGTCTGGGGAGTTCCTTGGGGCTCGGGGCTGCGTCTGGGGAGTTCCTTGGGGCTCGGGGCTGCATCTGGGGAGTTCCTTGGGGCTCGGGGCTGCGTCTGGGGAGTTGCTTGGGGCTCGGGGCTGCGTCTGGGGAATTCCTTGGGGCTCGGGGCTGCGTCTGGGGAGTTCCTTGGGGCTCGGGGCTGCGTCTGGGGAGTTCCTTGGGGCTCGGGGCTGCGTCTGGGGAGTTCCTTGGGGCTCGGGGCTGCGTCTGGGGAGTTCCTTGGGGCTCGGGGCTGCATCTGGGGAGTTCCTTGGGGCTCGGGGCTGCGTCTGGGGAGTTCCTTGGGGCTCGGGGCTGTGTCTGGGGAGTTCCTTGGGGCTCGGGGCTGCGTGCGCTCGCGCCCTGATGCCATCTTGCGGCCAGAATAGCTCGCCCCGTCCCCACACGCTGCCTGTCTTGTTATGATAATATATTACAACCCTCCACAGGTCAGAACTCTTGTAGTGGCTATTTATAGGTTAGCTTTCTTCCCCACCACAGGGAGAGGTCTTCTCCACCACAGGGAGAAGTCTTCCCCACCACAGGGAGAGGTCTTCCCCACCACAGGGAGAGGTCTTCTCCACCACAGGGAGAGGTCTTCCCCACCACAGGGAGAGGTCTTCCCCACCACAGGGAGAGGTCTTTCCCAGCACAGGGAGAGGTCTTCTCCACCACAGGGAGAGGTCTTCCCCACCACAGGGAGAGGTCTTCCCCACCACAGGGAGAGGTCTTCCCCACCACAGGGAGAGGTCTTCCGCACCACAGGGAGAGGTCTTCCCCACCACAGGGAGAGGTCTTCCCCGCCACAGGGAGAGGTCTTCCCCACCACAGGGAGAGGTCTTCCTCACCACAGGGAGAGGTCTTCTCCACCACAGGGAGAGGTCTTCCCCACCACAGGGAGAGGTCTTCCCCACCACAGGGAGAGGTCTTCCCCACCACAGGGAGAGGTCTTCCCCACCACAGGGAGAGGTCTTCCCCGCCACCGGGAGAGGTCTTCTCCGCCACAGGGAGAGGTCTTCCCCACCACAGGGAGAGGTCTTCCCCGCCACAGGGAGAGGTCTTCCCCACCACAGGGAGAGGTCTTCCCCACCACAGGGAGAGGTCTTCCCCACCACAGGGAGAGGTCTTCCCCACCACAGGGAGAGGTCTTCCCCACCACAGGGAGAGGTCTTCCGCACCACAGGGAGAGGTCTTCCCCACCACAGGGAGAGGTCTTCCCCGCCACAGGGAGAGGTCTTCCCCACCACAGGGAGAGGTCTTCCTCACCACAGGGAGAGGTCTTCTCCACCACAGGGAGAGGTCTTCCCCACCACAGGGAGAGGTCTTCCCCACCACAGGGAGAGGTCTTCCCCACCACAGGGAGAGGTCTTCCCCACCACAGGGAGAGGTCTTCCCCGCCACAGGGAGAGGTCTTCTCCGCCACAGGGAGAGGTCTTCCCCACCACAGGGAGAGGTCTTCCCCGCCACAGGGAGAGGTCTTCCCCACCACAGGGAGAGGTCTTCCCCACCACAGGGAGAGGTCTTCCCCGCCACAGGGAGAGGTCTTCCCCACCACAGGGAGAGGTCTTCCCCACCACAGGGAGAGGTCTTCCCCACCACAGGGAGAGGTCTTCCCCACCACAGGGAGAGGTCTTCCCCACCACAGGGAGAGGTCTTCCCCACCACAGGGAGAGGTCTTCTCCACCACAGGGAGAGGTCTTCCCCACCACAGGGAGAGGTCTTCTCCACCACAGGGAGAGGTCTTCCCCACCACAGGGAGAGGTCTTCCCCACCACAGGGAGAGGTCTTCCCCACCACAGGGAGAGGTCTTCTCCACCACAGGGAGAGGTCTTCCCCACCACAGGGAGAGGTCTTCCCCACCACAGGGAGAGGTCTTCCCCACCACAGGGAGAGGTCTTCCCCACCACAGGGAGAGGTCTTCCCCACCACAGGGAGAGGTCTTCTCCACCACAGGGAGAGGTCTTCCCCACCACAGGGAGAGGTCTTCCCCACCACAGGGAGAGGTCTTCCCCACCACAGGGAGAGGTCTTCCCCACCACAGGGAGAGGTCTTCCCCACCACAGGGAGAGGTGTTCCCCACCACAGGGAGAGGTCTTCCCCACCACAGGGAGAGGTCTTCCCCACCACAGGGAGAGGTGTTCCCCACCACAGGGAGAGGTGTTCCCCACCACAGGGAGAGGTCTTCCCCACCACAGGGAGAGGTCTTCCCCACCACAGGGAGAGGTCTTCCCCACCACAGGGAGAGGTCTTCCCCACCACAGGGAGAGGTCTTCCCCACCACAGGGAGAGGTGTTCCCCACCACAGGGAGAGGTGTTCCCCACCACAGGGAGAGGTCTTCCCCACCACAGGGAGAGGTCTTCCCCACCACAGGGAGAGGTCTTCCCCACCACAGGGAGAGGTCTTCCCCACCACAGGGAGAGGTCTTCCCCACCACAGGGAGAGGTCTTCCCCACCACAGGGAGAGGTCTTCCCCACCACAGGGAGAGGTCTTCCCCACCACAGGGAGAGGTCTTCCCCACCACAGGGAGAGGTCTTCCCCACCACAGGGAGAGGTCTTCCCCACCACAGGGAGAGGTGTTCCCCACCATATACATTATCATCTTAAACTTTACCTTTTCTCTCGAAATATTTTTTATTTTGAGTAAATTATTACATCTTAAAGTTCAGTCACTTTAATCTTTCTGTAATAAATTACTGTAACACATGAAAATGTGTTTAGGAATCTTTGTTAATTTATTACAGAATATGAACACGTGAATGACGACTCTCCTCGCTGTACCAGCAGGACGACCATGACGACTCTCCTCACTGTACCAGCAGGACGACCATGACGACTCTCCTCGCTGTGCCAGCAGGACGACCATGACGACTCTCCTCACTGTACCAGCAGGACGACCATGACGACTCTCCTCGCTGTACCAGCAGGACGACCATGACGACTCTCCTCACTGTACCAGCAGGACGACCATGACGACTCTCCTCGCTGTACCAGCAGGACGACCATGACTCTCCTCGCTGTACCAGCAGGACGACCATGACGACTCTCCTCACTGTGCCAGCAGGACGACCATGACGACTCTCCTCGCTGTACCAGCAGGACGACCATGACGACTCTCCTCACTGTACCAGCAGGACGACCATGACGACTCTCCTCGCTGTACCAGCAGGACGACCATGACGACTCTCCTCGCTGTACCAGCAGGACGACCATGACGACTCTCCTCGCTGTACCAGCAGGACGACCATGACGACTCTCCTCGCTGTGCCAGCAGGACGACCATCACGACTCTCCTCACTGTGCCAGCAGGACGACCATGACGACTCTCCTCGCTGTGCCAGCAGGACGACCATGACGACTCTCCTCACTGTGCCAGCAGGACGACCATCACGACTCTCCTCACTGTGCCAGCAGGACGACCATGACGACTCTCCTCGCTGTGCCAGCAGGACGACCATCACGACTCTCCTCACTGTGCCAGCAGGACGACCATGACGACTCTCCTCGCTGTGCCAGCAGGACGACCATGACGACTCTCCTCACTGTGCCAGCAGGACGACCATCACGACTCTCCTCGATGTGCCAGCAGGACGACCATGACGACTCTCCTCGCTGTGCCAGCAGGACGACCATCACGACTCTCCTCACTGTGCCAGCAGGACGACCATGACGACTCTCCTCGCTGTGCTAGCAGGACGACCATGACGACTCTCCTCGCTGTGCCAGCAGGACGACCATCACGACTCTCCTCACTGTGCCAGCAGGACGACCATGACGACTCTCCTCGCTGTGCCAGCAGGACGACCATCACGACTCTCCTCACTGTGCCAGCAGGACGACCATGACGACTCTCCTCGCTGTGCCAGCAGGACGACCATGACGACTCTCCTCGCTGTACCAGCAGGACGACCATGACGACTCTCCTCGCTGTGCCAGCAGGACGACCATGACGACTCTCCTCACTCCTCAGCAGGACGACCATGACGACTCTCCTCACTCCTCAGCAGGACGACCATGAGGTTTATTCAATTTAATAATTTTTGCGATTTATATTTGTATTAGCAAGCTTAGTAGCAGCACACAGCAATGTGCTGCTGTGGGGTGCACAGTAAACTACCGCTCACAGGATGAGTATGGGGTGCACAGTAAACTACCGCTCACAGGATGAGTATGGGGTGCACAGTAAACTACCACTCACAGGATGAGTATGGGGTGCACAGTAAACTACCGCTCACAGGATGAGTATGGGGTGCACAGTAAACTACCGCTCACAGGATGAGTATGGGGTGCACAGTAAACTACTGCTCACAGGATGAGTATGGGGTGCACAGTAAACTACTGCTCACAGGATGAGTATGGGGTGCACAATAAACTACCGCTCACAGGATGAGTATGGGGTGCACAGTAAACTACCGCTCACAGGATGAGTATGGGGTGCACAATAAACTACCGCTCACAGGATGAGTATGGGGTGCACAGTAAACTACCGCTCACAGGATGAGTATGGGGTGCACAATAAACTACCGCTCACAGGATGAGTATGGGGTGCACAATAAACTACCGCTCACAGGATGAGTATGGGGTGCACAGTAAACTACCGCTCACAGGATGAGTATGGGGTGCACAATAAACTACCGCTCACAGGATGAGTATGGGGTGCACAATAAACTACCGCTCACAGGATGAGTATGGGGTGCACAGTAAACTACCGCTCACAGGATGAGTATGGGGTGGTTATCTTGAGGTTATCTTGAGATGATTTCGGGGCTTTTTAGTGTCCCCGCGGCCCGGTCCTCGACCAGGCCTCCACCCCCAGGAAGCAGCCCGTGACAGCTGACTAACTCCCAGGTACCTATTTACTGCTAGGTAACAGGGGCATTCAGGGTGAAAGAAACTTTGCCCATTTGTTTCTGCCTCGTGCGGGAATCGAACCCGCGCCACAGAATTACGAGTCCTGCGCGCTATCCACCAGGCTACGAGGCCCTGGTGGTGGTTTATTGGTGCACAATAAACTACCGCTCACAGGATGAGTATGGGGTGCACAATAAACTACCGCTCACAGGATGAGTATGGGGTGCACAATAAACTACCGCTCACAGGATGAGTATGGGGTGCACAATAAACTACCGCTCACAGGATGAGTATGGGGTGCACAATAAGCTACCACTCACAGGATGAGCATGGTGTGCACAGTAAACTACCGCTCACAGGATGAGTATGGGGTGCACAGTAAACTACCGCGCGTTGAATCTCCCCCATGCACTCGCCAGGGGTGTATAAGGCCAGCCCTTGGCCGACTGTGGGAGCCCCGGGGCGGACAGTGGCGCCAGGAACTGACGGGCTAAGACCCGTGGGAGCAACCCTGACCACAGGTTGGAAGGGGGTGAACCCCGACAGTGGCGACCTTGCCAGGATACATCGAACAACAGTGGACAAAGGATTGCAAGTGTATTAAGGTCGATATTGGTCTCGGTTTACACTGCTCGCTAGTGTATTCCCTGTATACGGTTACTCAATAGCCTAGAGATGGAGGATGACAGAGTAAAGAAGTTTATTGAGTCGAGCGACGAGAAGGAGTTGGAAGAGTGCACCAAGGCTCAGCTGCAGCTAGTGGCGGACCATTTTGGGTTGAGATTGAGGTCCTCCAGGGTGACGGAGCGTCGGAGTGAGATCATGGCTCAGCTCAAGGCCCAAGAGGAGGCTTCCAGGGAAGGACCACCCCAAGTACCTGCCAGTGTTGGTGAGAACCAAAGCGACGAAGTCAGCAGTAGGGGATACAGCGGTGGTAGCAGGAGAAGCATGAAGCTGGAGATAATGAAAATGCAGGAAAACCTTCCAACCTACCAACCTTTGACCCTCAAGAGGCCGAAGCTTTCTTCGACCATTTTGAGAGGATAGCAATATTGAAGGAATGACAGGAAGAGGATTGGGCTGCGTTAGTGCAGAGTAGGTTGACTGGCGAGGCCAGGGAAGCTTATAACATGTTGGACCTTGATGAATGCACCATTTACGACATGATCAAGAAAGCTGTGCTCCAATCGTATCGACTAACCCCGGAGGTTTACAGGAAACGCTTCCGTGAGTGCACAAGAGCTTCTGGAAGGTCGTATGCTGAAACTGCTCGGGACATGGAGCGCAGGTTCCTGCGGTGGCTGAAGGCTGAAGAGGTGGAGACGATGGAGGAGCTGAAGCAGTTGATGGTGATGGAAAGATTCATGTCAATACTCCATCCAAAGCTAAGGGTCAGGATCAAGGAGGCTGGTATTAGAGAACTTAAGGCTGCTGCAGACAGAGCCGACCTGCTGGAAGAGGCACTACATCTCGAAAAGGAGGAACCGCCTAGGCACTCGCCTTACCCAAGGTTCGGGGGAAACGTCAAGAGTTCAAGAGGAGCGAAGACGGGCGGAGACTCTCCCAAGAGTAGTTTACACAGCGAAGTGAGTCGGTCCAAGAGTTCAGGGGAACCGGTGAGGAGACCCCAAGGGGGGAACGCCGGGATTGGTTCTGGAGCGAGGAATGCTGCCAGGGAGACAACAACCGGGAGCGCGAGGAAGACCCAGGGGACGGCGGTTTCCGGGAGCGTTGCCCGAGTGACAGGTGGAGAGTCGCCTCCCAGGAGAGTCAGGTGTTTTAATTGTGACGGGCACTTACATTTCGCACGTGAGTGTGGTCGCCCCAGGCAATGCGGAATTGTGGCACAGGTTAGAATGGACGACTAAGGAGCCAAGAATGTGTTGAGTGGATCTCCACTAGAAAGGGAGTAAAAGATCCATCCTTTTATTTGTGAAGGTACTGTGTTACGGTGCCCTTTCCTATTTCTTTCGTTTGCCTGCTTTAAGAGTCATATCAGCTCTCCCTACTGATTCTCTGAGGTTCAGGGAGTCTATTGATATATGTGGCGACCAGACCGGCTGCCAGTTAAGGGAGAAAGTTACATTATAAGTTGTAAGTAAGGGGAAATTGGCGCCCTGATATAAAATGAAAGAGTATCCCCTACTACAGATATGACGTTTTGGAAGGGACACTAGCCGATCGCGGATTGGCCGACTTAGGTCGCGGGCGACCAATCAGGGCCCGCCATGACGTCACCAAGTGCCCCGGGCGGCGCCAACGTCAGAGTTGACCTGACCGTGAAGGCGAGAGGACGCACCTCGGTCAGCTCTCAAGGATTTGAGGCTCTACAAGCCTTTCTTAGTGGATTAGAGCTGGCTATCGCAGCCCATCTTATGTATTGGAGACCCCGCGCTTCTGGGAAGCAAAAAGGAACCAAGTTTATTGAGCAAAAGAGTGCCAAACTTGGAAAATATTCGGCGACGACGCTGGACGTTGAGGGCCTGGAAAGGTGTGGCGGGCAGGCCTAGCTGTGACCGGGTCACGTCCACTGAGGGTTTTGGAAGGACGGCACCGTTCCTAGGACAAGGAGCAACGCCTTGTGGAAGGGACGAGTGTGGGAAAATAGTGATTAGCTCAGTGCCCATCGATGAACCAGGATTGGGGTAGCTGAATCTCAGGGATTGGAACGGCGACGACGCGAAGGCTCCACGACACCTGAGGACCTGTGGAACGTTCCTGGATCGTCAAGGATCGACTCAGGAAGCGTGGGAACCTCACACCATCGAGGGACAGGCGTCCTGAGCCAGGAATGTAAGGTAGATCATTTTCCCTCCCATTACCCCTTGTGTGAGTAGGCTAGTTAGGCCACAATATTTACTTATATATGTGGCAATAGGACATTAATACTTTAGTAGTAGAATAGGCTGCAAGGCAGCTTGTGTCCAGGACTGTCAGAGGGGACAGTCTGTGTGGATGGCAGGACAGTGAAGAAGAGGCGCCGACGTGGTGAAGAGGCCCTCCTGTGAGAGAGTGTGGGACTCCTGTCTTTCTGCCCAGTTGAAGGAGTGTTGGAGGTCGTGGAAGAAGAGGCTGACGATCTCCAGACTTATCCTTATTTTCATATTCATGTATTACTTGTGATTGTATGTGTGATCATGTAATTTGCATCAGTAAATTCACACTTTTATCATTGTGTTTAAGTGTGCCTCCATTATAATATTTCTCTATGAGCATACACAAAGGTTATTATAGTACCACCTAGGGAACACTACGTTCTCTATAGAGGTCCTTATTGCCTGGAGAGTGGTAAAAACAGCACAGACTCATAAAAGTGTACCCCTAGCCATCCGATCAGTATCAGTGCCTAAATGGTGGCAACTAGTAACATAGTGGCTAGAGAGAGGTAAAGCCACACAGACCTTCCTGGGAGAGTACCCTGGGCCGACAGTCCAATAGCAGATCTATGGGAGTAGCAACCTTCTGGCACAAACAATATATAATACACCCACTGAACTGCATCGCTGGGGTGCAGATATAATAACCCAGCTGGCGACCTTGTTTAGAAGAAGATAGAGAAGACAGGCGGGAAAGGACTTCCTGCAACCTTTTTGTCTGGCAAGCAGGACTCAGGGAGGTTATGGTTATAAGGTAAGCCTGAGTCTTCCTTCACTCCTCCACGGGTCTAGGCCGGAACTGTTAACAGCAGTTTCCCCGTGTTTGACTGAAGGGCTTCCAGGGTGAATCAGTGGCACCCCCTTTTGTGGTGGAAGCAAAGACCTGCGGAGGGGGCACTGCTGGTCCTCTCCTGTGTGACCAAGGAGACTCCGGTGAATCCCGGGAGTCGGAGGGGCTGAGTACTTGGCCTTTTGAGTCCCTAGCAGCTGAGTGCTAGCAGAGCCCCGGCCCACCCCCCGTGACAAGAACTGGCGACCTTGCCAGGATACGAACCCCGGTAGCCAAGAACTGGGAACTTCGCCAGGAAGCGTGGATCAAGCTACAGTGTGGCCCAAATTTCAAGACAAGTGGTGCCAGGGTACTAATACAGTGTGGCCAGTGAATTCAGTGGTACTGTTACTCAACCAGCTAAGGGGCTGAAACGGTGAAATTAGTGCCTACTAACTTGTCTGTGCTGTCGTGTATGCTCGATGATATAGAGATGGAGGAGGACAAAGTAAAGAAATTTATTGACACAAGGGACGAGAGAATTTTGGAAGAGTGTACCAAGGCCCAGCTCCAACAAGTGGCAAACCACTTTGGGATCAGGTTGAGGACGACTAAGGTAGCAGAGCAAAGGATAGAGATCATGGCACAGCTCACAGCTCGAGAGGAGGCGACGGGAGAGGAGCCATCTCAAGAGGAGCCGTCCCGAGGAGAGCCGTCGCAAGGTGAACCGTCCCTACTAGAGCCACCCCAAGCGCCTATCAGTGTGGAGAGAATTCACAGTGAACATGGGAGCAGTGGAAGGTCCAGCTGTAGTAAGAGGAGCCTGCAACTGGAAATAATGAAGATGCAACTGGAAGCCCAGCTGCGACAAGAGGAGAGAGAAGCACGGCTGCAGCGAGAGGAACGTGAGCGAGAAGCACGGCTGCAGCGAGAGGAGCGTGAGCGAGAAGCACGGCTGCAGCGAGAGGAACGTGAGCGAGAAGCACGGCTGCAGCGAGAGGAGCGTGAGCGAGAAGCACGGCTGCAGCGAGAGGAACGTGCAGCTGAGCTGCAGCGAGAGGAACGTGCAGCTGAGCTGCAGCGAGAGGAGCGTGAGCGAGAAGCTCGGCTGCGGCGAGAAGAAAGAAAGAGACAACTGCGACTGGAGGAGATAAAGGCAAAGAAAGAAGTCGAATTGCGTCGCGTTGAGCATGGTCTGCCCTCACTACCTGCACGGCGGGATGACCTCAAGGTAAGGGAATGTGACTTACCTACGTTCGAACCACAAGAAGCTGAGGCGTTCTTCGAACACTTTGAACGGATAGCAACTCTGAAGGAGTGGCCAGAAGATGATTGGGCTGCTCTGGTCCAGGGCAGGTTGACTGGTGAGGCCCGGGAAGCCTATAACATGCTGGACCTAGAGGAGTGTACTAGTTACGACGCGATTAAGAATGCGGTGCTCCACTCATTCCGGCTGACTCCGGAGATGTACCGGAAGCGGTTCAGAGAGTGTACAAGAGCGTCGGGGAAGTCTTACGCCGAGACCGCCAGGGATATGGAACGGAAATTCCTAGGATGGTTGAAGGCGGAGGAAGCGGAGTCGGCGAATGATATCAAACGATTGATAGTGATGGAGAAGTTTATGTCAGTGCTCCATCCTGAGTTGCGAGTAAGGGTGAGAGAAGCAGGTATTAAGGACCTGAAGGCTGCAGCGGACCAAGCCGACATGCTGGAGGAGGCACTACATCTTGGAAGGGAGGGGCCACCCAGACACTCGCCTTACCCCAGGTCGGGAGGGAACCTTAGGAGTTCAGGAGGAGCGAGGACGGGTGGGGACTCTTCCAAGAGTAGTGTACCCAATGAGGTAACCCAGTTCAAGAGCTCAAGAGACGCGGGGAGGAAGCCCCAAGCTGTGAGCAGTGGACCTAACTCGGGAGCAAGTGCTACAGTCCCGGACACGACGACAGGGAGTCCAAAGAGAATCCAGGGAACGTCTGCAAGTGGTACCGCCAGGGGGACTGGCGAGTGGTCACCCAGGGGAGGCAGCCGATGCTTCAACTGTGGCGTGAGAGGACATTATGCCCGCGAGTGTGAGGAGCACCAAAGGAATATAGGACTAATGTTGGAAGAGGAGATCTTAATTATGGTATCTGTGTATGGGGTTCAACCACTGCAAACCACCTCAAGTCCATCATCACCCAGCAAAAATCTGCTATCAGAATAATATCAAATTCTGCTTTCAGACAACACACAGCCCCCTTGTTTAACTCCCTAAACATGCTAAACATAATCTCACTCCACAAATTCTCTTGTGTCAACTACATTTACAAAACCCTGTTCTTAAATGCAAATTCTGCTCTGAAACTCTCCCGGGACAGATGTAATAGGACCCATTATCACCACACCAGAAATAAATATCTCTTTGATATCCCCAGAGTCAAACTTAATTTGTGTAAACACTCTATGCAAATAAAGGGACCCAGTCTATGGAACTCACTCCCGAATGAATTGAAAAGCTGTCCAACTTTTGCATCATTCAAAAACAATACTAAAAAGTACCTAATTTCATCTTCATAGTTTTTTACCTTTTGCTTTAAAACTGCACTGTATCTATTGCTACCCAATCTCCCAATCTTTATGTACCTAATCTGAACATCTTTATCATTGATGTCTTCTTATATGTACTGTCAATCTGCTGTATGGTGTCTATTAATCTTGTTTAAATTACCAATCAAGCTGTCAATGTAATCAATCAGAGCTTTAATATAACAATGTGCTTTAATATACTTACTAATTTCTCTCATCTCATTTTTTTTCTTGCAATGTATTTGTTATCATTTTATTAATTCTGATAGAATTTACCTACTAAAAATTATCTGTTAGATTAAGGACCTGCCCGAAACGCTGCGCGTACTAGTGGCTTTACAAGAGTGCAATTACTGTACCATGCTATATATTCTCACAAACCCAATGTACCTTCTTGTATATAAATAAATAAAATAAAATAAAATAAAAAATTACTGGGCGCAAATCCTTAACTGTAGCCTCTGTTTAACTCAACAGTAAAGGGGTACTTGGTTGTAAAAACGATTCTTCGCGGCAGGGGGATCGTATTCCAGGGACCTGCCCGAAACACTACGCGTAACAGTGGCTGTAGAAGAATGTAACAACTCTTGTATATATCTAAAAAAAATATATATATATATATATATATATATATATATATATATATATATATATATATATATATATATATATATATATATATATATATATATAATAATGGTGGTTCGCCAATCAACGTTATATACAATAGTGTGTGCTTTAAAAATTTCAAGAGAATGGATAGCAGGAAAGTGAACAGAAAACGATGTTACATTGGATTGTCTATAGGGTACACTACTGCAAACAGGATAGATCTGGGGTCTTAGTATTGGACCCCATCACGTGTGTGGTAGTGGACCCCATACACATCCTATGGGTGGCAGTGGACCCCATAATCATCTTGTGGGTGGTAGTGGACCCCATACTTATCCTGTGGGATGGTTTGTGGACTCCCTGCATACCCATTCTTATGGGTGGTAATGGACCCCACCCACATTCTGTGGGTGGAAATGATCCCATACCCATCCTGTAGGCAATAATGGACCCCATACCCATCCTGTAGGCAGTAGTGATTTGATTTGATTGATATGTTCCCAATTTCCAATAATGTTCTATGAAATCTATCACCCCCCCCCCCCACACACTTGTGTAGTTGAGGATATGGCAAGTGTGTGAGATGGGAAGGATGTGCTACAGGGAGTAAAGAGAGATTGTGGGGTGGGCAAGGGCATGTGTGGGAGACCTGCGCGTCTCCGGGTAACCCATCCAGTATTGTAATATACAAAAAGAATGTAAACATCTAAGTTACCCCATTAAAGCCTAGAAAATCAAGTTTCCACAAGATCCTGGTAGTGAGAGGTGAGCGGCAGAGATTTTACAAATAACGTATATTGATTTAAAATATAAATTATAAAAAAAAATGCATTTTGTTCATAAAGTATTTTATTATATATAAAATAAAACCTATTTTTAATAAAGGTTTAAAAATAATTTTCTTTTCTTTAATTTCTTATATAAAAACTTTGGGATTTTATTAAATAATAATAAAACATAACTCAGACCAACTTTGCCAAAGCTCCAGTATATTTTGTTTAGTAATATTATTAAATTTTTTTACGCCATTGTGCGCAATATTCACTACAACATACTTAGTTAAACTTAACTCCCATATGGCCCGTCTCAGATGCTCTGAGACGGGCCAACGACGACAACTTCAATCAATCAGGAGTCTCGTGTGGGCCGCCCTTGTAGGCGACGTGGGCCGGCGTGGAAGGCTATAAGTTAAAAGTGAGTATAGGCTTCTAAGGTACTTTTCACCGAAGCCCACGTGTAACAGGATGGCGGAGGAGCGTTTTTGTATGTGAAGCAGCTGCAGGTGACGGTGAAACAGAGGTTGCCGGGTCTGCAGCGCTCCATATCTCTCCAGACAGTCTCCGTGGTGTAGTGGTAAGACACTCGCCTGGCGTTCCGCGAGCGCTATGTCATGGGTTCGTATCCTGGCCGGGGAGGATTTACTGGGCGCAATTCCTTAACTGTAGCCTCTGTTTAACGCAACAGTAAAATGTGTACTTGGATGAAAAAACGATTCTTCGCGGCAGGGGATCGTATTCCAGGGACCATAGGATTAAGGACTTGCCCGAAACGCTACGCGTACTAGTGGCTGTACAAGAATGTAACAACTCTTGTATATATCTCAAAAAAAAAAAATATAAGTATACCCCACTTGGTGTAGGCGCGCAGCTTAGTCGTAATTAGACACAACTCATAGAATTACGTTTTCTTCTTCGCAGAAAACCCATTGCTTTTGGGAAAAGCAGTGGCTATATCTTACAGTACTCAGGTATATCATTCGTTGCACAGGGACTCTCACTCCCTTTCCACAGCATGTCAAGGCCTTCAGAGGTTGTAATCTCTTCCGACATTGGTCCAACAGTCTGTTCATCTCAGCTTCCAAGCTCTCATGGGTATATCCAACATATACAAAACAAACGAATACAAATATATATTCAGGTAAAGTACATACATACAAGGTGAGATACAAAAGTTGAGGGATTTACAGATAGAGCTAGTACATACAATGCCTAAAGCCACTATTACACAAAGCGTTTCGGGCAGGAAAAACACTAAGACTAAAACTTAATACTAATTGAGATTAAAGTAAAAATTGTGTTGAGAAAAAATAAGAAACAAATGAAAAAAGGGGGGGAAACATGGCAGAAAAAAAGCAAAAATACAATTTGGTCAACAAACAGCATTGTTTAAAATCGTAGACATGGGTTGACATTTAAGGGTGAGGCAGGTACGTTACATTGAGTTAATTAGGTAGTACTTAGTTTTTATCTTAAACTGGTTGGGAGAGGTACAGTCTTTAACATAATTGGGAAGGTCATTCCACATTCTGGGTCCCTTGATGTGTAAAGCATTTCTAGTTTGACTAAGTCGTACTCTTGGAATATCAAATAGGTATTTGTTTCTGGTGTGGTGCTCATGGGATCTGTTACAACCTTCTAGGAAGCTTTTAGGGTCAGGATTGACATTACAGTTCAGCGTTTTATATATATAAAATACACATGAGAGGATGTGTAGTGACTTAATATCTAACATATTCAGAGATTTGAATAAGGGTACCGAGTGATGTCTGGGGCCTGAGCTAGATATTGTCCTAATAGCAGCTTTGTGTTGAGTAATTAGAGGACGTAAATGATTTTGGGTAGTAGAACCCCAAGCACAAATACCATAGTTGAGATATGGATAAATGAGAGAGTAATAGAGTGTCACCAGAGCAGGGTGAGGTACATAATATCTGATCTTAGAAAGAATGCCAACAGTTTTTGAAACTTTTTTTGATATATTTAGAATGTGTCCCTGGAAATTCAGCTTGCGGTCAATGAGAACGCCAAGGAATTTGCCATCTACATTGTTACAAATTTGGGTATTGTTAATCCTGAGATTTATTTGAATTGAGGATTTATTACCAAACAAAATATAGAAAGTTTTGTCAATATTGAGGGTGAGTTTGTTGGCAGTTAGCCAGTGATGGACTTTATTTAGCTATACTGTGGCATTTAGAGCAAGGGGGTCAGGACTGGAGTAAATGAAGGTTGTGTCGTCAGCAAATAGAATTGGTTTGAGATGTTGGGAGGCATTTGGAAGGTCATTAATGTAGATGAGAAAGAGGAGAGAGCCAAGTATGCTGCCCTGGGGAACACCAATGTTGATAGGTAGGGTGGGAGAAATTGAATTATTCACAGAAACATACTGGAGCCTGTCAGTAAGATAAGACTTAAGGTACTGCAGGGAGTGACCTCTGACTCCATAATGTTGTAATTTAAGAAGAAGGTTTTGGTGGTTGACAGTGTCAAAAGCCTTACGCAGGTCCACAAATAACCCAATAAGGAACTCATTTTTACCAAGAGCTGCATGTATCAAGTTAATCATACAAATAAGTGCATCGTTAGTGCTTTTTTTGGGGTCTGAAGCCATATTGACAAGAGCTAAGACAAGACAAGAGCTATTGTGTTTGGCTAGATAAGAGTAAAGCTGCTTGTAGATAAGTTTTTCAAATATTTTAGACAAGTTTGGCAGAATTGATATAGGTCTGAAGTTGTTAACATCAGTGGGATCACCACATTTGTGGACAGGGGTTACTCTCGCTTTTTTTTTAGAATATCTGGAAAGGTTTGGAGTTCAAGTGACTTGTTGAAGAGCAATGCAATGGCAGGAGCTAAAAATCTGGAGGCTTTTTTGTAAATAAGAGTTGGTATCTCCTCAAGGGACTTGGTTTTAAAGGAAAGGATTAAGTCATTATACTTTTTCCTCTGAGGAACCCGAAAAAATTACTAGACAGCTGGTCACCTATTATATATAAAAGTCTATTTAAAATGATCCTCTCCATCATTTTACAAAAACACAAGGTTAAGGACACAGGTCTGTACTCTCCATTGGCTTTAGGGATAGGGATGATCATAGCTTTTTTTCCATTTACTGGGAATACTGCCCTCGTTATAATTTATATTAAAGAGGTCTAACAGTGGGCTTTCCGTCATAATGACAAGTTCATTAAGTATTTCATAAGTTACTCCGTCCTCCCCAGGGGCGGTAGATTTCCCAACTTTAATCGCCGTTATTAGTTCTTCACTGGTAATACCTGTGCAAGTGACATCACCACTGTTACCTGCTGTAAGTATAAAATCCTTTCTTAGATCTTTCCAAGAATCTAATGACTCTCTCGTTACAACGGGTACCTTGGCAGCTTCCGCCCATTTATTTACGAGACCATTTGCAATTCCTTGCGGGTCAGGATGTACAACAAAAGTATGCTTTTTATCCCCTACTTTATTTACGTCTTGCCAGATTTCTTTCAAGTTTCTGTTACTCCCAACTTTCTCTGCAAACTCCTGCCAATAAATAATAAATAATAATAATAAATAAATGTTTATTCAGGTAAGGTACGTACATACAAGAGATTTTACATAAATTGATTGATTTATAGATAGAGCTAGACGTACATACAATGCCTAAAGCCACTATTACGCAAAGCGTTTCGGGCAGGAAAAACATTAATGACTAAAACTTAATACTAATTGAGTATAAAGAATAAAATGTGTTGAGAACAAATAAAAATAAAGATAAAAAGGGTGGGGGGGGGGGGACATGGCTGAAAAAGCAGCACAAATACAAATATTTGCTCCTAATTTCCTTTCTCTTCTTTCCACACAGCCTAGCAACTGCCAGTAAAGCATTCTTCACTTCCTCAGTCCTACCATTCCTATTCCTATTCATGTGAGTTCTCCTCATTGTTAAAGTAGGTACTTTAAAGTAATATTTAAGGGTTATCAACAAGTACATTGTAGTCTAATTTGCGGATTATTTCGAAGGATAATGCAGTAAAATATGCGTTCAATATATTAATAGTTAATTATAGTTAGGGAATGACATGGTGGAGGCAGACTTAGTACAGAGTTTCAGATGTACATATGATAGAGCCTAGTAGGCTCAGGAACATGTACACCAGTTGATAGACAATTGATTGAGACGTGGGGCCAAAGAGCCAAAGCCCAACCTCCACAAGCACAACTATTGCCCGAATCGCTATGCGTACTAGTGGCTTTAGGTATTGTATGTACTATCTCTAAATCCATCATTATGTATGTAACTCAATGTATGTACCTTTACCTGAATAAAAAATCTAAATATAAATATAAATCTAACTAGGTGAGTACTCGCCGAAGACTTACAAGCCAAAGAAATCCTCAAGAAGAATAGGGAACCTTTGATAAGCCGCCGGCTTCATGTCCCCGTCGAGGCCATTAGAGAATGGCCCTCAGGTAATATCATGTAAACTTCAGGTAAATTCAGGTAAATTCTGATAAAAATCATGAACAAAAAGTTAAATTTAGGTAAAATTCTTGAAAAATTCAGGTAAAATTAGGTAAAATCAGGTAAATTCAGGTAGAATCAGGCAAATAGAGGTAAAAATTTCAGGTAAATTGAGGTAAAATTTTCAGGTAAATATGAAGAGTGTACGATAAGACGGTGCCGAGTGTACGAAGGTGTTAGCCTTCACCACAACAACACCGTCTCCCGTCTGTAGGCCCCAGGCCTCTTGTTCCCTCTTAATGGATAGTTACCCCCAGTTATCCCCTGGTGGTCAGAGGTCAGTAGCGGTGCTGCTGACGTCATGTTGAGGGGGGAGGGGTAGTTGCTAATGGTTTGAGGAACCTGGTAATGTCTAGTATATGGGTTCACCTTGACTCAATATGGAGTCCACCTGTATATTGAAAAAACTTTTGGGGTTTTTCTTATGATTATAATTCAACTAATTAGGTTAGAGTATTACTTGTTAAGTTAATTTAGACTTATTATGTTAGCTAGCACTAATTCTAGGAATATACAGAGCCTAGCAGATGTCAGCAATGTGCTGCTGAAATTGGCCATTTCAGGCTTTATCTGTGCTTTTATGTCTGTTTTTGTACCATAGAGGAGTGTTTTTGTACCATGGAGTGTTTTGTACCATAGGGGAGTGTTTTTGTACCATGGAGTGTTTTGTACCATAGGGGAGTGTTTTGTACCATAGGGGAGTGTTTTTGTACCATAGGGGAGTGTTTTTGTACCATAGGGGGGAGTGTTTTTGTACCATAGGGGAGTGTTTTTGTACCATAGGGGAGTGTTTTTGTACCATAGGGGGGAGTGTTTTTGTACAATAGGGGAGTGTTTTTGTACCATAGGGGAGTGTTTTTGTACCATAGGGGAGTGTTTTTGTACCATAGGGGAGTGTTTTGTACCATAGGGGAGTGTTTTTGTACCATAGGGGAGTGTTTTTGTACCATAGGGGAGTGTTTTTGTACCATAGGGGAGTGTTTTTGTACCATAGGGGAGTGTTTTGTACCATAGGGGAGTGTTTTTGTACCATAGGGGAGTGTTTTGTACCATAGGGGGGTGTTTTGTACCATAGGGGAGTGTTTTTGTACCATAGGGGAGTGTTTTTGTACCATATGGGAGTGTTTTTGTACCATAGGGGAGTGTTTTTGTACCATATGGGAGTGTTTTTGTACCATAGGGGAGTGTTTTTGTACCATAGGGGAGTGTTTTTGTACCATATGGGAGTTTTTGTACCATAGGGGAGTGTTTTTGTACCATAGGGGAGTGTTTTTGTACCATATGGGAGTTTTTGTACCATAGGGGAGTGTTTTTGTACCATAGGGGAGTGTTTTTGTACCATAGGGGAGTGTTTTTGTACCATATGGGAGTTTTTGTACCATAGGGGAGTGTTTTTGTACCATAGGGGAGTGTTTTTGTACCATAGGGGAGTGTTTTTGTACCATAGGGGGGAGTGTTTTTATACCATAGAGGAGTGTTTTTATACCATAGGGGAGTGTTTTTGTACCATAGGGGAGTGTTTTTGTACCATAGGGGAGTGTTTTTATACCATAGGGGAGTGTTTTTATACCATAGGAGAGTGTTTTCATACCATAGGGGAGTATTTTTGTACCATAGGGGAGTGTTTTTGTACCATAGGGGAGTGTTTTTATACCATAGGGGAGTGTTTTTATACCATAGAGGAGTGTTTTTATACCATAGGGGAGTGTTTTTGTACCATAGAGGAGTGTTTTTATACCATAGGGGAGTATTTTTGTGCCATAGGGGAGTGTTTTTATACCATAGAGGAGTGTTTTTATACCATAGAGGAGTGTTTTTATACCATAGGGGGAGTATTTTTGTGCCATAGGGGAGTGTTTTTATACCATAGGGTGTGTTTTTATACCATAGGGGAGTGTTTTTTGTACTATTTTCCAACAAAACATAACAATTTTGTACATTGGTTTCATGAGAAATGCACCAGTCACATTCTTCAGCACCCAGTGAATGTAGCGTTCCTTGGGCCTATGTCAGATGTGTTGATAGGTGGAGTGATCGCATTGTTGTTACCTAGCAATTCAGTTGTATTTCACTTCGCTTCTGCTAGGTCGTTCTGCTTTCATGGACGAGATAGTTTTATTTTTTTTTGCTTTCGAGAAGAGTTTCTGCTATTCTATGGATAGCTCTTCCAGTTTTTCTGAGTGAATCGTCCCATTTCTGGATGTGTTGTCCCACTTGTGGATGTACCTCCATAGTTCAGGCCACGCTAACAAACTGCAAAATCACATTGTCAGTTTGTTGACATGCAAAAATGGAGAAAAATTGGTCATTATCCAAAGTCTGCACTTCCATGATTTCTGTAGGCGTTTATAATGATGATGATGATTTATTTACAGAAATGTACATACATATGATGAACAGAGGAAGATACTTAGGTAAGACAAGTACATTGCATAAAACTTAGGTTGATTAATGGTTTCGTGGGGTAGAGAGGTAGACAATACTAACAAGAAGCTGGATAACATAAACATTGTTCAAGACATTAATAGTTTGTTGAGGTAAACAATACTAACAAGCTAGATAACATAAACATTGTTCAAGACATTAAAGGTTTTGTGGGAAAACTTATAAGTGATTTATTAATTTTATTTTATTTAAACTGTATTTGTTTTAATTTATTTAAACTGTATTTTTTATTTATTTTAAATGTTTAATTATTATTATTATTGAGTGGACTGTATGATATATAATTTGTATCATTGTATCACTGATAAATTTCAGTGATACAATGTATTGCATGCGTTTCTGAAGCCATTTCTCTGAGCCTCCCTGAAAACTGAACTTCAGCACCCCACATACAACACAGCAAACAAAATCTAAAAAAACGGTTGGTATACTTTCTAAAATCAGATATTATGTTCCCCTACACAGCTCTCCTCTCTTTATACTATGTGCTAATCTATTCCGATCTTACATATATGGTATCTGTGCATGGGGTTCAACCACTGCAAACTACCTCAAGCCCATCATCATTCAACAAAAATCTCCTATAAGAACAATAACAAACTCTGTCTTCAGACAACACCCAGCCCCTCTGTTTAAGTCCCTTAACATGCTAAACATGCACTCACTCCACACATTCTTGTGTGCTATTTACATGTACAAAATCTTGTTCCTAAATGCTAATCTTGATCTGAAACTTTTCCTTGATAGGTGTAATAGAATCCATGAGCACCACACCAGAAATAAATATCTCTTTGATATCCTCTGAGTCAAACTAAATCTGTGCAACACTCCATGCAAATAAAATGACCCAGTCTTTGGAACTCTCTCCCTGACAAATTAAAAAAATGTCCAACCCATGCCCTATTCAAAAGTAAAACCAAAAAGTACCCAATTTCATCCTCACAGTTTCCTACCCTGTGCTTCAAACTCAAAATGTATCTTGTATTGCCCACCTCCCCAATATTAGTACTTAAGACATTCTGTATATCTTTACCTAGGTAATCACCTCTGTCAATTTATATTGTACTTATTTGTTGATATAAATCCTTGCTACAGTACAATGTACCTCTTCTTTTTACTAGATATGTTAGATTAACCACTGCACTGCTCTGCATTAAAATACGACACACCTGTGGTGCGCCAAAAATAAATTCCTCCCCCAAAATTATTTTATCTTATATTGTTAAAATGTTAAAAAAAAAACTCTGATCATGGGAAACTAAAAAAAAATATTGTATGTGACATACTTTAGTCGCAATTGAGCTAGGAAGTTGAGCATATTATGGGCGCTGAGCGATGGTGCGCTCAAGGTCACTAGGCTTCACCCCGTGGGGCAGCAGTTTCCGTGAATGTAACGTTTGACAATTATTTTGATGTTTCTCATTCGTTTCTTCTCTGGTTTTATGCTGTAATATTATTCAAAAGTGTGTAATTTATATAGTTCAATGTGTGGAACATCACTATGCTAAAAAATTATGACGCCCATATATGTGACATGTATATTATATTCTATGATCAATCAGTGTTTTTGTTGTTATTACACAATATACACACACATTGTATATACCTATCTACATATGTGTTCACCATAGTGAACCACTAAGTTGGTATGGTGAGCCCAATAAACAACAGTGGGTTGCCACAGCCAGCCAGCCCTCCCTCACTCCTTCAACACCTAACTCGTCAACATTACTCCCTCAATACTGTTTGTGGTGTTATTACACTATATACTCAGTCATTATATATAAGTATCTACATGTGATATTCACCATAACTGTACAAGTAAGCTGATATGGTGTCCAAACAGCATAGTGGCCACTGCATGACAAGTCAAACAGTAGACGACAGCCTCACTCCCTCACCAAAATGGCTCCTCCCAACAAACTCCTTTTGTGGTTATTGCACTCTATACACACACGTTACATGTAAGTATCTACATTTGTGTTCACCATAGCGAACCACAAAGCTGGTATGGTGATTCCATACAATAACATATTGCCACACGCCAGCCAGCAGCCGACACTACCTCTCCCTCCCTCCCTCATCAACAGTACTCCTCCCACCGCTAATTCACATCGCTAATTCTCACCACAATCCTGCTATTATCAGAATCATGGTCACTAAATCATGTAAATGAATATTATTCCACAAGTTTATTTTGTAAAGGAACATGAGAAATCGTTTGAAGAATTTTAGATGGATGAAATAATGGCAATGTGCTGTAGCTAGTGCTGTGAACATCTTGAACAGCATTTATTCACTGATATCTGAACATTGTACACAGTCTTTATCACAGTCAGGCTCTTCTGTAATACTATCATGGCTAAATAATACCAAATACATATATATTTGGAAAATTTTAGGCGATGCTGTGGTCAAAAGCTGAACAGCAATGTTGTTAGCTCATGCTGCATGCACCAGCCTTGGTTGCTCACTCAATACTGAGGCCTTCACACCCTGGGAATGTTGCCCATGATTTAAAAAAAAATTGATGTCTGCTTAGGAGAGCCCTGAGGAAGCTGATGTGAACCCTGTGTAGCTGCGGAAGTTTTGAGTGATACACTATACCTATAAGATCCCTGAGGCGCATTGTACACCACCCGTCGAGAGCCTCAAGGCTCGTTGTGCAGTGCAGTGGTTAAGGCTAGCTGAATCTCTTCCTGTGTGGGACCTTACAAAGCGATCTTTTCAAGACTACCTTATAAATTGAGCTTTTCCTATAATCGTTTCAATACTACCTTATGCTTTACAAGCTTGGCTACATACTACCTACAAGTACTAAAGTCAAGGGTGCACGCGAGTGCGTTATTTGCAAGCACACAGAATGATGAAATAGGAAGCGAAAATCTATCTGTAGCTGGTGCAACGAGAGCAAAGTTATGCTGTGTACCTTGGACTATATCACGGCCTGTGTCTTACCGATGTTATCAGTAGTGATACGATTTTGTTGTCATAGAGAGCTATCGAGAATTTGGTGGTGGTGGTCCTTAAAATGTTGTCTAGGAGTATAAGGAGTAAGGAAAACAGCCAAGTACACAAGTCACAAATTTATACGTACAAGTCACACAGGAATACATTCAACAAGGCATTTTCCTCAACATAAGATCACTTCGTATTATAAACTCAAGTGGCTCTGACCACCCCACGGCTCACTGTCCCATACCTGGTATCGTGCACCCAGCCACCACCGTTATCATCCAGTGACGTATTTTAGCCTCTAGGAAACCTGGACTCTTATAAAACCTCTCCAACTTCTGTAATATTACTCTACCCAATTTTGCAACCCTGGTTATATACAAGGATAGGCTTATCTGACTGTACGGCCGGAGAAAACCCCTCAAATAGCAGGAACGGTCGCCAGCGATACACCTCCCCCTCCAGTCAAGATGGTGTCCACCTCTCTTGCATCATCGCCCCCTTAATACTCTATTCTTTACATATGCTATCAAACACATTAATGATTTTATTTACTATATTCCCCATGCATACTCTTTGATAGAGTCCATTTTTCCCTTACATAGTTAGGCTATTCCAGTTCACATTATTTCTGATGATCTCCAGCTGAGAAGGCACTACTTTACTGGGCGGAGTATTAATGGTGACTCGCGGCCTCTCTGATCTCAGCTGGGGATTTATTCTAATAAACACTTGCCACTGAGTCCACCAACATTTACAACCGAAACCAACCTCCACAGGAGGTAAGGTTCGTAACAGACTACTGTACTTCATTGATTATTACGCATCTCCAAAGTACTGAGTGTGTAATACAGTGTGTTCCTGTGTAAATAGTATCTGAAACTGTACCATTGTAATTTTAGTGAATTTTTACCACGTAATATTGTGACAATAAACATTTATTGTGGACACATTACTGACACATGTATCACAGTTCCATGGAAAATTATGAACATTCTACTGTATACATATTGTAAAGGACACAAATATGTGGCATATACGATAAAAGAAACAAATAAAACCGAATTGGAAATACATAGAAAAAATATTTGAAAATATATTTGTGGCAACACGTGGTGCTTGAATGGCCTGCGCAACTGTGTCTGGGAGCTTCACACACGGGCGACCAGCCCCTGATGACGTCACAGCGCACCTTGTCCACGTCCTCACAGCCAAAGTAAGTGGAAGTTCGTAATTTTTTTTACATAGACATGTTCAGGGAAGGTAATTTATCATTTTAGAAAGAAAAATGACTTTTTGGGAACATTTGATGTCATGCACACTGGGGGAATTTCACAATAAACACAGTGCATCACAGTGGTTACATGGGGACACTCGTTTTGTATAACGTCCGTTTCACATGATGAACATGGAACGGATTAAATTCGTTATTCGAGGTACCACTGTATTTTATTTGGTGATTATTAGTAAAAGTTTTCCTTTTTTATTTACTCAAGCGTGTGCATAATCTTTTGCAAAAATGAACATTTGGATCTAAAGCTTGATTTCAAGTTACTGTAATATTTTGTGTACAAAATGTATTCATATATATCTTTTCAGGTAAGACATGCAAGAGTTCATTCAGAAGAAGATCCATGTGTCTAGACTTGAGCTAGCATCAGCTCCATTATCACATGGTAAGATATATGAGCATCTGGTTAGAAGGCGAACAATGTGAGAGTTCGGTTTGTTAAGAGGACACGAACCAGAGTCATTTCCATTAATACAAGGTGAGGCATTCATGAGTTAATTTGGCAGAGGCACTATAAGCATTCAATATGTCTGCAGGATTATGAACACAATTCAGTTCCAATAATGCAAAACCAGATATTTGAAGGTTCAGTTGGAATAGGAACCATGTCAATTCTCAGTGTGTGCACAGAACTTGAATCAGAATTGGCTCCAGTAACACAGATGGAAGTTCACATAGAAGAGAGATCACATGTGAGTGATCATGCAAGAGAGGCACCAGATGATCTAAAAGGCTTTCGACACAGATGTGACTTACTAAGACATATGAGAATAAATACTAAAGAGAAACAGTATCAGAGTTTTGAGTCTGTTAATGGATTTTCACATGAAAAAGATCTAGCTGCCCATTTGATAATTAATACAGAAAAGAAACAATATCAGTGTTTAGACGGTGAAAAATGTTTTTCGCAAGAAAATGAACTAGCAACCCATCTCCAGGATCATTCTGTTAAGAAACAGTATCAATGTTTAGAGTGTGTAAAAGGTTTTTCACATAAAAATGATCTAGTAACCCATTTGAGAGTTCATGCAGAAGAAAAACATCAATGTATTGAGTGTTTACAATGTTTTTCACATGCAGATGATCTAGCAATTCATTTGAAAGTTCATGCAAAAGAGAAATTACATCATTGTTTAGTGTGTCTTAAAGACTTTTCCCAAAAATCTTATTTAGTAACCCATATGAAAATTCATACAGGTGAGAAATTTTATAAATGTTTAGTGTGTCTAAAAGACTTTTCACGAAAATCTCATCTAACAAATCATATGAGAGTGCATACAGGAGAGAAGCCTTATCATTGTACAGAATGCTTAAAAGGCTTTTCGCAAAGATCTCATTTAGCAAATCATATGAAAGTTCATACTGGAGAGAAACCATATCAATGTTCAATGTGTGTAAAAGGTTTTTCACAAAAATCTCATCTAGCTAGTCATATGATGAGACTTCATACAGGAGAGAAGCCATATCAGTGCACAGAGTGTTTGAAAGACTATCCAGGTAAATCAGATCTATTAAAACATATGCGAACTCATACTGGAGATAAACCATATCAATGTTTAGAGTGTCCAAAAAAATTTATACAAAAATCCAATCTTGCAAGTCATATGAGGGTTCATTCAGGACAGAAACCTTATCAGTGCTCAGAGTGTCTAAAATGCTTTTCACAAAAATCTCATCTTGCAAGCCACATGAGAGTTCATACGGGAGAAAAACCATTTCAGTGCTCGGAATGTCAGAAAGATTTTTCAGATAGTTCAACTCTAGTAAAACACATGAAAACTCATACAGGAGAAAAACCATATCACTGCTCAGAGTGTCTGAAAAGCTTCACATTGAAATATGAGTTAGCAAGTCATATGAGAGTTCATACAGGAGAAAAACCATATCAGTGTCCGGAGTGCATAAAAGACTTTACACAAAAAGGTCATCTAATATCACACATGAGAATTCATACCGGAGAAAAGCCATATCAGTGTACAGAGTGTATAAGAAACTTCTCACGTAAAGATCATCTTGTAAAACATATGAGAATTCATGAAAGAGAAAATCCACATCAGTTTTAAGCATTCAAAAGAATTTTAAAGAAAATACAAAAAAAAAAAAAATTAGTAAAACTGAAACTATATTTAGTGATCAGTGTCAAGAAATATATTTATTTAAACTCTAGTCACATAATTTATTCGAGAGTATATAAGGCATGAAAGAAGTGTTGATTTTGTGTAAAAATACTTATTAAAAGTTATAAAGATGACTGCCAAATTTGATTCAGATTGTATTGTAACTTCTATTCTAATGGTAGCATTCAAAATGTTATGTTTAAGAGCAGATATTACGTACTGTAATGGCACTCTATGCACAGAATTTAATGAACCCTTCGTTTTGATTACAATGAAATTAATCAGATTTGCCAAACTTATTTCCTCAATTGATGTTGTTTTGAGCCCTCTTTAATAGGATTATATTAGTTACAAATTATGTGGAGTTAGCCAGAAACACCACCTTTCCATTGTAGGGGATGGAGGGAGTAATGAAGTTGGGCGTTTGGCAGTCCCTCTGACAAGTTACATGTAACTATCACTGCCTCATATTTGGCCAGGGGTTGGCAAAACAATGGGGGGGGGGGGGGGTGGCTGGAGAGGGGGGTTCTGTTGGAAGTGTTTTAGAGATGAGCTCTGCTGTGCTATAGAGCTCTTGTGTCCTTAAGTACTATCTCTATGTTGGCTATTTTAGGAGTACCTGAAGGAACCCCTACCATAGGGGCCCCCCATGGAGGTCATGGGAGCAGGGCCCTCCCCCCCCCACTAGGGGTTGCTGTCTAGTGGTGGTCATGGGAGCAGGGGGGGGCCCCCACTAGGGGTTGCTGTCTAGTGGTGGTCATGGGAGCAGGGGGGGGCCCCACTATGGGCTGTCTAGTGATGGTCATGGGAGCAGGGGACCCCCCACTATGGGCTGTCTAGTGATGGTCATGGGAGCAGGGGGGCCCCCACTATGGACTGCTGTCTAGTGGTGGTCATGGGAGTAGGGGCTCCACCAGGGGTTGCTGTCTAGTGGTGGTCATGGGAGCAGGGGGGGGGGCCCCCCACCAGGGTTTGCTGTTTAGTGGTGGTTATAGGAGCAGGGCCCCCCACCAAGGGTTGCTGGCTAGTGGTCATGGGTGCAGGCCCCCCCCCCCCCCCCCCACGAGTGGTTGCTGTCTAGTAGTGGTCATGGGAGCAGGGCTCCCCACTATGGGTTGCTCTCTAGTGGTGGTCATGGGAGCAGGCCCCCCCCCCCCCCATGGTTGATACTTGGTTGATGGGGTTCTGGGAGTTCTTCTACTCCCCAAGCCCAGCCTGAGGCCAGGCTTGACTTGTGAGAGTTTGGTCGACTATTCTGTTGCTTGGGGGCGGCCGCAGACCCGCATACCTACCACAGCCCAGTTGGTTCGGCACTCCTTGGAGGAAACAATCTAATTTCCTCTTGAAGATGTCCACGGTTGTTCCGGCAATATTTCTTATGCTCGCTGGGAGGGTGTTAAACAACCTTGGACCTCTGATGTTTATACAGTGTTCTCTGATTGTGCCTATGGCACCCATGCTCTTCACTGGTTCTATTCTGCATTTTCTTCCATATCGTTCACTCCAGTATGTTGTTATTTTACTGTGTTGATTTGGTACTTGGCCCTGCAGTATCTTCCATGTGTATATTATTTGATATCTCTCTCGTCTCCTTTCTAGCGAGTACATTTGGAGAGCTTTGCGACGATCCCAATAATTTAGGTGTTTTATCTCGTCTATACGTGCCGTATATGTTCTCTGTATTCCCTCTATTTCAGCAATCTCTCCTGCTCTGAAGGGGAAAGTGAGTACTGAGCAGTACTCAAGACGGAACAACACAAGTGACTTGAAGTGCAACCATTGTGATGGGATCCCCGGATTTGAAAGTTCTCGTACTCCATCGTATCATTTTTCTGGCTGTCACAATATTTGCTTGGTTATGCTCCCTAAACGTTAGGTCGTCAGATATCATTATTCCTAAATCCTTGACATGCTGTTTTCCTACTATGGGCACATTTGATTGTGTTGTGTACACTGTATTATGTTTAAGGTCCTCATTTTTACTGTACCTGAGTACCTGGAATTTATCACTATTAAACATCATGTTGTTTTCTGTTGCCCAGTTGAAAACTTTATTAATATCTGCTTGAAGTTTTTCAATGTTTTCAGCCGAGGTAATTTTCATACTGATTTTTGTGTCATCTGTAAAGGATGATACGAAGCTGTGACTTGTATTTTTGTCTATATCTGATATGAGAATAAGGAAAAGCAGTGGTGCAAGGACTGTAAACTGAGGTACAGAGCTTTTAACTGTGCTTGGACTCGATTTTATATGATTGACTGTTATTCGTTGAGTCCTATTTGACAGAAAACAGAGTATCCAGCATCCTACCTTACCGGTTATTCCCATTGACCTCATTTCGGGTGCTATCACTCCATGGTCACATTTATCAAAAGCCTTTGTGAAATGATGACCCCACTATGGGTTGCTGTCTAGCGGTGGTCATGGGAGCAGGGGGCCCTCACTAGGGGTTGCTGTCTACTGGTGGTCTTGGAAGCAGGGGCCCCCACCAGGGGTTGCTGTCTAGTGGTGATCATTGGAGCAGGGCCCCCCCTCAATAGGGGTTGCTGTCTAGTGGTGGTCATAAAAGCAGGGGGGCCCCCCACCAGTGGTTGCTGTCTAGTGATGGTCATGGGAGCAGGGGCCTCAACAAGGGGTTGCTGTCTAGTGGTGTTCATGGGAGCAGGGGGCTCCCCACCAGTTTTCTGGTGGGGGGGGGGGGGGCGACTATATTGTCTTGTGGTGGTCATAAAGTGCATGGATGTGCTTGTGATGAGTGCATGGAGGGGATATTAATAGGGTATTAAAAGTATCAACACAAGACAGAACACAAACAATGGGTATTGAATAGAAGTGTTTGTAGAAAGCCTATTGGTCCATATTTCTTGATGCTTCTATATTGGAGCAGAGTCTTGAGGTGGGTAGGATTCTACCCACCAAACCCACGCTCCAAACACCCTATATTCCTACATAGGGTGTTTGGAGCCTATTACAAACACCCTATTTTCGAAGCACAGATGTATGTTGGAACAGCCACAAAGACAATAAAACCACCACTTAGATGAAGCAGAACAGCGGAGCAGGCACCACATACTGTTTACTATCAGTACAGAAGTGAGGGTGGAGCAGCCGGTTGACCTCATCAACCTCCTCCTTCCCCAAATGAAAGGGGGGAGGTGGGGGGAGCGAGCTTATACAAGTTTTATGAATTCTCCAAAAGTTTGTTTACATTGTTGGGAGAGTTCTTTTGGTGATTTTGAGGCAATGGTATTTCCTTATAACCAGCAGTTGCCTCTTTTGTTTTGTACACTTTGTGAGTACATTCCCAGTGGTAACAGACATGATTAAAATTCATTGGCAATATTATCAGTGTCACTGCTCTTTATGCCTCTTTAGAGGAGGCCAGGTTCTGGTTCATGGTTCCCAGTAGGCCTAAAAAAACTGTGCAACTGATGGCACCTAGTAGTTTGACACTTTATCAGCATTGTAGCTTCAGGAAGCCACAAGGGCCTTCCCCCAGTAAAGAAGGAGATCCAATACTGTCACAATAATATATCATCCTAAGCAGTTGCTCAATGCTTCCCAGGACAATGCGTAGTGGTATGCCTCGAGAGTTGTTACAAAACTACATCCAACACTCACTCCCTCTCACTCACTGATTACATCACATCTTGTTCCCCTGAAACAGCTTATACTTGTTTATACTCGACGCTCTTCCACTCTCATTCTCGGTGACTATCCATGTTCATTTTGCCTTTCCTCTCCTCTCTTATTCAAAATTCACTAAAAACTCTCCCTTCATTATCATGCATTCATTTTCCATATACACACACCATCTCTGTACTTTCTTGAGTATAATATTACAATTTACCAATCATTTCACTCCACATCTTGATATGGCATTTTCATTCTTTATTCTAGTCATCTACTGAGCACCATTCTTCTCAAATTTATATTTCTACAACTTTAGCACTATTTTTCAACCTGGAAATATGTGATAGTGCACATAAGGTCATAATAGATTAGAAAAGCAGCCGAGAACGTACTGGAACAAATGGCAAGAATGTCAAGGGTTCAAGCGTATGAGAATTTTGAGAATGTGGTGGTCACAAGGGCTCTCCCCAAAAAAAAAAAAAAAAAAAAAAAAAAAAAAAAAAAAAAAAAAAAAAAAAAAATGCAATGCCATGTAAAATTATTGCATTGCTTGAAGTGTCAGACTTGAGTACTGAATTTTGATCAAGAAGTAACTTGATCTTATGTCCTGTCCACCATATAATATACGAGGGAACGTTAATCAATATACAGTACTGTATACATCAATATTGAAGACGGATGTAATTGAAGCTTTAAAACAAATTTGTAAGTACAGTACTGAACAATGTTCTAACCTTTGCTTTATGTCCAAATATATTTCCCAGTACAGGTAAGTTTTAGGAGAGCGGTGCATATTTGATATATTAACCATAAACCTATATGACTGAGGACACATTGGAACACTGACACAATTAAACAGGGTCCCTGCAGTACAATCGGCTTTGTTCTTAACGCACAATCGAGAATTCCAGGTTAAAATCCCGGGCAAGACAGAAATGGTTGGGTACATTTCCTTTTACCTAATGCATCTGTTCACCTAGCAGTGAGTAGTAACTCAAGAGTTAGTCAGCTTCTTGTAGGGTTGCATCCTGAGCGGGGTCAGTAATTCGACCTTGAGGAGGGGGGAGGGGGGCTCGATAAAAGCCAATATTTGTATGAATACACACTGCCTTCCTGCCCCTCAACAAAATGAATTATTATAATTATAACGTTGCAGCATCAACAACAACTCTACATTAAACTGTTTGGAAATATTTACAGATGGTTGGACTGGCACCAAGTGGTTTTCTTCTTTAGTTATGAGCTTACATTACATAAGTCTGGTATCATGAGCTAACACAAAAAGTCATGTTAGGATCTTACACTGCAAAAGTTCCATGGTGAACTTACACTGCAAAAGTTAAATGTGAGCTTACACTGTAAAAGTTCTATCTGAGCTTACACTGCAAAGGTTCCATGTGTGTTTACACTGTAAGTCATGCGATGAGAACTTACAACACAAGAGCTACAAGAATCCAGTGTTGAGACTACACAGCACGAAACCCAGCATTGTACTTACACGACACGAAACCCAGCATTGTACTTAAACGACACGAAACCCAGCATTGTACTTACACGACACGAAACCCAGCATTGTACTTACACGACACGAAACCCAGCATTGTACTTACACGACACGAAACCCAGCATTGTACTTACACGACATGAAACCCAGCATTGTACTTACACGACACGAAACCCAGCATTGTACTTACACAACATGAAACCCAGCATTGTACGTACAATATACAGAATACAGCATTGAGAGCATAAAATACTGTACACAGGTCACAAAAACTTTAATTAGCAAGCTTAATGCAATCAAAAACAGCATTATAGGTTTATAAAAGTCAGACTTGTACAATGTGTAATATATTAGATGTAAACTTGAGTGTGTTTCAGAGTTCACCATGTAAAACATAGTGCAGCAAGCACACCACACAGTAAACCCATATACTGCACTCTTACTCGCAACATCACACTCATATTTCTCTGTACAATGATTATGATAAGACAGCTATTGAGTATAACGACATCGAGAAGAACGGAAATGTTGAACACAGTATTTTTATCATTTGAGCAAGTTCGAATGAGTATGATTACATCTTACCATTTGAACATGTTCGAGTATGATTATTTTATTGACAATACAATCAACAAGCATGATCTTACCTGTATTTATACATCAGAAATCCAAAACTCATGATAGCAATTAAACATTAAAAAAATTACAAGCATTATAAAGTAGTAGATTTTCACATAAGGGGCAAATTATCACTGCGTGATTTACGCTTGTAGTGAAATCGCCCTAAAAAATTGTGTAATTCGAGGGTGTTTCATGCACTACAAGTTGACAAATTTTTCTGCCATAATATACACTTGAGATTATATTTTTGATTAATGACTATTCCCAAATACATTTTTCTTTTATTTTATGCACTTCTTGGATTACATTCTTACACAATAGCTAAGAAATAATGACAATTTGTCAATGCAAGACAATGAAACACACAGTAATGAACAGTGAATAAGATGGTTCTTTATTTATAGGCAAAATATTCTTTTCCACTATGACTTCAAATGCTATATTTTCTCTAAGTTCTACTCAAGGCTCTCAACTGTTCCCATATAAACATAAGAATATTCACTAGTTAACCTTTACACTTGAGATTTTTCTTAGGTGTGTTTGCACCTGCTAATCATGCATCGAGGTCCACAGATATGATAAGAGCCTAACAGGGTCAGGAATCTGTACACCAATTGATTGATAGTTGAGAGGTGGGATCGAAGAGCTAAAGCTCAACCTCCACAAGCACAATTAGGTGAGTACAGCCCATACACAATATACTAAAAACAATATAAAACAGTGTAAAATCTCTATCCATCTGAATGTTTTGACTTCTTAACAACTTCACTAAATATTATCAAGCAGCAAACCCCCAGATAATGTTATATACATGGATTGTTAACATTTTAAATAAGTAGACCAATAGCCATAAATGTACAGATATTACTCAAATATATAATTATAAAAAGAAAGCACTAAGACGGTACGTTTACATAGCAAATAGAATTAGTAAAAGCCACCAAGAAGTCACTAGTCATTGTGAACTATATAAAAAAAAAAAAAAAAAAAAAAAAAAAAAAAAAAAAAAAAAAAGAGGACATGCTGACATGAAATGTATCCTTGGTAGTGAAAGTAGAGGTAATGTGTATAGAATTATATTGGATAGTGTATTAGTGAGGTACTTCTACCATTACACTGAGTAGAGTGAGAGGTGACGTAAATCTGCTATTAAATAGGGTAGAATGAGAGGCGAGATAAATCTACCATTACACTGGGGTAGATTGGGAAGTGATATGAAGCTACCATTAAACTGAGTAGTGAGAGGCGAGGTAAATCTGCCAATAAATTGGGTAGAATGAGAGATGAGACATATCTACCATTACCCACAATAAAGTTTCCTGTATTATCTACCTGGATAATATCTGGACACTGAAGAATTAAACTAATTGAATTTTTTTAATTTTAATTGGAAAAATATGCAAATGCACAATTCATTACCATCTTGCACAATACATGGTTACCATTGCTTGGATACACATAGGTACATTCTAATTCACTACATCAATGACAACCAAATCAAATTAAGCTAAACACGATAATTTCTTTACAACTTTTACTACCAAGTAACATAAAGAACTGTCTGAACTGTATAAAGAACTTCAGTTTGTATATAACTTTTTCCAGGGCAACTTCAACAAATTTCTAAGTCTTGTATCCTTGTTGACAATATGTACAGCTAACTTGGATACATGATCCTCACAGCACCACAGTACACATCTCTCCACACAATGTAAACTAAGAGTGGTGCAGAGGCAGCACGCTCTCCCCGAGCCCAACCAGCAATATCCGCCGGTCTCAAGCACTGGGTAAGGATGGATGCTTTGGCAATGATCTGCAGCTCTTCACCCTTCATCATTTTATAATTGACTACCTGGTTTTAAACCAGTCTAAAGATTTTATTCCAGGGAACAGCTAGTAAGGTAAAGCTTAAGGCAAACAGTGGAATGGGAGAGCCTGAAGCCTGCTAACAATTAACACAGGTCATCTGCTTCTCTACTGCCTTCTTACAAAAAAAAAAAAATAAAAATAAAAAAAGTATTCTACGTGACTCTGCCTTTGCACCTTATGACTAGTCTTTACATGTACCTATCCCCATCCATCTCCTTAACTTCTCAAATTGCTTATCAATTAATAAACTATTTCAATCTCACTAATACCTGGCGTCATGCTCTAAATATATGACAACTTACATTAACAGTTCTGTTACCAATATGCAGAAAACACAGCCTTGCAGTGTGTATGAAAACTCCCAAACACACTCAAACACAAACACAACCAAAACTCTTAGTACATGCATAATCACACACAACCACATAACCATCATGCACACACACAATCACACATACACATAATTCACTCAATAACTCACTCACAACCTCTTACACAAGAAGATATTTAATCCTTTGAGGAAAAATGCGTCTTTTTTTTTTTTTCCTGCAAGTTTCAAAACGTTCTAAATATAGTAATAATCAAAAGAAGGGGCTAAGTCCATTTCTAAGAATATTAATATTCTTTCCACTCAAACACTTAAGATAGACAACAAACTACCATTTATTTATTTGCAGGACAAATATCAGAAAAGTGCTAAATATGGCTATATATACTTTTTTTTAATAGTAACCCAGTTTCCCACATTAGTCAGTGTTTCTGAAGCAACGTATCTTGGACCCTGCTACCTTGAGTCATCATATTAGACCTGCAGATAAAATATATAGCAAAGCTAACTAATGAATTTGTGGCAAGAGGTGCAAGACTATCTGGTGGTGATGCATCCAGCTCACAGTGCACAGACCATTCACCTCAATATGAGTTTGGCAGTCTGGCAGGGCAACAACTGGGTGCTTTTTAAGCATTACCTAATGGACACCACGTGTGTTTTTTCCTTAGCCCCGGACACAGAGAGCATCCTCAACATTGTAAAGTGCCGCGTGTCAAACACTACCATTTGGTTATTCACTAGATAAATACAGTAATTAGGAATATGATAAACTGCTGTGTATCACATTGTCTATACTGCTCAATGTACAAAATCATTGCATATTTCTAATTATTTCCACAGTGCGACATGTACTTGAAGGTTTCATGTTTCATGTTCATTTCAGCCAGGTTAAGCACCACTGTGTCGCAAAAAACTAAATAGGTGACCACGTGAACTTAGCCTTAGCCTCGACTACACAAACCTCAAAAAGCCAATTTAAGGATTAGTGTCCCCAATGCTAATGCTAAACTCTCATTCTGAAATGTATCTTCTTGGTTGAGTTTGACAAGAACTAAAACAGTTCCTGTTTAGGAAGGTGTGACTGAAGACTGCAGAGTGGGAGCAGGATGGAGAGAGGGTTGCTGAGAGTGGGGGGGTGGGGGGAGGACGGAGAGGCGGCATCGGAAAGAAGGGGAAAACAGAAGGACGGAGAGGGGGCTGCAGAGAGTAGGGAGGAGAATGGGCAGGGTAGAGAGTGTGAGGGGAAGAATAGGGAGGGGTACAGATAGTGAGGAGAGGAGGGTAGCTAGAGGATAGGGAGGATAGAGTGGGATAATAACCGGAGTAGGAGCAGGATGGGTTAGAGAAAGTGACCAGTGGGCAAGAGGGTGAGGAGTGTGGCAGTAGACAATTAACAAGACAGCAGCAGAGAACTCTGTGTAAATAATGCCAGACTCGTTAAACTAATGCAATAGCCTTAATAATTACCACTCACACACTGCACATTCAAACATTCAGCAAAGTAAAACAAATACCACAATAAATAATAAAATGTATACAATGCAGGTATACTATGGACCCTATCATTCATTAAAAAAAAACTAAAAGGAAGCCATTTTATAGTTGCATGCCACTTCAGGTCAGCTACGCACGTATACGCGAGTACCTCAATTCCCACAAACCTTAGGCAAGTGAGCGGAGAGAAGAACGAGCAGCAGGTTGCTGGTGAAGTCTGTAAACAGTGTTTCCTTGATACCTAGACCCAGCGTGTGACCCTAGCCCTGCTGCTGACCAGGTGTGACCCCAGCCCTGCTGCTGACCAGGTGTGACCCCAGCCCTGCTGCTGACCAGGTGTGACCCCAGCCCTGCTGGTGACCAGGTGTGACCCCCAGCCCTGCTGGTGACCAAGTGTGACCCCAGCCCTGCTGGTGACCAGGTGTGACCCCAGCCCTGCTGGTGACCAGGTGTGACCCCAGCCCTGCTGGTGACCAGGTGTGACCCCAGTCCTGCTGCTGACCAGGTGTGACCCCAGCCCTGCTGGTGGCCAGGTGTGACCCCAGCCCTGCTGGTGACCAGGTGTGACCCCAGCCTTGCTGGTGACCAGGTGTGACCCCAGCCCTGCTGGTGACCAGGTGTGACCCCAGCCCTGCTGGTGACCAGGTGTGACCCCAGCCCTGCTGGTGACCAGGTGTGACCCCAGCCCTGCTGGTGACCAGGTGTGACCCCAGCCCTGCTGGTGACCAGGTGTGACCCCAGCCCTGCTGGTGACCAGGTGTGACCCCAGCCCTGCTGGTGACCAGGGAAACATTGTCTGGCTGCTGACAATGAGCAGGAGCTCACTTCTTGTTACTAGTCACTCATCTAGTAACTAATAGAACTAGAGAAATAGCTAGACACAACTAGTAACTAGACAAGTATCTGGTCACAACTAGTAACTAGACAAGTATCTGGTCACAACTAGCAACTAGACAAGTATCTGGTCACAACTAGCAACTAGACAAGTATCTGGTCACAACTAGTAACTAGACAAGTATCTGGTCACAACTAGTAACTAGACAAGTATCTGGTCACAACTAGTAACTAGACAAGTATCTGGTCACAACTAGCAACTAGACAAGTATCTGGTCACAACTAGCAACTAGACAAGTATCTGGTCACAACTAGTAACTAGACAAGTATCTGGTCACAACTAGTAACTAGACATGTATCTGGTCACAACTAGTAACTAGACAAGTATCTGGTCACAACTAGTAACTAGACAAGTATCTGGTCACAACTAGTAACTAGACAAGTATCTGGTCACAACTAGTAACTAGACAAGTATCTGGTCACAACTAGTAACTAGACAAGTATCTGGTCACAACTAGTAACTAGACAAGTATCTGGTCACAACTAGTAACTAGACAAGTATCTGGTCACAACTAGTAACTAGACAAGTATCTGGTCACAACTAGTAACTAGACAAGTATCTGGTCACAACTAGTAACTAGACAAGTATCTGGTCACAACTAGTAACTAGACAAGTATCTGGTCACAACTAGTAACTAGACAAGTATCTAGTCACAACTAGTAACTAGACAAGTATCTAGTCACAACTAGTAACTAGACAAGTATCTGGTCACAACTAGTAACTAGACAAGTATCTGGTCACAACTAGCAACTAGACAAGTATCTGGTCACAACTAGCAACTAGACAAGTATCTGGTCACAACTAGTAACTAGACAAGTATCTGGTCACAACTAGTAACTAGACAAGTATCTGGTCACAACTAGTAACAGCTGACAGTCATATAGTCACTGCTAGTAGACATTGACATTAATATGGTCACTGATGATGACAACAACCCATATCACTTGTGGAGTGTTGATAATCGTTGTGAGCCAGTGGGTACTGTTGACACCAGCAGACACCGGTTACTGCTGTGCACCACTAGCAGACAGCTGGTTACTGCAGTGTAACCAGCAGACACTAGTTTGTGTCACTGGTTACTGCTGTAACCAGACACTGGTTACTGCTGTGCACCACCAGCAGACAGCTGGTTACTGCTGTGCACCACCAGCAGACAGCTGGTTACTGCTGTGCACCACCAGCAGACAGCTGGTTACTGCTGTGCACCACCAGCAGACAGCTGGTTACTGCTGTGTACCATCAGCAGACACCGGTTACTGCTGTGCACCACCAGCAGACACTGGTTACTGCTGTGTACCATCAGCAGACACCGGTTACTGCTGTGCACCACCAGCAGACACCGGTTACTGCTGTGGACCACCAGCAGACACTGGTTACTGCTGTGGACCACCAGCAGACACTGGTTACTGCTGTGGACCACCAGCAGACACTGGTTACTGCTGTGGACCACCAGCAGACACTGGTTACTGCTGTGGACCACCAGCAGACACTGGTTACTGCTGTGGACCACCAGCAGACACTGGTTACTGCTGTGGACCACCAGCAGACACCGGTTACTACTGTGGATCACCAGCAGACACCGGTTACTACTGTGGATCACCAGCAGACATGTGGTTACTGTTGTGGACCTCAAGCAAGCACCCGGTTACTGCTGTGGACCACCTGCTGTATCTATTTAATGTACAGCATTATAGTGCTGTACATTAAATAGATACAGAAGACATGTGGTTACTGTTGTGGACCACCAGCAAGCACCCGGTTACTGCTGTGGACCACCTGCTGTATCTATTTAATGTACAGCATTATAGTGCTGTACATTAAATAGATACAGAAGACATGTGGTTACTGTTGTGGACCACCAGCAAGCACCCGGTTACTGCTGTGGACCACCAGAAGACATGTGGTTACTGCTGTGGACCACCAGAAGACATGTGGTTACTGTTGTGGACCACCAGCAAGCACCCGGTTACTGTTGTGGACCACCAGCAAGCACCCGGTTACTGTTGTGGACCACCAGCAAGCACCCGGTTACTGTTGTGGACCACCAGCAAGCACCCGGTTACTGCTGTGGACCACCAGAAGATATGTGGTTACTGTTGTGGACCACCAGCAAGCACCCGGTTACTGTTGTGGACCACCAGCAAGCACCCGGTTACTGTTGTGGACCACCAGCAAGCACCCGGTTACTGTTGTGGACCACCAGCAAGCACCCGGTTACTGTTGTGGACCACCAGCAAGCACCCGGTTACTGTTGTGGACCACCAGCAAGCACCCGGTTACTGTTGTGGACCACCAGCAAGCACCCGGTTACTGCTGTGGACCACCAGAAGATATGTGGTTACTGTTGTGGACCACCAGCAAGCACCCGGTTACTGCTGTGGACCACCAGAAGACATGTGGTTACTGTTGTGGACCACCAGCAAGCACCCGGTTACTGCTGTGGACCACCAGAAGATATGTGGTTACTGTTGTGGACCACCAGCAAGCACCCGGTTACTGCTGTGGACCACCAGAAGACATGTGGTTACTGTTGTGGACCACCAGCAAGCACCCGGTTACTGTTGTGGACCACCAGCAAGCACCCGGTTACTGCTGTGGACCACCAGCAAGCACCCGGTTACTGTTGTGGACCACCAGCAAGCACCCGGTTACTGCTGTGGACCACCAGCAAGCACCCGGTTACTGCTGTGGACCACCAGAAAGCACCCGGTTACTGCTGTGGACCACCAGCAAGCACCCGGTTACTGCTGTGGACCACCAGAAGACATGTGGTTACTGCTGTGGACCACCAGAAGACATGTGGTTACTGTTGTGGACCACCAGCAAGCACCCGGTTACTGCTGTGGACCACCAGCAAGCACCCGGTTACTGCTGTGGACCACCAGAAGACATGTGGTTACTGCTGTGGACCACCAGAAGACATGTGGTTACTGTTGTGGACCACCAGCAAGCACCCGGTTACTGCTGTGGACCACCAGCAAGCACCCGGTTACTGCTGTGGACCACCAGAAGACATGTGGTTACTGCTGTGGACCACCAGAAGACATGTGGTTACTGTTGTGGACCACCAGCAAGCACCCGGTTACTGTTATGAACCACAGGCAGGTACCCAGTTACTGTTCTGAATCACGGATAAACAACTGGTAACTGCCGAGCACCACCAGAGGGCACTTGGTCACTTCCGAGGTTCACTCACAAGTATCTGATCATTCCTAAGGGCCACCAGTAGGCCTCAAGCTACTAACAAGGAACACAAAGAGGCATCTGGTTATGGCAGAGGACTAGCAAAAGTCATATAATCCCTCCAGGGAAGCAATAACAATCATTTGATCTTTGCACAGCTAGCAGAACACCAGTGACCATTACATGATGACTGCAGGACTCCAGCATCCACTGTGGCTTACTCAAAGCCACCGTGGATGGCTTACTTAAAGCTCCTGGTGGCTTCCTTAGTGTTAAGCAATATACACCAGCCAAAGAAAAGGTAGTATAAATAGCACAATATACAGATATATGTAATATAATTTAATCCTCCTCATTATAGTGCTGTACATTAAATAGATACAGAGTGTGACACATTATCACATCAGAGGAGGTCTGTACATCTGGAACACAATACTATAAAAATATACTGATAAAAGGACTGTATTCATTTAACTATTTGGCATATACACCTGCCCATCAGCTGAGCCTCATCACTGAAGGATATCCTACATCAAGTGGGATTCATCCCTGAACCTGGCAGATAGGCAACTAAGAAAACATGGTGAGACGTGGCAGAAATCTGTTAACCCAAGGGGCAACGTACACACCCAATGAGGCGGTACAGTTTGAACAATACCCCTCAAAGATGTATAATAAATTAAAACAAGGTGAGTGATTGAGCCCAAGTGATGTGAGGTAATCAGTTGAAGAGGACCGATTCTGGATCTTCACTTTCCAGGAACTTGATGTGACGCAAAACGTCCTTCTTTGTGATGATTCCCAACAACCGACTGCAAGACAAAACAGTACTCGTTTCAGTTAATAACACGTGCTTTACCACCACCAACAACAAATAATCTCTCCCAGCTGTTTGTAAATTAAAATAAATTAGCTAATATGCCTTCATCATAGATAACAAGATCATGTCATCTATAATGATGATGGCATATCAGTCAATTTATTTTACTTTACAAACAGCTGTGAGGAATAACTGCTATGCCATCATCATACAAACGCCAGAAATATCAACACCAAAAAACCAGCATTGAATGTAATGAAACGCCATTTTCTGGGTGAGACCTGGAGGCTCCCCGGAGCCTACTAGGTTGATATGCTAATGTCAGACTTTGGTATCAGTCATGTGTATGGAGTTCTGTGGGCCTACTGGGGACCACGAGCCAGAACCTGGCCCCCTCAGAGAGGCATGGGGAGCAATGGCCTACAGAAACCCCCATGTGGTTGGAAGCATTCTATGTCTGCCATCGACCGAGTCAGGTACCCAGAAATGTAAGCATCCCAAAACAAACTCCTATTCTGGTGAAATTATTGCTACCAAAAGCTGAACAATTGGATAGAACTCCCCTAAAAGAAACGAGCAAACGAGAATGACATCACATGTCGCCGTGCCGCTGTCTGCGCAGCTCCAAAGGGGAAGCCCCAGACCACTCACGCAGGCTATCCACCCTTCAGTTCTGAGGCTGGATGTCAAAACACGCAAAAAAAAAACACTGACCGGAGGGAGGGATGCGGGGAACCTCCAGGTCTCACCCAGAAAATGGCGTTTCATTACATTCAACTTTGGTTTTCTGGGGGAGCCCCTTCGGTTCCTCGGAGCTAACTACACACTGAGGAAAAACATAAGGACTTACTCGGGAGGCGGTCGCTGCTCACACCTCAACTCGAAGGCGAGACAACTAGCTACAACCGCCGACCCAAAGCGACACAGGCCCGACAAGGCCCAGGAACGGACACTATACTGTATATCAAGCAGCCAGGAGCCTGTCCGACTGCCCAAATCCCCGCGCCCGAATGTCAGACCAGGACATGCCGCTAAGACGACAGCAAGAGCAGCGAATGTACGAACGTCATGGGTCACAGGGATAGACCGCAGGCTGACTACCCTGAAGAACCCTGCGGACGACCTGGGAGACCCGCACCCGCGAACAGGGAAGGGAACCGGATCAACCCAAAGCGCGTCCTAGGACACATAAGCCATGGTGCGCAAAGAACGGCGGAGTGCCACAACCAGACACAAAACATGATGCACCCCCGGCCTAACCAAACAACAACAACCCAAAGACCCCTCTGGAAAGCAGCAGTCTCATTCTATGCCAGAAAAGAAGGAGATGGCTGCAAACAAAGCCAATGCCATGATCATAGGAGCAGAAACCCCTGTGCCGGAGGAGGGCATGAAGCTTCCCGACCCGACCCCCAGAGGCCAATGCCAACAGAAAAGGAGCCTTTGAGAAACAAACCTGAACCGAAGGGACCACAACAAACCGAGGAGAAAAAAAGAGAGAGTACTCTATCCAATGACCAGGACGGCTCAGGTGGCATATGAGCAGGCCGGAGGTGAAACAATGCACAAGACAGCTTGCGAAACGGTGCAGAAGGCACAGCAACACCAAAAGCAAGCGGAAGCGGCTCTGCCAGCGCCACACAATACGAGGCGACAGTATGTGGCATGATGACGGCCCCGAACCTCTACAAGAGAAGGACAAGACCAAGCCAACAAAATGCAGCTACCAAAGAAGGGACGGAAGGAAAAGGAAGGACCGCCAAAAAACCCCACACCACCGCCAAGAAGAAGCACGCAGGTGGGACACCAGTAATCGGAGACTACGGCTCCAATGTGTGACGCTAGAGAAGGGACACCGCGAAACCCTGAAAATGTCAACAGGCATGGGAAGCTAGGAAACCAGGAACCCAAACCTGGCAATAGGAGAACCAAAAGGCACAAACAAAACACACAATGTGTAAGATAAAAACACAAGAAAAAAGACCAGAAGAACAGCACCAGCGGCTAGGGACAAGAGTGTAGAAAGAAGATGCGGAACGAAGAAGACAGGTAGCAAACGGGAACAAAAAGCATGCCAACAACATAGAGTTGATGGTCATGTCCCAACACAAGACTAAACTGAAAAAGGTGCAAAGGTATGCCACCAGACTAGTACCTGAACCGAGGGGTACGAGTTATGAGTAGAGACTACGGGAAAGAAACCTCACATCACTGGGAGACAGAAGAGCGAGAGGGGACATGATCACCACATTCAAGATTCTCAGAGGAATCAATAGGGCAGAGAAAGACAAAGAAATCCAAGGGGCACACACACCATGGGACACAGACGGAAAGGAGTGCGCAAAGCCATAGAGACATCAGAAAGAAGTATTTCAGTGTCAGTAAGAGACAAAAGGAATGCAAGAGGAAGTGATCCGGTGGAGGCCGACTCCACACACAGCATTAAGCGTATAATGGTTAGAGCCCAGTAGGCTCAGGAACCAGTAGTAGAATGACAGGTGAGAGGTGGGACCAAAAAGCCCGAGCTCAAGCCCTGCAATCACAACTAGGTAAGGACAACGAGGCCACGTCACTCACCTGACATTTTCGTGGCCTCGGTACAGAGGCCACGAAGATGTCAGGTGAGTGACAGGTGAGAGGCAGGACTAAAGAGCCAAAGCTCAACTAGGTGAGGACAGGGAACCCAACGTATATGGAAGGGCTAAGCCAGGCACTGCAAGACAGGCAAGGAAGAACTGACCCAGAGAAAACCACGAAAAACAGGGCCGTGACCCCCCCCCCCCTTGTAACAAATAACACAGATGAACAAGGAAGGCCCCAGGAAGAAGCACGCAAGGGCCAAACAAAATGCCACAACCAGTCCCCAACACACATCCACAGTATGAAAACTGCAGCAAAATGTCACCACACAACATCTTGACACAGTAACATTTACCTCATAACATCCACCCCCACCATTGCACCATTACAAAAGAAAGACACGGGACCGAAAACCGAGAAGAAGCACGGAAGAGAACCAACAAGCCCATGAAAGGACTGGAGGGAAGCCAGACCGGAAGACGACAGATGTTCCAATAATACGGGAAGAAGTAAAAACCTTCTCGGATCTTCGAAAACACACAGAAGCAAGCACTAAGCACGAAGGCACAGAAAGATATAGTCGCACCCGAGACCAAAAGTCATGTAGAACCCCGAGAAGAGGGGAACAAGACAGAAAAGTCCCGTCCAAAGGTAGATGGGTGAAGAAACAGAAAAGAGAACCCACCACCAGTACGGAACGACAGACCCAAGGAACAAGGAACCGAACCCAGGGAAGGGCCGACGCCCAACAACTCGTACGGAGAGGGGGGGAAGAAAAACCCCACTCCTCGTAATCGCAAGCCCCGCTTAGAGGGTAGAAAACTCTGGCAGGGTCCAATGGGACCCAAGACCCCAGGACCAACAAGCCCATGAAAGGCCAGGGAACCCACACGGCAGGCCCCGGGGACGAGCCGTCCCCCCAAAGCCCCAGCCTCACAAGAAAAATCCAGGGCAGTTGGAAAAGTACTAAGGAAGGCAGTCCACTGGCAGACTCATACAACACGGCTGGAGGACCAGGCTTGAATGCCTCCTTCGCTCCCCCAGAAGGGGAAAATCCTCGACGACTTTCAAGACCATCAAAGCTCCTGCCCGACCCTGAACCCGCAAACGGTAAGGATCTGGATGCAGGGAGGAAGGAGGGAACCAGACTAGACCACAACAGGGAAAAGACAAGGGGGCACTGAAGGAAACAAAACTGAAGCGATCAACACCCCTAAGCTCAGTCACACCAACCAAAACAGGGCAGCCTCGGGGCTTCCGGGGAGCAAACAACCTTGCGCGTTGCCACCACTGAAACTCAACGTGCAATGCCCGTGCTACCTGCACCTGCAAAGTCAGCATAAAACTGGGTAATCAAGCCAAAAACAAGCAACAAAACTCGCAAGGCACCGGGTCGAAGGTGCCACTGACCCCACAGACAGCAGACGGGGGTAAAAACAGTAAGAGTCACCCTGAGACAAGGGGACAGAACAACCCCTGAATTCGCACAGAGCGAGGGGGGGGACGCCAGGGTCACATCCATAGGACCCGCGCGTCCCTGTGGGAATTCCCAGGGTCCTGAGACAGAACTCACGCTCAGGGAAACCCAGGCAGGGTACTGCTAATCGGAGCCCAAATCTACCAAACAACCTAGACTAGGTTGGTAGACTAGGTTGAAGTCTAGGTTTGGCTAGGTTGAAGACCTAGCAGGGGAAATCACTGGAAGAAGGAAGAGTACACAGGGGCCAAGAACCAAGGCAGATCCCCCACCAGGCAGGCAAACAAAAAGAAAGAGAAAACTCCACAAGAGGACAACGTACTCAGGCAGAACAGAGCCGGCCATTATGATTGGTGAAATAAGCTGCGCAGTACCCTGCACCCCTACCAGTGCAAACTGCCCCTTACCCGAAGGCGAACAAAGGAGACAGAACACCCTAGCACAAAGGGTGGCCGAAAACCAAGCAGTAAATGGCCCAGCAGAGGCAGAACCCAAGGAACTTGTGGAAGGTGGCCCCAAGCCCCAAGGGAAGTACTTATAGGGCACCTAGGGAACGAAACCCTAGGCGCATGCAGCCCGAGTACTGGAGAATCACTCCCGGCTTCTGAACCACCTAGAAGACAGTCACCACACACTAGGTACAGTGCTGAAATAACCACCGGAGCCAGAGCACATGACCTCAGCCTTAAAATTGAAGGGTGGATAGCCGGCACAAGAGGTCTGGGGCTCCCCCTTCCCGGGGAGGGGAGAGCTGCACAGACAGCGGTGCGGCAACGTGTGATGTCATGCTCGCTTGCTCGTTTCTTTTAGGGGAGTTCTATCCATTTGTTCAGCTTTTGGTAGCAATATTTTCACCAAAATAGGGGTTTGTTTTGGGATGCTTACCTTTCTGGGTGCCTGACCCGGTCGATGGCAAACATAGAATGCTTCCAACCACACGGGGGGGTTTCTATAGGCCATTGCTCCCCATGCCTCTCTGAGGGGGTCAGGTTCTGGTTCGTGGTCCCCGGTAGGCCCACAGAACTCCACACACATGACTGATGCCAAAGTCTGACATTAGCATATCAGCCTAGTAAGCTCCAGGGAGCCGAAGGGGCTCCCCCCAGAAATAGCATTACAACCAACATTGGTCTGAAAACAATGACATCTAAGATTCCTAAAACCTTTCTGCTCAACGTTAATGTACATGTTTATGTGGTTAATGTTTATGTGGTTAATGTACATTAGCCACATAAAAAAGAACCCCCATCAGATGATATAAATGTCATAACTTACAAACTAGCCAATGTTCAGTCCAGATATATAATCTACACACCATAACAAATCTAAGCAGTATCTGAACCATTTTCAGAACCTAAATGCACTTGAGCATTATCCATATCAATGGAGATAATAGGAAGCATTCTTGGTGGTAGTGTGTGGTGAAGGACTTGATGTACTGACTTGCCCCTGACACCAAGGCCATAATATAATCAAGAACAGTGTAGGTGACAGGAGGGCTCCCTCACCTCATTGTTTACATTTAACTCCATGTCTTCTGCCTTCCAACACACCTTTTCCTCTTCATATCCTGGTTCAGTTATGGAAATTTCTGACAAGATTTATATGTTTAGTCTTCACGACTCTCCATAGTTGATGCTTTAGTTCAATAAGGGAAATTTACTACATTTATTTTATAAAACTGTCAAAAAACACAAAGGTCAGGAATAATTTTATACGTTGTAATATTCGCTACAACCCAATTGATAAATTGTAGCAAAGCAAAATTGCATGCAAGGTAGAGTATTGGTTGCCAGAGTAGGTTTCTATTTTTTTTGTTCTGTTTCAAGTCATGTATTCGGTAACTCCTCTTTGTTTAAAAAGATATAATTATTGGAGACACCTTACTGTTTTTCTTTCCGTCCACCATAATGCAATAATATTCTGCAAGGTTCTGTACATTAACCATCTCCGTCAAATTTCTTTGTAAACTGAAATTGATAAGCAACATTGAATACCAAATCTTCCTATCCCTTAGGTGGCTTAGGCCTTAGGCCGGGCATTACACATGTAGGCATAGGTCTCTTTACCCTTTTATGAGAATCTTCACTAAAACCTGCACCATGACTGAGACTTTAGGAACTTCCAAGTTTTATGGTCCCAATTTTATACATTAAAAAAACAAAAAAAAACAATTAAAAATATTGCATAACTACACTTCAACACATGTGAGAAAGCAGAAAGTAAAATGATACAAAAATGACTTACCCATTGTGTGTGACAAGAGTTTGCCTCAACCCCAGCTTTCTAAACATGTCCACCACTGTCTCCATTGGAGTTTGATCAGTGATCGTAATAGGAGCAAGATCCAAGATTTTGCGGAGGCGGAGAGGAGGAGGACCCATCCACGGCGATGGGACAGATGCTGTGAATAACACCACTGACTCTCCCACTATGCCTTCTGTGTTCTTTTTGGCTTGATCTGTAACCGTAACCAATTAAATAACATGAAAAAACCAGCGTTGAATGTAATGAAACGCCATTTTCTGGGCGAGTCCCGGAGGCTCCCAGGAGCTTACCAGGCTGATATGCTAATGTCAGACTTTGGCATCAGTTATGTGTACGGAGTTCTTATGGGCCTACCGGGGACCATGAGCCAGAACCTGGCCCCCTCTAGAAAGGCAAGGGGAGCAATGGCCTATAGAAACCCCCGTGTGGTTGGAAGCATTCTATGTCTGCCATCGACCGGGTTAGGCACCCAGAAAGGTAAGCATCCCAAAACAAACCCCTGTTCTGGTGAAAATTGCAACCAAAAACCGAACGAGTGGATAGAACACCCCAAACAAAAACAAGCAAACTAGTATGACGTCACCCGTCATCGTGCCGCTGTCTACGCAGCTCCCCCCTTCCCGGGAGGGGAAAGGGGTAGCCCCAGACCTACCACGCCGGCGATCCACACCCCAGTTCTGAGACTGGATGTCAAAACACGCGAAAAAACGCCAACCAGAGGGAGGGAGGGAATCCGGGGAGCCTCCGGGACTCACCCAGAAAATGGCGTTTCATTACAATCAACGCTGGTTTTCTGGGCGGGAGGCCCCTATGGCTCCCCAGAGCTAACTACCCACAGAGGAAAAGAATAGGGACTGACCCGGGAGGCGGTCGCTGCACACTACTCAACCTGAAGTCGAGACAACAGGCCGCATCCACCGACCAAAGCGACACAAGCCCGACTGGGCCCAGGAACGTGTACAAGTTAACGAGCAGCCAAGGACCCTGTTCGACCGCCAAATTCCCCGTGCCCAAACGTTCTCCCAGGACACAGTACCAAAGATGGCGGCAAGAGCCGCGAACTTGCGGACGTCATGGGCACGGAGATAGACCACAGGCTGGAGAGCCGTACGAACCCCGCGGATGACCTGGGAGACCCGCACCCTCGAACAGGGAAGAAGGAAACCGGAGCAACCGAAAGCGTGTCCACGAACCCAGAAGCCGTGGCATGCCAATAACGGCGGAGAGCCGCAAACGGACAAAAACAAAATGCACCCTTGGCCCAATCAATTAAGCATCAACAACCCAGGGACCCCTCCGGAAAGCAGCAGTCTCATTCTTCACCAGAAAAGAAGGAGAAGGCAACAGACGACCAAACCGATCACCCCGACCGAAGGAGCAGAAAACCCCTGCGCAGGAGGAGAGCATAAAGCTCACCTACCCGACCCGCAGAGGCCAATGCCAACCGGAAAAGAGGCATAGAAAAACAAACCGAAACTGAAGGGGCCACAAGAAAACGAGGAGAAGAAAGAAAAGAGAGCACTCTGTCTAATGACCAGGACGGCTCAAGCGGCGCAAGAACAGGCCGGAGGTGAAACAACCACGAGACAGCTTACGAACGGTGCAGATGAAAGTCCAAAAGCAAGCCGAAGCGGCTCCGCCAGTGCCGCATAAAACGAGGCGACAGTATGCGGCAAGTCGACGGCCCCCAACCCCCAGCAGAAAAGCCAAGCCGACGCCAACAAACGCAGCCACTGAAGAAGGGACCGAAGGAAAAGGAAGGACCGCCAAAACACCCCATACTGCCGCCAAGAAGCACACAGGTGGGACACCAAAAACGAAGCCACCTGACCACCAACGGACGCGAGATACCTGGGGCAGAACGTAATCAGCCCTGCCAAGGGTCATCCGAGCCTAGGAAGAAGCGGAGTCGCAGGAAGATCTCGGGTGCGACCACCAAGGAAGCAGAGTCGGAAGCCCAAGCCGGCAAGGAGGAGATGGAACGTCTGCCGAACAGAAAACTCCCCAACGCGAGCAAGCTCGCCAGGGGATCGGAAACCACAAGTCCGACGTGAGACACCAGAGAAGGGACATCGCAAGACCCTGAAAAAAACAACAGGTAGGGCAAGCCAGGAAAACTGGAATCCAAACCTGGCAACAGGAAGGCCAAAAGGCACAAACAAAACACACAACAGTGTGAAGGAGGAAATGATAAAAAGACCAGCAGAAACGCCCCAGCACCAGCGGCCAGGGACAAGAATGAAGCAGGAAGATGAGAGGAATGCATGAGGAAGGGAAGTGGCGGAGGCCAACCCCACAGCCAGTGTCCAGTGCAGGTAAGAGCCCAGTAGCCTCTAGAACTTGTACAGAAAGAGAATGATAGGCGAGGGGCGAGACGAAGAGCCAAAGCTCATCCCCAGCCAGCACAACTAGGCGAGGACAACGAGGTTAGGACAGAGAATCCAAGGAACATGGAAAAGCTAAGCCCGGCACAGCAAGGCCAGCAAGGAAGGAGGGCCCCAGAAAAATCAAGGGAACAAAAAACCCAAGCAAGGAAGGTGCCAGAAGGAGCACGGAAGGGCTAAACAAAACGCCGCAACCATACTCCCAAAAGCAGCAACATTATCAAAACGGCAGCAAAACGTCACCACACTCCCAGAGGAAGTGACAGGGTAGATAAAGATAAACTGTAACACGGGTGGCACACAAACAGGGGGACACAGGTGGAAACCGAGAACCCAACTGAGCCACAGGGTCGTTAGAAGAAGCGTTTGCAGTGTCACAGGTAACAGATGGAACACATTAGGCAGCCCATACCTGGGCTGACCCCATACACAGTTCCAAGTGTAAAAACGAGAGAGCCCAGGAGGCTCAGAAATCCGCACGTCAGTCGAATGACAGGTGAGAGGCGGAACCAGAGCCAGAGCCCAACCCCGCAAGCACAATTAGGCGAGCACAATGAGCACCAACTCACCTGCAGAACATAGGCGCGGAAGGGCCATGACGCAAGCCTATGAAAATGGAGCCGCTGGAGGCAGCCAGGGTATCGTGCACCCATAGCCGAGAAAACCGGGAGCACTGCCTGCGGAAGGCAGGCCAGAGCTGCTCATGCCGAAGAAGAGGAGGGGAACGGCGAAGAAGGCACCCCTACCCAAAACACGGGGAAAACCCTGTGATCTCCCCATAGCAGCACTCCAGAACACCCCCAAGAGCAACGGGGCACAGACTGGAGAATGATAAGAGCGAGAGGCGAAGCCCCCCGACCCCACAGGCTGCAGGCAGAGGCAAAACAGTGAGAGTCACCCTGAGACAAGGGGGACAGAGCAACCCTCGAACTTGCACAAAGCGAGGGGGAGGGGGACTCCGGGGCCACATCCATCGGGCCCACACTTCCCCTAGGGGTTTCCCAGGGTCCTGAGCATTTACTATAAGAGGACTCGTGCTCAGGTAATCCCAGGCAGGGTACTGCTAACCGGCGTCCATGGCTACCAAACAACGTTCTAAGAGCTGAACCCCCGGGACGTGTACACTCACAGGGCCTAGTACACTCACAGGGCCTAGTACACTCACAGGGACCTAGCTGAGGGAACCACCAGAAGAAGGAAGAGAACCCGACACAAAGGGGGAAAGAACCAAAGGCAGAGCCCCCCACCAGGAAGACAAACAAAAAGAAAAAGAAAACCCCGCAAGAGTACAGCGTACCCAGGCGGAACAGAGCCGGCCGCTATGATTGGTGAAAACAAGCTGCGCAGCACCCTGCGCTCCGCCAGTGCAAACTGCCCCTTACCCTAAGGCGAACAAGGGAGACAGAACCCCCCTATCACACAAAGGGCGGCCAAAAACCGAGCAGAAAACGGCCTAGCAGAACCAAGACCCAAGGAACTTGTGGAAGGTAACCCCAAGCTCCAAGGGCAGTACTTACAGGGCACCTAGGGAAGGTAACCCTAGGCGTATGCAGCCTGAGTACTGGAGACTCACTCCCGGCTCACGCACCAACTAGAAGACAGACACCACACTCCAGGTACAGTGCTGAACCAATCACTGTAGCCGGAGCACACAACCGGTGCCATTAGCATCAGCCGAAGAACTGGGGTGTGGATCGCTGGCGTGGTAGGTCTGGGGCTACCCCTTCTCCCTCCCGGGAAGGGGGGAAGCTGCGCAGACAGCGGCGCGATGACAGGTGACGTCATACTAGTTTGCTCGTTTTTGTTTGGGGTGTTCTATCCACTCGTTCGATTTTTGGTTGCAATTTTCACCAGAATAGGGGTTTGTTTTGGGATGCTTACCTTTCTGGGTGCCTGACCAAGTCGATGGCAGACACAGAATGCTTCCAACCACACAGGGGTTTCTATAGGCCATTGCTCCCCCTTACCTCTCTAAAGAGGGCCAGGTTCTGGCTCGTGGTCCCCGGTAGGCCCATAAGAACTCCGTACACATGACTGATGCCAAAGTCTGACATTAGCATATCAGCCTGGTAAGCTCCGGGGAGCCTCCGTGACTCCCCCAGAAAGGAATTTTTATTAAGCTTATGCCACTACCAGCATATGCTTGTGCACATGTTCCAGCCTGAAATTTTTACCTGAAAAAACACTCAATAAAACTAGAAAAAGACCAGATATACAACAGTGGTAAGACCACTTTTTTTAAATTAAAATGCCTACTTTACTTAGGCACCTTGTGAGAATTGCTTAACATGACTGCCTACAAAAATGTTGTTAAGAAGGTATGAAAGACAAAGTCAGCTTGAGAGACTATTACATCCTGTATCAACAATCTATCTTCGGCAGATAGACCCGGGCCAAGGAGATGTAACTAAAATAGACATTCACATGTCACCAGATGTGCCTCAGGCCAACCAACACACACAGGTCAATATGCTTTAAGACGAAATAGGCGAGTTTATCAAAACTCTTCAAGACCAAGCAAGGACTGTGCTTAATCTTGGAGCAAATTTGCAGTATGGCAAGACATAAAATATAATTGTGCATCAATTCACAGTTCAAATAACTCGCATCTATGTAATAACTGTGTAGTAGATAATGGCTGGCAAAGACACCAATGAGAGAACTGTAGCAATATTCTGATAATAAAGCAGGAACAAACTCAAGGAAGAGAGAGGCTCTGCTACAGCCAAACAATCCAAGACAACAGCATTCAGAATAAGCTGACAGTTCTCAATAAACTAAGTGAGAAAAGAAAGGATAGGAACACTGCAACCAACAAAGAAATCTGGTGAAGTGCTAAAAACTTGTAAAATGCCTTTTAAGTCACCTCATATTATCTCCTGGCCTCAAAGAAACCAGGCAGTAAAAAAAACTAGGCAGACAGGTCCACCTCCTGAGATAGGAATGTGTTGCATATCCACGACGGAAGGCAGGGCAAACCACATCTAGTAGTAGGCATCCATCAGTCTCAGGAGACTATGCAGTTGCACTCTGGTTGTCGGTAAGGAGAGGCCTCTACAGGGTGCAAAGCCAGGGTAGGTTGATACGGGGGAGAAGCTGTCACCCATGCAGCAGGTCCCCCCTCTCCACAGCGCCAAGTCTCCAATGGAAAGGCAAATGCTAATATGATTGGTTCCAGCGATTTTGCAGGAACTGTCAGAATGAGGTTGAAGGCAACAACGAACTGCCCTAGGGGCTCCAGTTTCGGAGTTTACCTCGAGGTTGGTAAAAGAAGATACAGTGACTCCAAACCCAGAGACCGCCGTGGTCGGGGCCAGAGAAGAACCACCCCAGCAGGGGCAAGAACAACGCCAGCCTCCTGAAGCAGAGCTAGAGCTGAACGACTCCTGAGAGCTAGACAACCGAGTCCAGCACCTAAGGGTTCAGAAAGAGATCGTCACAGCTCCCTTTCACCCCGAGGCCGGCTTTCTTCATGACCCAGCAGAAGGAAGAATAATAATTATCAATTAACACAATTATTATTATAATTATTATTATAACGATAATACAATTAATAATTATTACTCGAAGCCGGCCTCGGGTTCCAGCCAGAGATCGTCACAGGGAGCTGTGACGATCTCTGGCTAGAACCCACATCTACTTCTGTCAAAATTAGACAGAAGCACTGAAGAGCCTGGAATACCTCCAGTTGAAACTTTTCCAGGTTGACAAGGAAGTCAAACCGAGTCAATATCTAAAGAACCAACCTCCTGGCAAGGGATAAACTGGTGAAGAAATTGAGTGCCAGGCTGAATCCTTGCTTGCCTGTTAATGGCAAGCAAGGAGTCCCACTCAGAACTTCAGTCAGTCCCTGAACTATGGCTGGATGGGAACATGCTAATAGGCATCATGCAGATCCATGAAAATAAGCCGTGACTGGCTGCCAACTACGGACATGGTGGTCATACAGAATGTTGGACAATGTAAACTTGTAAAGTCAAGAGAGGATGTAGCATGGCAGAAAGGAGTCCTATTTGGGAATAGTTATGAAGCAGGACACAATTCAAAGCGAGTGAGTCACGTGATCACCCCCCTTGCCCAACAAATCACTGATTGCATGGCAAAGGTGGGTAGAGGGCTGGCTAGGAGCCAGTGACACCTGGAAAAGATGAAGCGACCGAAACCAAGTGAGACTTGTAGAGGCAACGTGCAGGGCTCAGGTATCTCGGGTCCAAGTTTGCCAGAAGGCACCAAAACTTCCTGACCTCACAAACAACCACTTTAATAATTAAACCATCTGGAAAAAAAAAAAAAAAAATATATATATATATTAATGTAATGAAACGCCAGTTTCTGGGTGAGCCCCCGGAGGCTCCCCGAAGCTATCATCACTGATTAGGTGCCATACTAACCTAGCGTCATCAGTTGCCGAGTTCTTTTTGCCGACCAGGGGTACATGAGCCAGAACCTGGTCCCCTCAGAGAGGAGCAGGGAGCAATAGACTATGAGCACTTTATAGTTAAGAAATGTCATAATTGCCATCGACTGGGAAAGGACCCAGTAAGGTAGGCAAATCAAAATAGACCACTGTCTGGTTAACCTGTGCAATCTACATCGTAAAAAACCAGCGTTGAAATAACGAACCGCCATTTTCTGGCTGAGCCCCGGAGGCTCCCTGGAGCTTATCGGGCTAATGTATGTTATATTAGACCGGGACATTAGCTAAGGAGTTGAGACCTACCAGGGACCAGCTCCAGAACCTGGCCCCGTCAGAGAGGTTTCAGGGAGAATTGGCCCTGGAAAACCCCCTAATGGTTGGGGTTTTCCTTCTCTGCCATCGACCAGGGTTAGGCACCCACAAAGCTAGGCATAACAAAACAAACCCCACATGGTAAAAAACTACAACAGAAAATCAAACAAAGAGGTAGAAACTCCCTACAATCCCAAGGAAACAAGCAAACAAGCAAACATCACACTTTACTGCCACGTCGATCATCCGCGCAGCCCTCCCCACCCCAAGAGAGGGAGGGGGGAGCCCCAGACCTCACCACGCACAACCCATATCTTAAGAAGTACTGTACATCAACAAACTGGAAAAGGTGCAAAGACATGCCACTAAGTGGCTCCCAGAACTGAAGGACAAGAGCTACGAGGAGAGGTTAGAGGCATTAATATGCAAGAATTAGATGATAGAAGAAAAAGAGGTGATATGATCACTACGTTCAAAATAATAACAGGAATCGATAAAATTGATAGGGAAGAATTCCTGAGACCTGGAACTTCAAGAACAAGATGTCGGATTTAAACTAACGAAACAAAGCTGCCGGAGAAATATAAGAAAATTCACTTTTGTAAACAGAGTGGTAGACGGTTGGAACAAGTTAGGCGAGAAGCTGGTGGAGGCCAAAACCATCAGTAATTTCAAAGCATTATATGACAAAGAGTGCTGGGGAGACGGGACACCACGAGCGTAGCTCTCATCCTGTAACTACACTTAGGTAATTACACACATGGGCGTATGCACATGCATATACACACATGTGCGCACACACACACCTGTGTGATACACAGGAAGATCCTGTGTATCGAATTTACTCAGTTTCTATGATCGAGCCACAGAGATATTACAGGAAAGAGATGGTTGGGTTGACTGCATCTATCTGGACCTAAAAAAGGCTTTCGACAGAGTTCCACATAAGAGGTTGTTCTGGAAACTGGAAAATATTGGAGGGGTGACAGGTAAGCTTCTATCATGGATGAAAAATTTTCTGACTGATAGAAAAATGAGGGCAGTAATCAGAGGCAATGTATCGGAATGGAGAAATGTCACAAGTGGAGTACCACAGGGTTCAGTTCTTGCACCAGTGATGTTTATTGTGTACATAAATGATCTACCAGTTGGTATACAGAATTATATGAACATGTTTGCTGATGATGCTAAGATAATAGGAAGGATAAGAAATTTAGATGATTGTCATGCCCTTCAAGAAGACCTGGACAAAATAAGTATATGGAGCACCACTTGGCAAATGGAATTTAATGTTAATAAATGTCATGTTATGGAATGTGGAATAGGAGAACATAGACCCCACACAACCTATATATTATGTGAGAAATCTTTAAAGAATTCTGATAAAGAAAGAGATCTAGGAGTGGTTCTAGATAGAAAACTATCACCTGAGGACCACATAAAGAATATTGTGCAAGGAGCCTATGCAATGCTTTCTAACTTCAGAATTGCATTTAAATACATGGATGGCGATATACTAAAGAAATTGTTCATGACTTTTGTTAGGCCAAAGCTAGAATATGCAGCTGTTGTGTGGTGCCCATATCTTAAGAAGCACATCAACAAACTGGAAAAGGTGCAAAGACATGCTACTAAGTGGCTCCCAGAACTGAAGGGCAAGAGCTACGAGGAGAGGTTAGAAGCATTAAATATGCCAAAACTAGAAGACAGAAGAAAAAGAGGTGATATGATCACTACGTACAAAATAGTAACAGGAATTGATAAAATCGACAGGGAAGACTTCCTGAGACCTGGAACTTCAAGAACAAGAGGTCATAGATTTAAACTAGCTAAACACAGATGCCGAAGAAATATAAGAAAATTCACCTTCGCAAATAGAGTGGTAGACGGTTGGAACAAGTTAAGTGAGAAGGTGGTGGAGGCCAAGACCGTCAGTAGTTTCAAAGCGTTATATGACAAAGAGTGCTGGGAAGACGGGACACCACGAGCGTAATTCTCATCCTGTAACTACACTTAGGTAATTACATGTACATGTACGTGCGTACACACACACACACACACACACACACACACACACACAAGTGCTGGGAAGACGGGACACCACGAGCGTAGCTCTCATCCTGTAACTACACTTAGGTAATTACACGTGAAAAGAAAAATACTAGCCGCCGACCAGCGGGCAGAGAGTACCACGCCGGCCAGGCAAAGAAGGCACAAAGAAGCACAAAACTGCATCAAAAGGCCCACCTCGACAACAAAACCCAAAGCCCCAGCACGAGATCACAACACATGCCAAGACCCAAAAAGATCAGGCTGCAAGCCAAGAAGACCCCGGAACCCCATAAGGCAGAACAGGGTCACACATGAGGAAACAATACCCCTTGAACCCACAAAGGATTCCAAGAGGATGAAACCTTCGGAACGAAACCAAAGAACCCAAAGGAACCCGGAATTGAACGCGGGGAAGCCCAAACCATCACATTTGCCGGCGGAAATACACCACAGAAAGGCAAGGCACAGCCCCCAGAGAGAACCCCCAAGGAAACGGCCAAAACAGACTGAAAACTGAGGGACAAGGTGTGGGAGCAAGCATAAACGGACAGGGACACTGAGCCCAAACCCTAGGGCCCAGACCCAAAACAGACAGAAAACGGAAAATCCGGTGTAAAAACCAACACCCAAACGTTCCCAGAGGAACAGAAGAAGGGCAGAAAACACCAGAAAAGCAAAGAAATGACAACAGGAGAATAAAACCCCTGAAAGAGGTGAAAAAACTCACCCAAGACGCTTGCACACCCAGGCGCATGTAAACAAACAGCTGCGCTGCCCTGGTGGCCACGCCCGGAAACCGGCAGAAAGAAAATGGCCACCAGAACAGGGGGCTGTGACCGACGCGAAAGATACGAAAACACACCAGCAAAAGTGGGAAGCAAGCATACTAGATCGGCGAAAAACTCCGCCCTGAAGCAGAAAACCCCAGGCAGGGGCAAACAGCACCAGGACTGCTAGCAGGCATCTCCCACAGCCCCGGGAACCTGCAACAGAGGCCCCAGGGCAGAGCCATCCTCCACGCCTTCCGCCCTTACACAAAAGGAAGAGTCCATGGGAAAGGCAGCAAGAAAGGGCCGCTGGTAAGACCCGGAAGCCTTGGCACGAGGAACAGGCTCAAAAACCTCCATCCCCAACCCGAACAAGGTAGCCCCCGAAACCGCCAGAGTCTCAGCCCCAACTAAACCCCGCCCCGACCCCGAAACCCGCAGACGGTCCGGAGCCGGGAACAGGGAGGGAAAGGGGCGAATAGCACCTAACCAAAACGGGGCGGCCCCGGGGCATCCGAGTGGGAAACCAACCTAGCGTGTTGCAGCAACCTAACCTAGCTTGCAACACGGATGCTGCCTATACTCTCAACAGTAATAACATCAGGAGAGTACTGGAGAACAAGCAGAAAATATCTCTCGCAAGACTCCGGATCAAAGAGTCCGGGACCCAACATCCAACATGACGGAGGTAAAAGTGGCGACTGTCACCCGGAGACAAGGGCACAGCAACCAACGAACCTGCACAAGACGGGTTGGAACCCGGAAGACACATTCAACGGTCCACCGAGCCCTGATGGTTTTCCAGGGCCCGTAGAGTAACAACTACGGGAAACCCGGGCAAGGTGTTGCTCACCGGTTAAAACCCAAAACTAACAAGGGGGTAGAGGACAACACTGAAAACCCCTGCGACGTGTACAATCACGGGGGCCTAGCAGAGGGCCACCAAACACTACCATTGGAACAATAGCCACACTAGGCAGACCCCCTACCAAGCAAATGAAAATAAAAACAAAAGAAAACCCCAGCAAAAGTACACTGTCTCCAGAGGCAACAGGAACCAGTCGCCGCTTAGGTGGCAAGTCGCGCAACACCTTGACGCCCTAACCAGCACAATACCAGTCCCTACCCAGGGCCAAACAAGGGCCCCAAGCCCCAGCTGGCCCCAAGGGTGAGGCAAATGCCGAGCAGCAAGAACCTCTACGGGAATGGTTCCCGAACGCCCCAGGGAAGATAACCCTGTCACACAGGGGCAGTACTCACAGGGCACTTAGGGAAGGAAGCCCCTAAGAGCATGCAGCCCCGGTACTGATGAGGAACACCTGGCCACCGCACAACCCAACACACGGCAGTGAACACCACGAAAGGCAAACACCGCCTAGGAAACCGAGGCCAGAGAAGCGTCTATCCCGGTTGACATTAGCGTACGAAGTGATGCTAGGCAGCCAGCATGGTGAGGTCCGGGGCTCCCCCCTTCCCCTCTCTGGGTGGGGAGGGCTGCGCAGATGATCAGCGTGGCAGTAAAGTGTGATGTTTGCTTGTTTCCTTGGGATTGTAGGGAGTTTCTACCTCTCTGTTTGGTTTTCTGTTTTAGTTTTTTACCATGTGGGGTTTGTTTTGTTATGCCTACCTTTCTGGGTGCCTAACCCCGGTCGATGGCAGAGAAGGAAAACCCCAACCACAAGGGGGCTTTTCCAGGGCCATTGCTCCCTGAAACCTCTTTGAAGGGGCCACTCAGGACATGAACTGCACAGAAAGCCAAACCCTGAGAATCAAGCAGATGAGCCACTCGAAGGAACCAACCCCAAGAGGCAAGGACCGAAGAGAACCCCTGTGGTTCAAGCAATGAACCACCAGAGAACAGTCCGGAGCCGGATGGTAAAGCCCCAAGTGACCCGAACCCTCCAGTACTCGCCCAGAAAATGGCATTTCATTACATTCAACGCTTGTTTTTTCCCCCAGATAAAACATCCAAGTAAAAGATGGATGCACCTGACGTGAGGGTGGGTAAATCACACCAGCAAATATGCTAAAACTAATTCAGAAAGGGAAGAGGGGGACAAAAACTCCCTTTCCTGCAGCAACAACCCCAGCCCAGAACGCACAAGGACCCAAGCAGGGGCAGCTCTGGGGGCTGCCCCTGTGCTTCAAGTGCTCCAAGAGGACTCCCACCAAGCTCCGAGAATCCCAAACACAGGTCCCAGGGCAGAGGCTTCCACGCCCACCACCCCTGAAGAAAAGGTGGCATCCAGAGGAAAAGCTTCCAAGAAGGAAGTCCACTGGGTTGACCCAGAAGCCTCAGCGGGAAAATCTGACTCGACCACCTTCGCAGACAAATCGGAAGGGGCAACCCCCAAAGCCACTCGAGCAAAACCCCGCCTTGACTCCGAAACTCTCAGACATTCAAGAGTCAGAAGCAGGGGGAGGAAGGAACAGAGCGAATCATGCCCACCTGGGAAGGAAGCAGTGGTGAGGAAGGAACCAAGGTCAAAGCGACCAACACCCCCAAATCCTGGGCCCTAAAACCCAAGTGGAGCAGCTTCTGGGGCCACCTACCGGGCAACCAACCTGGCTCGTTGCAGTAAGGAGAATCAAGCATGCAATGCAGCCGCTGCCTGATCTTTGAGATCACCAGGCAAGGAATGGGTAAAGTGAAGTACAAGTGGGGAAACAAGGCCTGCAAAACTCTGGGTCAGTGGTGTCCCCGACCCAACAGGCAGTGTGAAGGAGGCAGTACGGATGATGGTTTCCCTGAGGCAAGAGCAACAAACAACCCTCGACTTCGCACAAGACAAGAGCGGCCTCAGAAGTAGCCATTATACGACCAAGCCCATGGGGTTTTCCAGGGCCCATAGGGTGAATGAGCACCCTACTGGAAGCCCAGGCACAGGAGCTAGCAAAGCTGGTAGAACCCTGTCAGGTAGCAGGCAAACTAACTACCAACAGCTGGTATGAAACCTCGGGAGAAATAGAGGATGACTACCAACACAACCTAGGCTTGCCTAATAAGGAGCTAAGCAGACCTCCTCTGTCTAAACAAGGTGAGAATGCCAGTGAATAAAAAACCAGCGTTGAATGTAATAAAACGCCATTTTCTGGGTGAGTCCCGGAGGCTCCCCGGAGCTATCCAGGCTGATATGGATACCCTAACTATTTTGCATCAATCGATGTGGGTGGAGTTCTAGGCCTACCGGGGACCACAAGCCAGAACCTGGCCCCCTCAGAGAGGCACGGGGAGAAATGGCCCATAAAAATGCACATGTGATTTGAAGCATTCTATATCTGCCATCGACCGGGACAGGCACCCAGAAAGGTAAGCGCCTTTCCTTTTAGGTAGGCCTAAAACTCCACCCACATCGACTGATGCAAAATAGTTAGGGTATCCATATCAGCCGTGGATAGCTCCGGGGAGCTGTAGGGGTTCCCCCCCAGAAAGAAAATGAAAAGAAAACCCACTGACGACACACAACAAACAAACTGGCAATCAGAGAGAAACATGGCCGCTGTGTTGAAGTAAAGCTAGCTGTGCCAGCCACAGTGCACCCCACCCAGCCAATAACACTCCTCTACCCAGGGCAAGACGGAAAGCCCAAGACCTCCGATTTACCCCAAGGGCAAAGACAACATCACGTGATGAAGGTCTCAAATGGGGAAAGATTCCCAAACGGTCCAGGGAAAATAACTCTCGACACTCACTGAGCAATGTCTTTTGCTGACATCAGAGCACAAGGGTTTTGGAAATGCACCTGGATGTGTGCCTTGGGCAGACTCATCTTATTGACTCTCTTCTCTTAAGGGCCAGATATCAAGGCTTCAGCTGCTGTTCTTCCTACAGCTTCTTCTTATACATCTCCTAAACACCAATCTGCAGCCCAGGTAAGCCTCATCCTTCTTGTAGTATGTGGCACTTCAACTAAGATTTGTCTTAAGCAGCAACCAAGTGGGATAACTCCAAAGGAACTTTCTTGAGTAGCATATTCGGTCACTCTTGCCCTAGTACTTCTTTCATTAGCTTCTCTGTATTTGAAGGTTTCCTCTAGCTCTGCCATCTACAGCAACAGGAGAATATGTGAGAGGATATGGCAGTGGTGTTGACACTGACCTGTTGTTGGTCAGTGGTAGGACCTGCTGTAGAAAGGTAGTTTGCCAGGGCACAGCTCATGAACTCTGTGTTGCAAGCAGAGCCTGGACAAACTTTCTTTTTAATGAAAGCACTTTTCTGTGTACCAGAAGGGAGTATAGGATCATGCTGAGGGACCGACCAAATATAATGACCAGAAAGGTGTCATGTACATTTGACACTACTTTCTTTAGATAAAAATTTATTAGTGCATCAAGAATATGTTTACCCATAATGTGCAAAGTATACAACATTCCTGAGAGGGAAAACTAAACAAGACGGAAAATGTACCTTTCAAAACAGGATATTCAACATGCATACGTAACCATCCAGAAAAATTTATTACCCTCAAATTTTTTAATTTCCTTTGCTAATTTTCTCTGAACTTAATGAAATTGAAAAATATTGTTAAATATTCAAGGTTGGTGAGAAGCCTGTATTGACACAAACATACTTCTTTAAATAACATATCATACGAGGAGAACTGGCCAATGCCCATTTACTTACTGATGGCAATATTTAAGTCTCGTCTGGCAACGAAGCCAACCAAGTATTGAGACTGTCTGCTCACGACCACAGGGAACCCATTGTGATCTGTCTCCCGAAGAAGTTGCTCTACATCGTCCAATGTCATGCTGTCCTGTGTAATTACGTAGAAAGATTCGTTCTTCCTGTAGAGTACATTCAGGACATTACCAATTGTAAATGATCAGGTTTCATAGAACCTCATGACAATTTTTTAGAACCTCATTATTACTTTTATTAATAAAAAACTTACAGCATAAACCATATACAAAACTAGTAACACATGCTTCATTACTGTGAAAGAGTTCGACAAAAAATGTAAAGTGCTGCTGCTATATTTCAGCCCTCCACAGTATGATACCATCAATCCTTAATCTGCAAGGGATCCCACACTGGAAGAACAGTAAGGCAACATAATTATCAGGAGAAAGTGTTAAGCCATGATGACTGTATAGCACTCGGAAGGAATGAGGATAAGGATTTGGGATAGGAAGGAGGGAAGAAATGATGCCCTACTACTTGGATGTCGGACAGGGTAGAAGAAAAAACCAGCGTTGAATGTAATGAAACGCCATTATCAGAGCGAGCCCCGGAGGCTCCATGAAGCTATCCAACTGATATAGTGCTTTATTAATTTGGGGTCATCAGTCATAGGAGTCCTTATGTCTACTGGGACCATGAACCAGAACCTGCTCCCCTCAGAGAGGTGCAGGGAGCAATGGCCTATGAGCACTTTACATTTCAAGTATGTCATATTTTGCCATCGACCAGGGAAGGCACCCAGAAAGACAGGCGAAACAAAAACGACAGTTTTGTGAAAATTGCGAAGTACGTCCAGAAAGAGCAAAGGAACTCCCCCAGAAAAAAAGCAAACCAGCAACCCTTCACTCAACTAGCACTCCTGCTCATTAGAGTCCCCCCCCTCCCCCCCCTGCCCACTCAGTTCTTTAATGATGCAAAATCGCAGGCCGGAGGGATGGAGGGTGTCAGGGAGCTTCTGGGGCTTGCCCAGAAAATGGTACTTCATTAAATTCAACGCTGGTTTTCTATGAAGAGCCACAGGTTGTCTGCCAGGATGTTGGACACGCACTGAATGTGAACAGCACAGAGAGCTAAACTTACAACCCCAAAGAGCCATGGACTGCATAGACACCCCTTCCCCCCCATTTGAGACAATGAACCATAGGGAAGCACTCTGTATAGAGCCGGATCACAGAGCCCCAAGGAAGCCGAATCCGCTGCAGCACCTGCCACACAGCCACAAACTCCCGCATTGTGCTGTGAACCCGAAGGAAGGACAAATCCCAACGCCCCTGGCCGGCCTGGTGAGAGCTGGTCACAGAACCCCAACCGATGGGTGAGGCATCCGTGAACACATTGAGTGAGAGGAAAGGAAGATGCCATGGCACCGAACCTTGAAAATCCTAAAGAGGAAGCCAGAGACAAAGCAACGGACGCAAGGACACCAAAGAACATGCCCAGCGATTGCGAGAGTGGTGAAAGAGACTGCCCTAATAATACCAGAACAGCCTCTGAAGCCAAACCCTGCCCAGCAGATAAACCAGCATGGCAAAATTCAGGTTCCTGCACAGCTGCTCGATGAACCGCCTAGTGACCCAGGTACCCCTCAAAAACAGCTGAAGGTAGGACCACAATCGGAGCAAAGCCACAAAAGGGACGCAGTTTGAGAGTCTCACACTAGGCCCAGACAAGTCCGAACTTGGGACGGAACCAACTGGGACTTCCACCAATTCACAAGGGACCCGCACCTGGCACGCTGGAAATGAACCTGGCAAGCAGACCAGCTGGGAGCCCACACCAACCAGTCGTTGAAGTAGGCCAAAACCTGAAGACCTAGCAGACGCAGATGGGCCACAATGACCCTGGTTAAACACATGAAAATGCGAGGTGCCAGATTCAAGCCAAAGGGAAGACAACAAAAGTGTCTTTGCCCCACCACAAAACCCAACCAATTCCTGAACCCCTGATGAATAGCAACATGCCAATAAGCGTCCCTGAGGTCCATGGAAATCATCCAAGTGCCCGGCTCGAGAAGAAGCTGGACCTCGGACAATATGGTCATCCGAAAGGAGGTGCAAGGAATCAACCGGTTCAGACGAGACAAGTCCAGAATGTACCAGAGATCCGCACGGTCCCGTTTTGGAACTGGAAACATGCAGGAAACCATCTTGAGAGACAAGGTCGTTTCGATCACGCCCAAGCAAAGCCTCTCCGAGATGACCCAACAGAGGGACGGGGAAGCGGCCGGCCCCCCTAGACCTGACCCTTCGATAGGAGGAAGGGCCGCCCAACACCACCAAAGACTGGAAGAAACAACCTGAAAACCCCACGAATCGTGGGCAAAAAGAGCCAGCTGCCCCCCATCGGAAAGGGCAGATCCGAACCTCAAGAAACCAAACGTCGTGCCAACCTCGTGGTTGGTGCGGCATTTGGCTTCTTGGGGTTCTTCAGGTTGACACAAGGTTGATGCAGCCAACTCCTGTGTTACACAGGAGTATAACACAAATGTTTGTGTTATACTGCACATTTATTTTTTTGCCTCTTTGAAGGGACCGGGTTCAGGTTTGTGGTGCCCAGAAGTAAAGAACACCTCCACGACTGATGGCACCTAATAGTCTGGCACTATATCAGTATGGTAGCTTAAGGAAGCCACAAGGGGCTCCCCCCCCCCCCAGACAACAGAGTTGAGTGTAATGAAATGCTATGTTAAAAGTAGCTCCCTGGAGCTCATGCACTAGTACAACAGAGCCTCTATAACAAACCACGTCTCTGGACCTACGCGACCTGTAAGGCAACCAGGCAACCATCTGGTTTGAGGGAAGCATCTAAACTCCTCATACAAGGAGTTTAGATGCTTCTAAAGGAGTGGTACTTTGAACCACTCACGGTACCAGGAATAAGGAAACAAAGTAAAGATTTTAATGAAAAAACAAATGAAGACAACTAGTCAAACAATACAGGAAGAGTTGTTAAGAGGAAAACAGCCCCAACTCCAAGTTATCCAGCCACCAATACCTGGCAGCTGAGGTTGTGCACGGTTCCTGCCAGTCACTCTCATCACAGGAGCTCAAGAATAATTATGTAACCTTAAGTAAATTCCAAAGGAAATTATAGCAATTCAGTATTGTAGATCCTTAGATATTGACTATAGGACCAACTACAATTTATTTAAATTTCCATGTGAGAAAATTGCAACATTATACTATTGGATAATTGTTGCAATTATCCCCACCCTTCTCTTTCTTGCCTGATTTTTGTTGCCTGATCGTAGAATTCAAGTAACCATGTGAGGCAGGACCTGCCATCCCTGAACCCATGTTGATGCTGTGTTACAAAGTTCTTTCGCTCCAGTTGTTCCACTAGCTTTCTTTGCACAATCTTCTCCATCAGCATGCATGGTATACAGGTTAGGGACACTGGCCTGTAGTTCAGTGCCTCCTGTCTATCCCCTTTCTTGTATATCGGGACTACGTTAGCTGCTTTCCAAATATCTGGCAGTTCTCCTGTTGCCAGTGATTTGTTGTACACTATGGAGAGTGGTAGGCACAGTTCTCTTGCTCCTTCCTTTAGTATCCAAGGGGAGATTCCATCTGGGCCTATAGCCTTTGTCACATCCAACTCCAGTAAACACTTCCTTACTTCCCCGCTGGTAATCTCAAACTCTTCCAGTGGATCCTGGTTAGCTATTCCCTCTCTTATCTCTGGGATTTCTCCTTGCTCTAAGGTGAAGACCTCCTGGAATTTCTTATTCAGTTCCTCACAAACTTCCTTGTCATTTGTAGTGAATCCTTCTTCCCCCTATTCTTAATTTCATAACCTGTTCCTTTACTGTTGTTTTTCTCCTGATGTGGCTATGCAGCAATTTAGGCTGAGTCTTTGCCTTGCTTGCGATGTCATTTTCGTATTGTCTTTCTGCCTCTCTTCTCATCCTGACATATTCATTCCTGGCATTCTGATATCTTTCTCTGCTCTCAAGTGTCCTATTATTCCTATAGTTTCTCCATGCCCTTTTACTTTGCTGCCTAGCTAGCCTACATTTCTGATTAAACCATGGGTTTCTCATCTTCATTTCACTGTTTTCCTTTTGGACTGGGACAAGCTTGTTTGCTGCGTCCTTGCACTTCTGCGTGATGTAGTCCATCATGTCTTGGGCCGTCTTTCCCCTGAGCTCTGTTTCTCATGCTGTATCTGTTAGGAATTTTCTCATCTCCTCATAATTTCCCTTTCGGTATGCTAACCTTTTGTTTTCGGTATCCCTCCTCGAGTTCAATAACCCTTCTTCAATCAAGTACTCAAACACCAGTACACTGTGGTCGCTCATTCCTACTGGGGCATCAAAACCGATTTCTCTTATGTCGGAGTCGTTCAGAGTGAAGACTAGGCCGAGTCTTGCTGGTTCATCATTTCCTCTCATCCTTGTGGGTTCTCTGACATGCTGGGTTAAAAAGTTTCTAGTCACCACCTCCAATAGTTTGGCTCTCCACGTATCCTCGCCTCCATGCGGTTCCTTGTTCTCCCAGTCAATCCTTCTATGATTGAAATCCCCCATGATGAGCAGGTGGGATCTATTTCTACAGGTAGCAGAGGCTGCCCTCTCAATTATAGTGTTAACTGCCATGTTGTTGGTTTCATACTCTTGACTGGGTCTTCTGTCATTTGGTGGAGGGTTATATATTACTGCTACTACTATTCTTGGTCCTCCTATTGTCATGGTGCCTGCTATGTAGTCTCTGAAACCCTCACAGCCCGGTATAGCCATCTCCTTAAAACTCCATTCCTTTCTCATGAGTAGGGCCACTCCACCTCCTCCCCTACCTTCCCTCTCTTTCCTTATTACTGTGTACTCCTGGGGAAATACGGCATTCGTTATGATTCTTGAGAGGTTTGTTTCAGTGAGTCCGATTACATTCGGGTTCACTTCTTGTGCCCTTTCCCTTAGTTCACTTGCCTTGCTTGTGATCCCATCTAAGCTCGAATACATTACCCTGAAACTGACTCTCTTCTGCTTCTCCTCTGGGGGGGGGGGGGGTGACCTGTGGGATCTGGGGGTGAGTGGGAGCTGGGAGGATCTGGTACGGGGAGACTGGTGGAAGAGGAAGGGCTTGGGGGGTTGGGGGGAGGGGGAGGGTAACAGGGGTGGGTGAGAGGGGGGGAGGGTAACAGGGGTGGGTGAGAGGGGGGGTGGGTGAGAGGGGGGGAGGGTAACGGGGGTGGGTGAGAGGGGGGAGGGTAATGGGGGTGAGTGAGAGGGGGAAGGGTAGGGGGGGTGAGAGGGGGAGGGTAGAGGGGGGAGGGTAGGGGAGAGGGGGAAGGGTAGGGGGGGTGAGAGGGGGAGGGTAGAGGGGGGAGGGTAGGGGAGAGGGTAGGGGCGAAGAGTGAGAGGGGGAGGGTTGGGTGGGTGGGTGAGAGGGGGAGGGTAGGGGGGGTGGGTGAGAGGGGGAGGGTAGGGGGGGTGGGTGAGAGGGGGAGGGTAGGGGGGGTGGGTGAGAGGGGGAGGGTAGGGGGGGTGGGTGAGAGGGGGAGGGTAGGGGGGGTGGGTGAGAGGGGGAGGGTAGGGGGGGTGGGTGAGAGGGGGAGGGTAGGGGGGGTGGGTGAGAGGGGGAGGGTAGGGGGGGTGGGTGAGAGGGGGAGGGTAGGGGGGGGTGGGTGAGAGGGGGAGGGTAGGGGGGGGTGGGTGAGAGGGGGAGGGTAGGGGGGGTGGGTGAGAGGGGGAGGGTAGGGGGGTGGGTGAGAGGGGGAGGGTAGGGGGGAAGAGTGAGAGGGGGAGGGTTGGGGGAGCGTGGGGGAAGAGTGAGAGGGGGAGGGTTGGGGGAGCGTGGGGGAAGGAGAGGCTTCGGAGGATGGGCTACCTACCTTGAGGCTACCTTGAGGTGCTTCCGGGGCTTAGTGTCCCCGCGGCCCGGTCGTCGACCAGGCCTCCTGGTTGCTGGACTGATCAACCAGGCTGTTAGACGCGGCTGCTCGCAGCCTGACGTATGAGTCACAGCCTGGTTGATCAGGTATCCTTTGGAGGTGCTTATCCAGTTCTCTCTTGAACACTGTGAGGGGTTTGCCAGTTATGCCCCTTATGTGTAGTGGAAGCGTGTTGAACAGTCTCGGGCCTCTGATGTTGATAGAGTTCTCTCTCAGAGTACCTGTTGCACCTCTGCTTTTCAACGGGGGTATTCTGCACATCCTGCCATGTCTTCTGGTCTCATGTGGTGTTATTTCTGTGTGCAGGTTTGGGACCAGCCCCTCAATTATTTTCCACGTGTAAATTATTATGTATCTCTCCCGCCTGCGCTCAAGGGAGTACAGATTTAGGCTCTTTAGTCGGTCCCAGTAATTTAGATGTTTTACTGAGTGGATTCTAGCAGTAAAGGATCTCTGCACGCTCTCTAGGTCAGCAATTTCTCCAGCTTTGAAAGGGGCTGTCATTGTGCAGCAGTACTCCACTCTAGATAGCACAAGCGTTTTGAAAAGTATCATCATCGGTATAGCATCTCTAGTGTGAAAAGTTCTTGTTATCCAACCTGTCATTTTTCTTGCAGTTGTGACGGCTACTTTATTGTGTTCTTTAAAGGTAAGGTCTTCCGACATGAGTACACCCAGGTCCTTTACATTGCCTTTTCGTTCTATGTTATGATTTGCCTGCGTTTTGTACGTGGTTTCTGTTTTTATATTTTCAATTTTTCCGTAGCGCATGAGCTGAAACTTATCCTCGTTGAATACCATATTATTTTCTGTAGCCCATAGAAAGACCTGATCTACATCTGATTGGAGGTTTGCCGTGTCCTCTATGTTGCCAACTCTCATGAAAATCCTAGTGTCATCTGCAAAGGATGATACAGTGCTATAGGTTGTGTTCTGGTCTATGTCCGATATGAGGATGAGAAAAAGTACTGGAGCAAGCACAGTACCCTGGGGGACTGAGCTCTTCACGGTTGATGGGCTGGATTTTATTTTGTTGACTATTACACATTGGGTTCTGTCAGTCAGGAAATTGTAGATCCATCTGCCTATTTTCCCGGTAATTCCTTTTGAACGCATTTTATGTGCAATAACACCATGGTCACATTTATCAAAAGCTTTTGCGAAATCTGTGTAAATTACATCAGCGTTTTGTTTGTCTTCCATAGCATCTAATGCCATATCATAGTGGTCCAGCAACTGCGACAGGCAAGAGCGCCCTGTTCTGAAACCATGTTGTCCGGGGTTATGGAGATGCTGTGATTCCATGTATTTTGTGATCTTACTTCTTAGCACTCTCTCAAAAATTTTTATGATGTGCGATGTTAGTGCTATCGGTCTGTAATTTTTTGCCTCTGCCTTATTTCCTCCTTTATGGAGTGGTGCTATCTCTGCTGTTTTTAGTATGTCAGGGATAACGCCAGTATCTAGACTTTGTCTCCACAGAATGTGAAGGGCCTGCGATAGTGGTTTTTTACAGTTCTTGATGAATATGGAGTTCCAAGAATCCGGGCCTGGTGCAGAGTGCATAGGCATACTGTTTATGGCTTCTTCAAAATCTAGTGGGGATAGGGCGACGTCTGATATGTGATTTGATGTTGGTATCATATCCATGAAAAATTCATTTGGGTTATCAATCTTTAGTGCGTTTAATGGCTCACTGAAAACAGAGTCGTACTGCTTCCTCAGTAACTCGCTCATTTCTTTGTTGTCATCTGTGAAAGTTCCATCTCCCTTTCGCAGGGGCCCGATACTAGATGTGGTTTTTGATCTTGATTTTGCATAGGAGAAAAAATATTTCGGATTTCTCTCTATTTCACTGATGGCCTTTTGCTCTCTTTGCCTCTCCTGGGTTTTGTATGATTCTTGTAGCTTGAGTTCAATTGTTTCTATTTCTCTACCTAACCTTCTTCTCCGTTCTTGAGATAGGGTGCGACTCTCAAGTTGTTCCGCGATTCGTTTTCTTCGCCTATATAGGGAACAACGTTCCCGTTCCAATCTGCATCTCTTTCTCTTTTTTCTTAGGGGTATGCGGTTTGAACATATTTCTAGTGCTACTGAGCTTATTTTTTCCAGGCACTGGTTCAGGTTTGCATTTCCTAGCTGTTCTTCCCAGTTTATTTCTGTGAAGTCCTGGTTTATTTGCTCCCAGTTTATCCGTTTATTATTGAAGTTGAATTTGCTGAAATCTCCTCCACCGGGAATCTGGACTGGTTTTGAAGGTCCATTTCCCATGGTTGTCAGAACTTCAATTAAGTTGTGATCTGAGTAACAGGTATTTGTAATCATTATGTTCCCGATCAACTCATCATTATTAGTGAAAATGAGGTCCAGCGTGTTCTCCTTCCTAGTTGGTTCTACTATTTGCTGGTTTAAGGCAAACCTATCGCACATCCGTAGCAGGTCATTTGCATGTGCCTGCTCATTTAGGCTACTTCCTGGTATTCTTTCTGATATTACTGTATTAGCCAGGTGCTTCCATTTCAGGTGCCGTAGGTTGAAGTCCCCAAGCAGGATGATGTTCGGAGCTGGATTTGTGAGGTTTTCCAAGCAGTGCTCTATTTTCATTAGTTGGTCTTTAAACTGCTGAGGGTTTGCCTCCGGTGACTTATATACAAGGACAACAACTACATTTAGGATCTCTATTTTGACTATCAGCACTTCCACCATATCATTTGAGGTGTTTAGCAGCTCAGTACAGATGAGTGTGTCTTTGATGTAGAGGCTGACCCCACCCTGAAGCCGGTGTTTCCTATCACATCTGAAGAGATTGTATTCTGGGATCCATATTTCACCATCAAGGTAGTCCTTTGTGTGAGTTTCCGTTAGGGCTGCAAACACTGCATTTGCCTCATGAAGGAGACCATCTATAAAATGAACTTTGTTGGATTTGCGTGTTTTTATACCCTGGATGTTGGCAAATATAAATGATGTTATCGTGTTAGTGGAAGTGCTGGATGCTTTAATTGGTGTTAAAATCTGAGGCTCTGGTAAGGAGGCCACTGTGTTTGCGTCCTCTCTAGCATTTGACCGAGTTGGTGGTAGAGTCTGGTCATTTTTAGCCATTCTTCTCCTCCTCCTCTTGCTAAAAAATTATCCCGGTTGATGTAGTGGCTGTTTTCATAGTGGTAGTCTGTCGGTTTTATTCGCCTGGTACCTCTTATATGAAAAGCTGGGCATTCAGCATTGAAGCACTCTTTCCTGTCCAAAGAGTTCTTGCAAATTTCTGGGTGAAAGAATTCACAGCTTTTGGTACATTTACCTGTATTGAGGAGGTTTCTGCACTTTCTAGGGTGATCGTGTGTACATGTTCCATTTATTCTTCCCGATTCCCCATGCTTACAGGTAGCCCATCTGTAATACCAACAGATTTTGGGGCCTTGTTTTGTTTGTTTCCCTCTGCCAGGGGCCGCACTCTGCTGCGGCGCCCCCGACACTGTGCCCTGCTCCGGTGCCTGTGACACTGTGCCCTGCTCCGGTGCCTGTGACACCGCGCTCTGCTCCGGTGCCTGTGACACTGTGCCCTGCTCCGGTGCCTGTGACACCGCGCTCTGCTCCGGTGCCTGTGACACCGCGCTCTGCTCCGGTGCCTGCGACACCGCGCACTGCTCAGGCATCCCCGACTCCGTGCCCTGCTCAGGCATCCCCGACTCCGCGCCCTGCTCAGGCGCCGCTGCCACAGAGCTCTGTGCTACAGCTGGTTGTACCTTGGTGTCATGTACAGTTTGTTTGAAGACATTAGAAATTGCTATGCAGGCATTAATTAGTAATTCTCTGTTTTCGGCGGGAGTTTTATCCAGGATTTCCATCAATTTCAAAAAAGTTACATCATCCTTTTTGCAGAGCCAGTACACAGAGTGGTCACTGGGACCATTTCTCCTTGAATTGTTAGTCATGTTGGCACATTTTTTGTGTATGGCTGCTGAACAGAGTTGGCATTGAAAGCTCTGTTGGTAATCTACCTTCATGTTGCATTCTATGCACGTTTTTATCAAAGCCATTTTTTGAACACTTCTGTTCAGTGGTGATGGTCTTACAAGGTGGGGTGTTGACCGGTGGGGGAGTTGACCGCGGGTGCTGGCCGTGGGAGCTGGCCGTGGGTGTTGACCGTGGGTGTTTACCAACTTGAGATAGGCCTGGAAGAGGCTGTATGGACGGCCACTGTTGCTACCACGTGTCGCACTCTTAATTTGTTTTGTTCACTTGTTAGATTACATTACTTGCATTTTCCCACTAGTTATCATACAGTAGAGGCGTCTAGTTGGGGAGAAGGGGGGGGGTTGGGGGGCAGAAAAGGGGGGAGGGCTTGGGGGGAAAGGGAAGGCTGAGGTGGGTGAGGAAGAGGGAAGGGTTTAGAGGAGTGGTGGAGAGGGGAAGGCTTAGGTGGGGTGGGGAAGAGTGGGGGGGCCTAGTGGGGCAGGGGAGAACGGAGGGCTTGGGGGTGGGAGAGACAGGAGGGCATGTGGGAGAAGGGAGGGCTTGGGGGATGGGGAAGAAGGGGGGTCCTGGGGGGAGGCGGGAGTGGGAGGAGGGGGGTGTGTGGGAGGAGGGGGGTGTGTGGGAGGAGGGGGGTGTGTGGGAGGAGGGGGTTGGGTGGGGGCAGGGTGCCTTAGGTGGGTACTTGGTGGGGAGCTGACAGGGAATGGGGCAGGTAGGGTGTCTGTTGGGTAGAATGTGGGGGGTGGTGCCGCACTCCCTGTGGCTATTGCACTGTTTGAGGAGGGTTCCCCACTCCCCTCCGGGGTTGTAGGGATCGGGGTTGTGGCTCTCTGATTCCTTTCCTTTGTGTGTTATATTGCTGGGGTAAGAGTACTTGTTCTCTGTAATGCTGCTGCACATTGTGTGGATGATACACCAATGAATTGTCTGTTTTTGTATCTTTCGTTTTCTATTTGCTCCTCTATTTCTTCTGTGGAATTGGGAAACAGAATAGTAGTGATGATCAAATCATTAGGTTCATGTTTAAAATACAGTGGTACCTCAGTTTACGAATTTTATCCGTTCCCAGGGACGGTTTGTAAGCCGAATATTTGTAAAGTAAAGGGAATTTCCCCATAAGAATAATGTAAATTGAATTAATCTGTTCCATACTCACCAAAATATTAATTTCAAAGTAAATTTTATACCTAATTCACCCAAATCTTCAGTACTAAAGTACGTACAAGTTATTACTTACCTTTACTGATGACTCTTGTTGGCGTATGGAAGATGGTGAGGAGGGGGGAAGGAGGAGAGGTGTTAGTGTTTGGAAGGGGAGTCCCCTTCCATTATAACATCAGGGAGTGATGACTTTCTGGGATACACTCTCTGGCAGAGTGTATCCTGCATACCATTAGGACCTGCTTGTGGCTCACCGCTTGGTTTTCTCACTAAAAACCTGTCTAGCGACACTTCTTTTTCCCCTACATTGTAACACTTGTTTGAAGTAAGACATCACATTGTCATTATAAAGGTTAACACAATGGCCTGCTGCAGCTTGATTTGTGTGACACTTTTCAGCCAAATTTTGCAATTCTTCTCATACTGCAATCATTTTCTTAATAAATGAAGAAGGGACTCTACAACAACAATCCTTATACCATTTTCATGTTTACGAATCATCTCTTGTTTTTCCTCTGTGGTCATTCTCACATGTGTTTTCTTGGCTTGAACCTTACCACTGGCTCTCTTGGGACCTATGGCGAGATATATAATAACTTTTATGTTCAAATACCCCAAAAATCCGAAAAAAAAAGATGAAATTCTTTCAGGTATGAATTCAGGTATGATTGTCACTAGGCGGAAAGCACTGGTAAACTGAGGCACGATCGTCATGCACCACACGCTAGGTCGGCCATAAGCATATCAACAAACTTTGTTTCAGAAAGGCAAAGCTCGTAACCCGATTCGCATTTTACGAAGAAATTGGGCTCGTAACCCGAAAGTTCGTAAATAGGGGCATTCGTAAGCCGAGGTGTCACTGTACTAGAAACAGGAATTTATATTCAAATTTGGTGAGAAATCCCAGCAGGACAAAAATGTTGCACCTTCACTGCATCAAGTTGAGAAGATGAAGAGTATCTCTCTGAACTTGACTCTCCTACCAAATTAAGACAAGCCAGGAATATCATTGTATACTTATTTAACATTGGATTTTGCAAAACTGTTTGCATACTCTACCACTGGACCACCGTCGCTTGTACAAGTACTACAACTGGATTTCTACTGAAATCACAGGAAGTCTGGAGTCTAGGCCAGGAAGTATTGAAGCCAGTCCATGTTTTTAAGTATGACCCAAAAGCACTCGGTGATTAGGTTTACGTATGACCCACAAGCATACTCCAGTGGTAGAGTATGTGACTGGCAATGCTGGGGTCGTAGGTTCGTGCCACCTCATAGCCCTGGTGGATTTTCTCATTGGTACAGTATATATCACATTAGTGTGATTTCTGTGTTGTTGATTATCATCATTATTCAGAGTGAAATCACACTAAAGTGATGTATCAATAGAAAATATGTAGGAGCCGTAATGAAGATTTGAACCCATGCACTGGGTATTCCCAGACCACACTCCAGACAACTAGGCCACGACATATTGGTCAAAAGGATTGCAACCTGGGGGTTCTTATGATCCCACGAAGGTTCCCGAGGCTTCTACTGAAGCCGAACCCGGGTTTCACACAATCCCCCAATGCACTTTGGGTCTGTCGTGTGAGCTTCAGAGGAAGGAATGTTTTACCTCTGATGCTCCTCTTTCAATGTACAGAGAGAAATCACACTAACATGATGTATCAGTGAGAAAATCCGTAGGAGCCGTGATTATTGGTTGTGAGGAGCTCTTTTTTTTATTATTATTATTATTGTTTGGCAAACGTCTAATGCTGCCAGGTTACATACAGTTGCATGCAGAGTGAAGTAACATTACTCAGAAAGTGTGAGAACATAAGCATATAACAATTACTGACCCTGGTTTCATGACATCATGTGCCAAGGTGGTGTGACTAAACTCTTCTTTGGAATCCAAGAACGGATATCCATTAAGAATGATGTGAGCGTCATAAATACCCTCACGGCCAAATGCATCTCCAATCCATTTGCTTGCCATGACTGCAGCCATGAGGGGCACGATGTAGCGCACACCTCCCGTCAGCTCAAACATGATCACCACCAGTGATACTTGGGAGGAAATAAAACTCATTGTGTGATATTTCTAAATATCATACTTAATAATGTAGTGTTATTATGTTCTACTTTGTAAGAATCATTCTGGCAACTGTAATTCAATTTTGAAATATTGTTACAACATCTGCTTTGTATTATTTAAATAACATGTACTGAATTGAATTAGTTAAAAGCTGGATTGTAGCATTTGAGTGCATAACTGAATACTGATTAGCAAATTATGTCTGAATGTGTGTTTCATATTATAATACAAATTTGACAAGGTTTGTCAATGACAACACGAGCATTACTATGAAACTAAAGGTTAAAGTTAAAATTATTTAGGAGACTAGAATTTAGAATTATCTAAGAGTTATCAGTAAACATACAAACACTGACTAACCTAGTAAATGATTATTTTTTGTTTAAGAATATAAATGTTAAGATATCTAAGATACATGTGTCAACAATTTATAACAGTGTAAATAAAGTTTACCCGTCATGCGAGTGACTCCACCGAGAACAGCGGCTGCCCCAACCATTGCGTACAGTCCCGGTGTGATGCAGTTCTCTCCTGTGCTACATTCCCCAGCAAACACGGCCCAGTCTTGATTATGACTGGAAAAATTAAAACTCCACTTTCATTCATTCTAGTAATGTCAGCCAGTATTAGAGTACCTATAAAGACCACCAGTAATCCAGTTATGACAATCAATACTCCAGTTATGACAATTAGCATTCTAATAATGATTATCAGTACTGTAGTAGTAATAACAATCATACAAGTAATGGTGATGTCTTCTCACAGATATAACAACATAGGATAAAAACCCACACTTATATGTTTGTATATTTTATGTAAAGGTTTACACCAAGTCTTTCACACACACACACACACATACACTTCACATTTCACTTTCACATTTTCACTTCGCTTTTATACTTCACTTTCACATTTCACACACACAAAGAAGCCAAAAAACATCAGAATGTTTTTTTTTTTAAACAGAGTGGTAGAAAGTTGAAACAAGTTAGGTGAGAAGGTGGTGGAGGCCAAAACCGTCAGTAGTTTCAAAGCATTATACAACAAAATACCAGCGTTGAATGTAATGAAAGGCCATTTTCTAAGTGAATCCCAGAGGCTCCCCAGAGTTATCCAGGTTGATATGTACATCGTTAGACTTTGACATCAGTGTGAATGGAGTTCTAGGCCTACCAGGGCCCACGGCCAGAACCTGGTTCCCTCAGAGAGGCACGAGGAGCAATGGCCTATAGAAATGCACATGGGATTTGGAGCATTCTGTATCTGTCATCGACCGGAACAGGCACCCTGTAGGGTAGGAGCCCCTAAACAAACCCAGGGGAGGAAGGGGAAGCCCCAAACCCACTGCGCTGGCAATCCACCCTGCAGTTCTGAGGCGGAATGTCAAAAACACTTGAAAAATACGCCGACCGGAGGGAGGGTTGCTGGGAGCCTCCAGTACTCACCTAGAAAATGGTGTTTCATTACATTCAACACTGGTTTTCTTAAGGAAGCCCCTTCTGTTACCTGGAGTTACATCACCAAAGACAAAAACCAGAGGGACTTACCCTGGAGGCGGTTGGTGCTCGCATCTCAACTCAAAGTCAAGACAACAGGCTGCATCCCCCGATACAAAGTGACACAGTCCTGACTAGGTCCAGGAAGATTCACGAGGTAGCGTGCAGCCAGGACCCTGTTCGACTGCCAAAATCCGCGTGCCCGAATATCAGTCCAGGACATGTTACCGAAGACGGTAGCAAGCACAGCAAACTTACAAATGGCATGGGAGAGAACCAGGAGAACCAAACACAGAGAACTCAGCAGACGAGTCACCCAAAGCGACCAACCCAAAAAGCCAAGAACCGCACCACCTCGGTTCAGGCAATGAACCACCGGGGAGCAGTCAGAATGGAGTCGGATTGTCGACTTGCAGGTGATCCGAACTCTCTGAAACGAAAACCACACCGCCACAAACTCCTGCACCGTGCTGTGGTCCAATAGAAGGACGGACCCCATCGCACTTGACCGGCGTGGTGAGCACTGGTCATGAAGCCCCAGCCGAGAGATGACGCGTTCGTGAACACAATGAGTGAGGGCTCGGGTAGGACCCTGACACTGAATTCTGAAAAATCTGAAGAGGAAGCTGGCGATGCAGCAGCCGACACAAAGCCCTTGGGGGAACCCAATGACCGCGAGAGAGGTTGAAGGGATATCCCCGAAGGAACCAGAACAGCTGATGAAACCAAACCCGACCCAGTGGGTAGACCATCATCACAAAGTTCAGGCACCTGTACAAACCCTCTAGCAACTGCCGGGTGACCTGGGAGCCCCCAGAAACAAGCACATGCAGGACCGCAGCCGAAGGAGAGACTCCGGAGGGGGAGACAAGGAAGTGGTCCGAGAGTCCCACACAAGACCCAGCCAGGTCTGAACCTGGAAGACCAGATGGAACTTTCACCAGTTCTCCAGGAGCCCGAACTCGGCTAGCTGGAAAAGCATCAAACCCCTGGCGAGAAGTTTGGAGAAAGCACCAAACTCAGACACGCGGACTAACTAGGAGCCCTGATCAGCCAGTCGTCGAGGTAAGCCAACACCCGAACATCTAAAAGATGCAGATGGGCAACCACGACCCTGGTAAGGTGTGTGAACACGTGAGGTGCCAGGTTCAACCCGAAAAAGAGACAACAAAAGCAGTAACTCTGATGCCCCACAACAAAACCGAGCCAGTCCTTGAACCCCGGATGAATCAGGACATGCCAGTCAGCGTCCTTGAGGTCCAGGGACACCAACCAAGCACTTGACTCTAACAGGAGCCGGACCTCAGACAGAGTAGTAATCCGAAAGGAGGGGGCAAGAAACTCAGGGGGTTCAGACAAGACAAATCCAGAATGAACCGCAGGTCTGCACAGTCCTGTTACGGAACTGAAAAACTGCAACAGCGCATCCTGCAGGATCTAATGAACTAATGTTGCTTCTGCACCATTAGTAAGCTGTCTCGTGCGTCGTTTCACCTCCGGCCTGTTCGTGCGCCGCTTGCACCATCCTGGTCTCTGGTCAGCGTGCTCTGTCTTCTCCTCGGTTGGTAGTGCTCCTTCGGTTCCGGTGTGTTTTATCGTCGGCTCTTTCCTTTTGGCATTTGCTTCTGGGGGTCGGGTTACTGAGTTTTCTCACGCCTTTGGTTTTAGCGTTTTGGTTGTTCGGTGGCAGCAGTCTCCATCTTTTCTGGCGCGGGGTGGGGCTGCTGCGTTCTGGAGGGGTCCATGGTTTGTTGGTGCTTCGTTGGTCGGGCCGGGGGTGTATCGTGTTTTTGTTCAGTGGCGGCCCTCCGCTGTTGTTTGCGTGCCACGGTGTCTGTGTCCGGAGCGTGTTTTGCGTTGATCCGGTTCTGTTCTTCCCGGTTTGCGGGTGACGGAGTCCCGGGTGGTCAGCCGTGTTCTTATGGCTAAGCTGCCTGTGTTCTTCCCTCATGCCCGTGGCGTTCGTGGCTTCGCTGCTCTCGCTGTCGTCTGGGCGACGTGTCCTTGCGGTCTTTCGGGCATGGATTTTTGGTGTTCGTGCGGGCGCCATGCTGCTCGTTGTTCTCGTGTTGTTCCCGGGATTTTTCGGGGTTGTGGCGCCTTGGGTTGGCGTTTGCTGCCGGTTGTCTCGCTTCCGTGGGGGGTGCGTGGGGGGTGCGTGGTGTCCGTCTCCCAGTTCTGTCCCTTTGACCTTCCTCTGTGGGTAGTTAGCTCCGGGAAGCCGACGGGGCTCCCCCCAGAAAACTAGCGTTAAATGTAATGAAATGGCATTTTCTGGGTGAGACCCCGGAGGCTCCCCGGCAACCCTCCCTCCCTCCGGTCGGCGGTTTTTCGCGTGTTTTGACATCCAGCCTCAAAACTGATGGGTGGATAGCCGGCGTGGGAGGTCTGGGGCTCCCCCTTCCCCCTCCCGGGGAGGGGGGAGCTGCGCAGACAGCGGTGCGGTGACGTATGACATCATACTAGTTTCCTTGTTTTCTGTTGAGGAGTTCTATCCACTAGTTCGGCTTTAGGTAGCAATTTTCACCAGAATAGGGGTTTGTTTTGGAATGCTTACCTTTCTGGATGCTTGACCCGGTCGATGGCAGACATAGAATGCTTCCTACCACACGGGGGTTTCTATAGGCCATTGCTCCCCTTGCCTCTCTGAGGGGGCCAGATTCTGGCTGTTGGCCCCGGTAGGCCCTAGAACTCCATACACATGACTGATGCCAAAGTCTGACATTAGCATATCAGCCTGGTAAAGCTCCGTGGAGCCTCCAGGTCTCACCCAGAAAATGGCGTTTCATTACATTCAACGCTGGTTTTTTCAACTTTGTTATATATTTTATTTTTTATTTATTTTTTCTGTTCAGGTTATGCTATTGATCCATTAGAAAAAGTGGGAGCATTTACCATGTAGATTATGCACAAAAAAATTTGAGTGTGTTTGAGGAAGGTTGAGAAATTGCGCGCCCAGCCCCTTAACCCTTAGAGTGCGCATCACGTCATATGAGGTGTTGGAAGTTGTTCCAGTCAACTGCGCATCACGTCATATGACGTGTTGGAGTACTACGCAAGATTTAAACGGCCCGCGGATACACGGGGTTCACCACACCTTCATCAGGGCTCTTGTAAACAGACACCATTTTTTTTAAAAATCGTGGGCCAAACTCCCGGGTGTTATTGGCCTCAGTATTGAGTGAGCAACCAAGCCTGACGCACGCAGCATGAGCTAACAGCACTGCTGTTCAGCTTGTGACCACAGCATCGCCTAAAAATGCCAAAATATACTTGTTCATGCTGTTATGTAGCGATGATATTATTACAGAAGACCCCTGACTGATAAAACTGACCAGGGTTCTGATAATAGCAGGATTGTGGTGATATTTAGCGCTGTGCGCCATGGAGGGAGGAGTAATGCTGTGGGAGGGAGGGTGGTGGCGATGTCTTCTGACTGTGTGTGGCCACCTTTTATTGACTGCACTCACCATACCAGCTTAGTGGTTCGCTATGGTGAACACAAATGTAGATACTTATATATAACGTGTGTATAGAGGGTATAAACAGCAAGAAAAGGTTGGGAGCCACCATTTTCGTGAGGGCGGTGGCGTCGTCTGCACAACACCACTGTGCAGACGACGGTGTTGTTTACTGGTTACCACAATGGTCTTTGGGCACCATACCAGTTTACTTGTACAAGTATGGGGAATAAAACAAGTAGATATTTATATATAATGTGTGTATATAGCGTAATAACACCACACAGTATTGTTGGAGGAGAAATACTAGTGCGTCTGGCCTTGAGGGCGGCAGCCATCAGCTGACTGTGTGAGGTCCTATGTCTTTGTGCCTTTACTCACCATACAAACTTAGATGTACAGTTATGGTGAACAAAACATGTAAATACCTGTACTTATATATAACGTCTGTATATAAAAGCAAAAACAGTATGGTGGGTGGAGAAGTGTGGCAAGTCAGGTGAGGTGAGGGAGGGAGGGAGTGGCAGCCAGTGGCGGGCTGCCACTGCCACTCAGCATACCAACTTAGTGGCTCGTTATGGTGAACACGAATGTAGATACTTATACATGGCATCTGTATATAGTGAATAAAAGCAAAAACAGTATTGTGGGAGGAGAATGTGGGTGAGTCAGATGACTGGAGGGAGGGCGGGAGTGGCTGGCTGGTACACGGCGGTCACTCCTCGTTACTTTTTGACTCATAATAGCTACTTAAGTGGTTCGTTATAGTGAACAAAACATGCAGATACTTATATATATCCTGTGCTTATAGTGTAATAACCGACAAAGTATTTGTTCACTGATTGATGAACATAATTGAATCAACAATATGCACACCATATTTTTGAGTACAGCAATGATTCACTCATTTTATTATATAAATATATCAAACTACACACTATTGAATAATATTACAGCAAAAAACTATGAAAAATCAATCAGAGACATTGAAATAATTAGGTAATTATCTCTTTGTGGCAACTCCGGCCTGACAGCTGGCGATCAACAGACCGCCTGGGACGCACGCTGAGTCAGCGCCTATTTTTTGCCAGACTTCCCCGCCCTATAGCGGGCAATATATGCCACTTACGATTTTTTTATTATTTTTCTCGTGATCAGTGAACACAAATTAACAGGTTAGGAAGAAAAAATAATTTTTTTTTTTCAAAATTACATGCGCCTGTGGGGAAGAAAGGATATTATACCCCTAGCATGTTAAGGGTTAAACATTCACTATATTACAAACTTCAAAGAATGGAGTACTCACTACGCTAGCTGCTCCATACCAATGCCAACCAACCGCCCAATGATGGCACCCATAGCCAGTGAGGGTATGAAGAGACCACAAGGCACCTTGATGCCAAACGTAAATACCGTGACCACGCACTGTCAAGACAAGTTTTTTGGTAATAACTCCTAATATTTAAATAATGTAATGATGCAAACCTGTAATTAAACAAGGCTATTAAACATATTGGCCTTTGGTGAGCACCAAGCTTCAACAGGCATATAGACTGGAATACATATAAGGCCTCCTATGGTGGTTTCTAATATCTTGGGCTACATATAAGGCCTCCTATTGTGGTTTCTAATATCTTGGACTTCCTATGGTGGTTTCTATTATCTTGTGCTTCCTATGATGGTTTATTACATGTAAGTCTGACTCTGATGGTTTCTAAATAGACCCTCCCGTGATGGTTTCTAACATACAGGTCCTCCCATGATGGTTTCTAACATACAGGTCCTCCCGTGATGGTTTCTAACATACAGGTCCTCCCGTGATGGTTTCTAACATACAGGTCCTCTTATGATGGTTTCTAACATACAGGTCCTCCCGTGATGGTTTCTAACATACAGGTCCTCCCGTGATGGTTTCTAACATACAGGTCCTCCCATGATGGTTTCTAACACATGTCCTCTTTTGATGGTTTTAACATATAGGTCCTCCTATAATAGTTCCTAAAATGTAGGTCCTCTTCAGATGATTTTTAACATATAAAACCTCCTATGATAGTTTCTAACATATAGGTCAACGTGTGACAGTTTCTAACACATAGGTCCCTCTACAACTGTTTTTAACAAATAGGTCGTCCTATAATGGCTACTAAAGTACAGAGCTGCCTATGATGGTGTCTAATATACAGGGCCTCATAAGTTGTTTACTAGCATACAGGGCCTCCTGTTGCTTTGCCCTCCTCCTCCGGGGCTTTGTTGCTGTATGCCTAATTGTTTACTAAGTAATGATGATAACTGTGTACTGGTGGCCTGTGGTTATTGCCGTATCAGTATTTGGTCTTTCCTGTTAGTGGTAGACTCCTCACCTAGCCAATATTCCCAGAAGGAATCACAGCAAAGAAATGGGTTGGAAGACACTCTGTTAGTGGTAGACTCCTCACCTAGCCAATATTCCCAGAAGGAATCACAGCAAAGAAATGGGTTGGAAGACACTGCCTATGTGTTGTGTCAAAAACATATTAGTGCACCATAAGTGTACATATTTCACTGTAGGCCTATATACAGTACTGCCCAATCACGGCTTTTCTCAATTATGTGAACATTTAATTGAGTTAACACAAACACTACATTGAGTGAAGTAATAAGCAAAAAAAAAAATGAAAGCATCTAAGGTGAACATATGAGTCAATGTCCTCTCGCACCACTGTGTCCGCATCTTGTCTGTGGCATCACATGACATAATGACCCTGCAACATGGCTTCTCATACATTGTATGTGAACAGAAAAGATGTAGATATAGATTATATATATATATATATATATATATATATATATATATATATATATTTGTTCTTGCCTTTTCCTTTATTACATTGGTATGGTGATAATTTTCATGAGAGTTGCATATTGAGGGAAAAGTAAAAAGGGTAATTTTTTATCATTCTTTAAAACTTACAATTATTTTGGGTTGTAAAGGAAAATACAGAAACAATCCCAGATGAAAACATTACATGACAATCACTTGCTATCTCACAGCACTAACAACTGTAACAACTGTATACACAATTGTCAAAATGCAGTTATGCAGGAAACATTTGTAGCTATAAGCAAGGATTACCTACATATATCGACCATGTACATGGCTTCTTACAAAATATTTAAGCATTTCATACCAAATGTCATGCACATCTTGCCAACCAACTACTTGGTTCAAATTAACCCTTAAACTGTGCAACACTTCATATGACGTGTTGAGTAACTGACGTGAAAGTGAGCACCACTTCATATGACCTTTCGGAGTACCCTGCAAGATTTAAACGGCCCGCGGCTACACGGGGTTCACATCAGCTTCCTCAGAGCTCTTGTAAACAGACACCATTTTTTTTTTTACATATGCCACCTACAATTTTTGTTATTATTTTTCTCGTGATCAGGGAACACAAATGAACACTTTTAAAACTTGAATAATTTTTTAATTTTTTTTTGCGCCTGTGGGTGTTGAAGGCCAAATAACCCACAACAGCTTAAGGGGTTAAGTCTTGGCACAGTATTACACAAATAATTGTTACACAAGCAAAACAAAGAGCAAGAATGGCTCACCTTGAATACCAGTGCGAGAGCAAGAAGCCACACTGCCTGAAGGACCCCAGGACCAGCCGCTGCAATTTCAATGGCTGTGTTGGCACTGGTGAAGTTCCTCTGGTAGTCACTGCAAGTACATGCCCAGACAACTCTAAGTTAATTTCTCAAAAATGACAATACTGTATATGAATAAGAATGACCTTGCTTGCTACACATGTCCTATGATAACAATGGTGGCAATATTTGGGTAAAAAACCAGCGTTGAATGTAATGAAACGCCATTTTCTGGGTGAGACCCGGAGGCTCCCTGGAGTTTTACCAGGCTGATATGCTAATATCAGACTTTGGCATCAGTCATGTGTATGGAGTTCTAAGGCCTACCGGGGACCACGGCCAGAACCTGGCCCCCTCAGAGAGGCAAGGGGAGCAATGGCCTATAGAAACCCCCGTGTGGTTGGAAGCATTCTATGTCTGCCATCGACCGGGTCAAGCATCCAAAAAGGTAAGCATTCCAAAACAAACCCCTATTCTGGTGAAAATTGCTACCTAAAGCCGAACTAGTGGATAGAACTCTTCAACAGAAAACAAGCAAACTAGTATGACGTCACACGTCACCGCACCGCTGTCTGTGTAGCTCCCCCCTCCCCGGGAGGGGGAAGGGGGAGCCCCAGACCTCCCACGCCTGCTTTCCACCCATCAGTTCCGAGGCTGGATGTCAAAACACGCGAAAAACCGCCGACCGGAGGGAGGGAGGGTTGCCGGGGAGCCTCCGGGTCTCACCCAGAAAATGGAGTTTCATTACATTCAACACTGGTTTTCTGGGGGGAGCCCCGTCGCCTCCCCGGAGCTAACTACCCACAGAGGAAGGTCAAAGGGACGAAACCACGAGGTGGACACCACGCACCCCCCACGGAAGCGAGACACCCGGCAGCAAACGCCAACCCAAGGCGCCACAGCCCCGCAAAGTCCCAGGAACAACACGAGAATGAGCAGCAAGGCCCCCGTACGAACACCAAAGATCCATGCCCAAATGACTGCTAGGACTCGTTGCCCAGATGGCAGCGAGAGCAGCGAAGCCACAAACGCCACGGGCATGAGGGAAGAACACAGACAGCTGAGCCGCAAGAACACGGCTGACAACCTGGGACACCATCACCCGCAAACCGGGAAGAACAGAACCGGATCAACGCAAAACACGCTCCGGACACAGACACCGTGGCACGCAAACAACAGCGGAGGGCCGCCACTGAACAAAAACACGATACACCCCCGGCCCGACCAACGAAGCACCAACAAACCATGGACCCCTCCAGAACGCAGCAGCCCCACCCCGCGCCAGAAAAGATGGAGACTGCTGCCACCGAACAACCAAAACGCTAAAACCGTAGGAGCAAGAAAACTCGGCGACCTGACCCTCAGAGGCAAATGCCAAAAGGAAAAGGAGCCGACAAAAAACAAACCGGAACCGGAGGGGCACTACCAACCGAGGAGAAGACAGAGCACGCTAACCAGAGACCAGGATGGTGCAAGCGGCGCACGAACAGGCCGGAGGTGAAACGACGCACAAGACAGCTTACGAACGGTGTAGAAGCAACACCAAGACCGAAAGCAAGCCAAAGCGGCTCCGCCAGCGCCGCACAAAAAGAGGCGACAGTATGTGGCAAGACGACGGCCCTCAACCCCTAGCAGAAAACCAAGCCGACGCTAACAAGAGTAACCACCTAAGAAGGGACAGGAAAAGGAAGGACCGCCAAAATACCCCATACTGCCGCCAAGAGAAGTACGCAGGTGGGACACCTACCACGAAGCCACCCGACCACCAACCGGAGGCGAGACCACGAGGCAGAACGTAAGCAGCCCCGACAAGGCCCCTCCCAGGAAAAGGCGGAGCCGCAGGAAGATCTCGGGCGCGACCACCGAAACTCAGGCGGCACAAGGTGATGGAACCGAAGCAACCAACACCTCCAAATCCCAACACGAACCAAAACGGGGCAAGAACGAAGGCAGACCCCCCCACCAGGTAGATAAAAAAGAAAAGAAAAAGAAAACCCCGCAAGAGAACAGCATACCCAAGCGGAACAGAACCGGCCGCTATGATTGGTAAAGACAAGCTGCACAGTACCCTGCGCCCCACCAGTGCAAAACTGCCCCTTTGCTCTAAGGCGAACAAGGGAGACAGAACACCCGAGCACACAAAGAGCGGCCAAAAACCAAGCAGTAAACGGCCTAGCAGGGGCAGAACCCAAGGAACTTGAGGAAGGTGGCCCCAAGCCCCAAGGGCAGTACTTACAGGGAACCTAGGGAAGGGAACCCTAGGTGCCTTTTTGCCCGAGTACTGGAGAATCACTCCCGGCGCACGCACCACCTAGAAAACAAACACCACACTCTAGGTACAGTGCTGAAACAACCACTGGAGCCGGAGCACATAACCGGTGCCTATAGCATCAGCCGAAGAACTGATGGGTTGATAGCCGGCATGGGAGGTCTGGGGCTCCCCCTTCCCCCTCCCGGGGAGGGGGGGGAGCTGCGCAGACAGCGGCGCGGTGACGTGTGACGTCATACAGTGGAACCCCGATAAACGAGTGTCTCTATTTACGAGTATTTCCAGTAACGAGCGAGCCACTCGCAGCAAATTTGTCTCTATTGACAAGCTTCACCTCTATTAACGAGCAAAGCCACATGGTGCTTCCTAGCGTCTCGTGGGTTCTCGCAAATTCTCGGACGCCTCCGACGCCAGTGTTGTTGTTGTTGTATCGCGCACAACAAGCATCCCTCGGGATTTATTTCGCTTTTCTTTGGGTTTTTAGTGGTTTTGTGACTACAATTTGTAACGAGCGATGTCGCCAAAGAAGCTACTTGCTAAAGATAGTGTTGTCAAGAGGAAGAAAGACACAATTACTGTGGATTTGAAGAAGGAAATTATAGCAAAGCATGAGTGTGGTGTCTGTGTGACTGATCTCACAAGAGAGTATGGCAGGTCCTCATCAACAATTTACACACCATTAATAAGGGAATGAGGTGGTAAGGGAGGATGCTGCCTCTTCCACTGAGATCAGGGAAGTGTTGGAAATGTTTGAAAAGGTGAACGCATTCTTGGAAAAGCTGCCCTGACATAGCAATTACAACCCGGTGTGTGAACATGTTTAATTAATTTAACACTTTCGCAGGTATATGTCACTTGAGCGCAACATATTTTTTTCTCTTGAATGCACCCAAACGCCGCGCTCAAGCATCATTTGAACAAATATTTCTATAAAATCCAATTCTTATCCGATCGACTTAGGGATAGTATAAACCTGTTTGCCATGAAATTTCCGGTTTCTCTAATAGCCACATAGCCTATTTGGGAGAACGGCATTGTATGGTATCTTCGTGGTAAGACCATTGTATTGTTGACACGACGAGTGTAATCGACGTAGTTTTTTATTTGGTGCCGGTCTAACGCATCCTTGTGTGACATTTTATACGTATGTTCTTCTAGAACATTCTATTGCAAACACATTGGTACAAAAATAAAATACGAACATCAGGAGGTCAGGACAGTGAAAAGAGAGGCAACATAAGGTCAGGACAGTGAAAAGAGAGGCAACACTTTTCAGTGTTGCCTCTCGATCGCCCTAACGCCCAGCACACTTGGGACAAGTTTTTTTTTATTTACCGAGAGCGCGAAAGTGTGACAATTTGCTGTCTCGTTTTAGGAACATCCTAAAACAAAGACAAAAGCAATTGTCAATAGATACGTTCTTTGCAAAAGTAGAGAAAAGAAGAGCCAGTGATAGTGAACCACAACCCGGTTCCAGTGGGGTGAAATTCCCAAGAAGAGAGCCCGCCTGACTCAGAGGTGGATTCTCCTTGTTTTCTGTTGGGGAGTTCTGTCCACTAGTTCGGCTTTAGGTAGCAATTTTCACCAGAATAGGGGTTTGTTTTGGAATGCTTACCTTTCTGGATGCTTGACCCGGTCGATGGCAGACATAGAATGCTTCCAACCACATGGCGGTTTCTATAGGCCATTGCTCCCCTTGCCTCTCTGAGGGGGCCAGGTTCTAGCCGTGGTCCCCGGTAGGCCGTAGAACTCCATACACATGACTGATGCCAAAGTCTGACATTAGCATATCAGCCTGGTAAAGCTCCGGGGAGCCGACGGGGCTCCCCCAGAAAACCAGCGTTGAATGTAATGAAACACCATTTTCTGGGCGAGTCTTGGAGGCTCCCTAGAACTATCCAGGCTGAATGTATATGTATAACTTTCTGGCATCGGTCACTGCACAGAGTTTTTGCCTACCGGGGACCATGAGCCAGAACCTGGCCCCCCCCCTTCCCCTCCTCAAGAGAGGCACCAGGAGTAATGGTCTATAGAAACCCCCTGTGTGGTTGGGAGCATTCAATGTCTGCCACTGACCAGATCTGGCACCCAGAAAGGTAGGCGCCCCAAAACAAACCCCTATTCTGGTGAAACTATTGCTACCGAAAGCCGAACGAGTGGACAGAAATCCCCAAATGAAAATTAGCAAACGAGCATGATGTCATCATGTCACCGCGCCGCTGTCTATGCAAATCGGAGGAGGAAGGGGAAGCCCCAGACCCTCCGCGCTGGCGATCCAACTGGCAGTTCTTAGGCTGGATGTCAAAATACGCGAAAACACCGCCGACTGGAGAGAGGAATGGATGCCAGGAAGCCTCCAGGACTCACCCAGAAAATGGTGTTTCATTACATTCAACGCTGGTTTTCTGGAGGGAGTCCTGTCGGCTTCCCAGAGCTAACTACCCAAAGACAAGGAAAAACAGGGACTTACCGAGGCAGCGGTCAATCCTCACTCCTCAACGTGAAGTCGAGACAACTGGCTGCAACCGCCAACCCAATGCAACCCGGGCCCCATGAAGACCAGGGACATTGACGAGGTATCGAGCGGCCAGGAACCTGTCCGACTTCCAAAAAACCCTGTGCACAAATGTCAACCCAAGACATGTTGCCAAAGATGGCAGCCAAATTACGCACGTCGTGGGCATGAGGATAGACCGCAGGCTGGCTAACCTTAATAATCCTGCAGATGACCTGGAAAACCTGAACCTGGGAACAGGGAAGAAGGGAAATAGGATCAACCCAAAGCACATCCCCAGCCACCGAAGCCATGGTGCTCAAATAATAGAGGAGAACTGCAACTGGACACAAGACAAGATGCACCGCTGGCCTGACCACCCAAGCATCAACAACACAAGGACCACTCCGGAAAGCAGCAGTCTCATTCTTCACCAGAAAAGGAGGAGATGGCTGCAACTGAACAAACCTACCACCAGGACCAAAAGAGCAGAAACCCCTGCACATGAGGAGAGCATGAAGCTCCCTGACCATACCCCGAGAGGCCAATGCCAACAGGAAAAAGAGCCTTGGGAAAACAATCCTGAACGGTAAGGGCCACCACAAACCGGGGAGAAGAGAGGAAAGAGAGCACCCGGTCCAAGGACCAGGAGGGCTCAGGCGATGCATGAGCAAGCCGGAGATGAAACAACGCATGAGACAACTTGCGGAAAGGAGCAGATGTAACATCAATACCAAACGCAAGCTGGAGCAGCTCCGCCAGCACCGCACAATAGGAACCGACAGTATTCGGCATAAGATGACGGTCCTGAAACAACCATGACAGGAAGGACAAAATAACCCTATCAGAGACCAAAGCACACCTACGCAGTGATAGGAAAACTGGAAGGACCGCCAGGAAACCTCATACTGCCGCCAAGATGAGGCACGCAGATGGGAGACCAAAAATGAAGCCACCTACGCCCCATATAAATGATGATAGACTCGAGTCAGAAAGACCAGACATGAAGACTTGAGGAGAAGATCGAACCAGCTTCCTAATGGGCAGGACGGATCTCCTGAAAGAGGGGGTGCTGCGGGAAGACCCTCGGGTTCAGACACTGAGCAAGCAGCACCTGAAACTAAGGCTGGGCTGGCCACCAAGGGGCCAAGAGGACTACTCTCCCCTGGTAAGTCTCCAAGCAAGCCAGGACTTGGAGCAACAGCTGAACCGGGGGAAAGAGTTACAGGTAACCCCACCTCGCCCAGTCCTGCCTAAAGGCATCGACCCAAACAGCCTCGCAGTCGGGGAAGGGTGCCACGTATAGCGGGAGGCGCCTCGACCACGCTGACACAAAGAGATCCACTTCCGGAGGCCCGAACATCCAGCAGGGTGTACTGAACGAGCCGGTGTCGACCAACCATTCCATGGACAGGGAAATGAACTGAGACAGGGTGTCCGCCAGAACATTGGACACCCCTGAACGTGAACCGCCAGAAGAGCCAAACCCTGAGAACTCAGCAGACGAGTCACTTGAAGCAACCAGCCCCAAAGAACCATGGACCACATCAAACGCCCGCGGTTCAGGTAATGAACCACTGGAAAACAGTCCGAATGGAGCCGGACCGTCAATCCACAAGCATCCAATGACAACACAACAGTTCGCTAGCCAGGACGACTCTGGAACCTCATAACACACCCAGAATGGAGACGAAGACCCAAACTTGAAGGAAGATGGACCCATTACAAAGGCATAATCCAGGTCGCGCAGGAGGTGAGCCGCAACGGCCGCCCGCACCTGCTCCAACTGGAAAGGGCAGCTGGAAAGGCAGGAAAGGAGGGGCCCCACTGGTCAGACCCTCTTGCCACGGCTGGAGGAACCGACTCAAATGCCTGTGTTGCCCCCCCCCCTTCCCCCGGAAGGGGCAACCCCCAAAATCGTGCTTGTCTCAGAACCATCTAAACCCTGCCCCGACCCTGAAGCCCTCAGATGTTTCGGGGCCGGATGCAGGATGCAGGGGGGGGGGGTGGCAAGAATGAACCTTAGCAAGGAAAGAACGAGAGGGGTACGGACTGAACCAAGGTCGAAGCGACCAACACCCTCATGTCCGGATACCTATAAGCAAAACGGGGCAACCTCAAGGCTTCCGGGGGAAGCAATCAACCTAGCGCATTGCAGCAACCGAAATTTTGCATGCAAAACCTGAGCCGCCTGCACCCGGATAAAGCCATCAGTGGTCTGGGTGAATTGAGTCACAAACAAGCAACAATTCTCGCAGGACTCTGGGTCGATGGTGTCACCGACCCAACAGGCAGCATGATGGAGGCAAAAACAGTGAGTCACCATGAGACAAGGGGACAGAGCAACCCTCAACCTGGTTGATACCTGGTTGATGGGGTTCTGGGAGTTCTTCTACTCCCCAAGCCTGGCCCGAGGCCAGGCTTGACTTGTGAGTTTGGTCCACTAGGCTGTTGCTTGGAGCGGCCCGCAGGCCCACATACCCACCACAGCCCAGTTGGTCCGGCACTCCTTGGAGGAATAAATCTAGTTTCCTCTTGAAAATGTCCACGGTTGTTCCGGCATTATTTCTTATGCTTGCTGGGAGGACGTTGAACAACCGCGGACCTCTGATGTTTATACAGTGTTCTCTGATTGTGCCTATGGCACCTCTGCTCTTCACTGGTTCTATTCTACATTTTCTTCCATATCGTTCAAACTCGCACAAGGCGAGAGGGGACCTAGGGGTCGCATCCATCGGACCCCCTTGCAACCCCGTGGGGTTTCCCAGGACCCTTAGACTGATATCGCTAAGGGAAGTCCAGGCAGGGTACTGCGAACCGGCGCCGAAGTCTCCCAATCAAATTGCTAGAAGCTGAATCCACCGGGACGTGTCCACTCACGGGGGCCCCAGCAGCGGGTCCCACCCAGAGACACAGGTATAGAGAAACCTAAAGGACAGATAAGGGGCAATGAACCAAAGGCAGACCCCGCAACAGGCAGAAAACAAAAACAAAATAAAAACCCCACAAGAGGACAACGTGCCCAGGTGGAACAGAGCCGGCCGCTACAATAGGTGATAACTAGCTGTGCAGTACCCCACACCTCTTGTACAAGTGCAAACTACCCCTTACCCAGAGGTAAACAAGGGAGGAGGAAAACCCCCCAGCACACTCAGGGCAGTCAATTTACCGGGCAGCAAAAGACCAACAGAGGTAGACCCCAAGATGACTTGTGGAAGATAACCCCAAGCCCCAAGGGCAGTACTTACAGGGCACTTAGGGTAGAGAATCCTAAGCACATGCAGCCCGAGTACCTGTGAAGATTACTCCCAGCTCATGCACCACCCTGAAGACAGCACTAGAACACAAGGCACAGTACTGGAAACAAGAAACAGGAGCTGGAGTCACACGACCAAGCCTCAATCACATGAGCCGAGAACTGAGGTGTGCATAGCTGGCGCGAATGATCTGGGGCTCCCCCTTTCCCCCCTCCCGGCGAGGTGGGAGCTGCGCAGACAGCGGCACGGCAATGTGGTGATGTCATGCTCATTTGCTTGTTTTTCTTTAGGGAGTTCTGTCCACCCGTTTAACTTTCAGTAGTAGTTTCAACCAGAATAGGGGTTTGTTTTGGGATACTTACCTTTCTGGGTGCCTGACCCAGTCGATGGCAGACACAGAATGCTCCAAATCCCATGTGCATTTCTATAAGCCATTGCTCCTTGTGCCTCCTTGAGGGGGGCCAGGTTCTGGCTCATGGTCCCAAGTAGGCCTAAGAACTCAATTCATACTGACTGATGCCCAAGTCTAATATATCCATATCAGCCTGGATAAGCTCCAGGGAGCCAAAGGGGCTCCCCCAGAAAGGCAACGAAAACCTAAGAGCCAGAGCCCAAGTGGATTCTAAGGAGAGAGCAAGCACAGCCTGTCGGCACTCGAGGCAAGAAGCAAAAAACAGAGACTGGGGGGCTTGGGCCCCCGCAAGTCAACTCCTCCCCAGCTCCAGGATCCTCCACATCAGACCCGAGCAAAGCCGTCCTCCACACCCTGCTCTCCTAGAGAAAAGGCAGAGTCTAGGGGAATGGCTGAGAAGAAGAGGGTCCACTGGTAGGACCCGGATGCCACAGCAGGAGGAGCAGGCTCGAATGCCTCCGTCGCTGACCCAGAAGAGAGAGTCCCCGAAGCCACCCAAGTCTCACAACCATCGAAATCCCGCCCCGACTCCGAAACCCTCAGACGTGAGAGAGCCGGGAGCAAGACGAACAACACCAACTGGGGAAGGACTCGCGAGCGTGGACGAAACCAAAGTCGAAGTGACTAACACCCTAAAGTCTGGGTCCCTATAACCCAAGCAGGCAGCATCGAGGCATCTGGGTGAGCAACCAACCAGCGCGTTGCAGAAACCGATATTGAGCATGCAACGCTGAAGCCGCCTGTACCCGAACATCAATATCAGAAGACTGAATAATCTGGAGCACGAGCACGGAGCAAGACTCGTAAGAGTCCGGGTCAAAGATGCCATTTACCCAATTGGCAGCATGACGGAAGCAAAATTGGTGAGTGTCACCAAGTTATTGGTAAGCAATACTCGGTATTGCTTACCAGGTAGGCCCAAACTACGAAGAGAACTGCTAAAAACCTGAACCCCTGTGACATGTACAAGCAAGGGGGGATGGCTCCGACAGGAGGACCACCAATATAACAGAAGTTGAATAAACAAAGGAGACAGACCCCCTACTAGGCAAAACAAAAAAAAATAATAAGAAAACCCCATGAAAGCACGACCCCAGGAAGAACAGAACCGGCCGCTGTGAATAATGGGAGACAAGTTGCACAATACATTGCGCCCCTACCAGCAATGATACCACTTCCTATCTAAAGCCAAACAGTGGCAACAAACTTCAGCTGGCCCCAAGGGTGGGCAATTCCCGAGCAGCAAAAGACCCCCTATGGAAGCAGTTCCCGAACGCCCTGTGGAAGATAACCCAAAGACACAAGGGCAGTACAGGTACTTACAGGGCGCTTAGGAAAGGTGGCCCTAAGCACATGCAGCCCCAGTACTGATGAATTACTCCTAGCCTACGCACCACACAAAGCAAAAATACACCACAAGATACAGAACGGCAAAAGTCAGCGGCCAGAGTTGACAGCCTCCACAATTCACATCAGCCGAGGAACTGAGTGCTATAGTGGCCTGCGCAGGGAGTCAGGGGCCCCCCCTTCACCCTCTGACATTTGCTTGTTTTTTTGGGGGAGTTTTGCCCATCTGTTGGGGTTTAAGTAGCAAATTTTACCATGTGGGGTTTGTTTTGTCACACCTACCTTTCTGGGTGTGCCAGACCCTGGTTGATGGCAGACATGGAATGCTTAAAAATACATGGGTGTTTCCATAGGCCATTGCTCCTCGTGCCTCTCTGAGGGGGCCAGGTTCTGGCTCGTTGTCCCCAATAGGCAAGAACTTCAATCGACTGATGCCACAATCTAATACATGCATATCAGCCCAGTAAGCTCCGGGGAACAGTAGGGGCTCCCCACAGAAACATCCTGGTAAATAGTTCTGGCTGTTTTCATAGTGGTGGTCTGAGGGTTTTATTCGCCTGGTACCTCTTGTATGAAAAGCTGGACATTCTGTGCTAAAACATTCTTTCTTATTTAAAGAGTTCTTGCTAAGTTCTGGGTGGAAATATTCACAGTTTTTGGTGAATTTCTTACCTGTACTAATTTACCTTCTTACCTGTATTAAGAAGGTTTCTGCACTTTCTAGGGTGATCATATTTACACATCCCATGTTTGGTTAGCAAGCCTCGTGTTTGGTTAGCAAGCCTCTTGTTTGGTTAGCAAGCCTCGTGTTTGGTTAGCAAGCCTCGTGTTTGGTTAGCAAGCCTCGTGCTTGGTTAGCAAGCCTCGTGTTTGGTTTGCAAGCCTCGTGTGTGGTTTGCAAGCCTCGTGCTTGGTTTGCAAGCCTCGTGTTTGGCAAGCACGTCTCCGAAAGTCAATCAGAAAGATCAAGGAGGCTCAGATAATGCATGATGAAAGTGAGTGTGAATGGGTGCAAAGGTCCTTTGTTACTAAAGCAGCCAACAAAAGGGGAACCTAAGCATGCAGTTGCACAATACCTAAGTCACGGGGGGAGAGCAGGAGTGAAGAGGCACACATTAAGGGACTCCTAAGAACCAGAAAACCAGCATTAAATGTAACGAAACTCCATTTTCTGGGTGAGCCCCAGAGGTTCCCTGCCGCTATCGGACTGATATTAGCTATACAGTATTAATCTGGGGCTTCAGTCAATGGAGTTCTGCTTACTGGGGACCACAAGCCAGAACCTCATTCTTCCCCAGAAAAGGAAGAGCCTTCTCCTTTTCTGGAAGGCTGGAGATGAACAAACTGATCTCCCCGACCGAAGGAGCAGAAACCCCTGCGCCGGAGGAGAGCATGAAACTCACCAACCCGACCCCCAGAGGCTAATGCCAACAGGAAAAAAAAGAGCCTTTGAAAAACAATCTGGAACTGAAGGGGCCACAACAAACCGAGGAGAAGAAAGAAAAGAGAGCACTCTGTTCAAAGACCATACGCCACTCAGGCGGCGCATAAGTAGGCCGGAGGTGAAACAACGTCCGAGACAGCTTGCGAAATGGCGCAGACATAACATCAATACCGAAAGCAAGCTGAAGTGGCTCCGCCAGCGTCACACGATACGAGGCAACAGTGTTAGGCATAAGGAGACGGTCTTGGAACAACCAAGAGAGAAAGGACAACACCTTTGAAACCTAACAGAAAGCGAAGTACAACGATGAAGACGTAAGAAGACCCGGAAGGACCGCCAGGAAACTTCATATTGCCGCCGAGACGAAGCCCGCAGGTGGGACACTAATAAGGAAGCCACCTGATCACCATAGAGATAATGATAAACCAGAGTCAAAAATACCATATACGAAGACTCGAGGAGAAGATCGAACCATGCACGTGATGTACCTGTTCGATCTGCTGGAAGAGGCGGAGCTGCGGGAAAACCTCAGGGTTCGGACACCGAGCAAGCAGTGCCTGAAACAACGGCTGGGGACGGCCACCATGGGGCCAAGAGGACAACTTTCCGCTGATAAGTCTCCAAGCAAGTCAGGACCTGGACCAACAGCTGAACCGGGGGAAAGGGGTACAGGAACCCCCACCTCGACCAGTCCGGCCGAAAGGCATTGACCCCGACGGCCTCGTGGTCAGGAAAGGGTGCCACATACAGGGGAAGGCGCCGCGACCACGCCGACATGAAGAGGTCCACCTCGGAGCGTCAGAACGCCTGGCAAAGCCAACGGAAGGAGTCGGCGTTGACCGTCCATTCCGTGGAGAGGGGAACGAAACAAGACAGGCCATCGGCCAAGACGTTGGACACTCCACGCACGTGAAATGCCAGGAGAGCCAAACCCAGAGAACTCAGCAGACAAGTCACCCGAAGTGACCAGTGCCAAAGAGCCAAGGACCGGATGGAACCCTCCTGGTTCAGGCAATAAACCACTGGGGAGCAGTCTGAATAGAGCTGGATCGTCAACCCGCGGGCGACACGAAGCCTCGGAAGAGCAAACCACACTACCCCCTGGTGAGCACTGGTCAAAAGCCCCAGCCGAGAGACGACTCGTCCGTGAACACATCGAGCGAGGGTTCGGGCAGGCGCCAAGGCACTGAACCCCGAAAAACCCGAAGAGAAAGCCGGCGACGCAGCAACCAACAAAGTCCCCGGGGTCCGAACCCAGCGATCGCGAGAGAGGCGGAAGGGACGTCCCCAAAGGAACCAGAACAGCCGGCGAAGCCAAACCCGACCTGGCGGGTAGACCAGCATCGCGAAGTTCAGGCTCCCGCACAAACCCTTGAGCAACCGCCGGGGATGCACTAGCATCACCCCCATGTCCCCATCAATAGGGCAAACTGCAAAAGAGCCAGCGCCCCTTATGAGACCCAGAACCTCGCACAGAGCCAACACCGCGCCGATCAGACGAAGGCAGGTCCGAAGGAGGGGCCGAACCCAAACCCGACACCAGTGGCCTACCATGACAAGAGGAACCCCGAGCCTTGGCACGACCCTTCCAGGAAGGCCCACCACGGGATCCTCAGAGAACCAAAAAGTCCGACATAGGACGGCAAGAAGCCGAAGCAGCCTGAATATACTGCACAACAGCCGAAGCCTCAAACAGGAGAGGACAAAACGGCGAAGACATCCGAAGAGCCAAGGCCCAAGCAGATTTTACAGAGGAGGCAAGCACCGCCTGCTGACACGTGAGCCAGGAAGCATAAAACAGCGCCACCACATCCCGCAATATCGGCACGAAAAGCTTCAACAAGGCAGCCGACGAGCGGGCCGCCGAGGCCAAGGCGCCAAAACCAGGAACAACCCCAAGCGCTCCCACATCCTCCGTGAGCCAGTCCACAGACAGCTCGAGGAGGGAAAAGAAATGTAAGGCCGAAGCCAACAGGCCCCGGGCGCACAAGTCCTCAGCCACCACCGCTGCCGAAAGGGAGGGAACCGGCACATGGAGCTGAATGACACCAACATCTCAGGAAAGAGCAGAAGCAAACAAGCACTCATTGAGGTGCTCAAGGTCACCCCCCCCCCCTCCCCAGGAAAACCTGAAGTACTGTCGTAGCCTCCCGCCACTCAATCGTGCGGGAACGGCAGAAAGAGTGCCAAGCCTCCAAGGCAAAGACAGGACAGTCGGCCAGCCAGGATGACACCGAAACCTCGTATCAGAGTCAGAAAAGGAACGAAGTCCCAAACCTGAAGTCCAAGGGATCTATTTCTGAGGCATAATCCAGGTCACACAGGAGGTATGCCACAAGAGCTGCCTGCACTACAGCAGGTTGGATGCGATAAGTCGAAAACCTCTGGAAAGACGGAACCGAAGCACCAGGGGGAACATGGAACCGAACCAGGTGAGGGGTAGACACCAAAGTCCAACTCGTATGCAGAGGGGTGAAAAGAAAATCCCACTCCTTGTAACAGTAAACCCCACTCGGAGGGCAGAAAAACCCAGGCGGGGTCCAGCGGGGCCCAAGGCCCCCAACTCAGCCCCTCCCCAGCCCCAAGGTCCTCCCCAGCAGGACCCGGGGCCAAGTCCTCCCCCAAGCACCGACCCCACCAGACAAGGCCGGCGCAGCTGAAGAAGCCGGAAGGAAGAGGGCCTACTAGTCAGACCCGGGAAGAGACTCGAATGCCTCTGTCGCCACACCGGAAGGGGCATCCCCCGAGGCTACCCAAGTCTTTAGACCAACATATCCCTGCCCCGACCCCGAAACCATCAGACGTTTCGGGGCCGGAAGCTGGGGAGGGGGACCAGAATGAACAACAGAAGGGGAAGGACGAGGAGGTGCGGACTGAACCAAGGACGAAGAGACCCCCACCCCCCAAGTCCAGGTCCCGATAATCAAAATGGGGCAGCTGCGGGGCATCCGGGTGAGCAACCAACCTAGCGCATTGCAGCAACCGAAACCTAGAATGTAACGCCTGCGCTGCCTGTACCCGAAAATGATCATCCACAGATTGGGTAAATTGAGTCACCAGCAAGCAGCAAAACTCACAGGACTCCAGGTTGAAAGTATCACCGACTCAACAGGCAGCGTGAAGGAGGCAAAAACAGTGAGGGTCACCCTAAGACAAGGGGACCAAGCAACCCTCCAACTTGCATGAAGCGATTGGGGGAACTCCGGGGTCACATCCATCAGACCCATGCGACCCCCTAAGGGATTCCCAGGATCCTGAGTGTTTACCTGAAGAGGACTTGCACTCAGGTTAGCCCAGGAAGGGTACTGCTAACCGGCACCCAAAACTACCAAACAACTGTCTACAGCTGAACTCCAGGGACGTATACACTCATGGGGACCTAGCAGGGGGCACCACCGAGCATCAGGATGAGGCCCAAGCACCAGTGGCAAGTAGCGCAGAAACCCCTACCCAGGCAAAAATAAAAAAAAAATGCAAGAGGACAACATACCCCAAGGAACAGAGCCAGCCATTGTGATTGGTGACAACAAGCTGCGCAGCACCCTGCGCCCCTTACCAGTGCAAAACTGCCTCTTACCATAAGGTAAACTAAGGAGATAAAACACCCAAGATCCAAAGGACGGCCTAAAAACCAAGCAGTTAACGGACTGCAGAGGCAGATTCCAAGGAACTTGTGGAAGGTAACCCCCAAGCACCAAGGGCAGTACTTACAGGGCACCTAGGGAAGGTAACCGTAGGCGCATGCAGCCCGAGTACTGAAGAGGACCTCCTGGCTCTCGTACCCCTGGAAAACAGACGCCACACGCAAAACACAGCACTGTAAAAGTCTGGAGCCAAAGCACACAATTGCTGCCTATAGCATCAGCCTCAAGAACTGAGGTGTGGATGGGGGGGGGTGTCTGGTGCTCCCCCTTCCCCCTCCCGGGGAGGGGGGGAGCTGCGCAGACGAAAGCGTGGTGACGGGTGACGACATCCTAGTTTGTTCATTATTGTATGAGGAGTTCTATCCACTCGTTCGTCTTTTGGTTGCAATTTTCACCAGAATCGGGGTTTGTTTTGGAACACTTACCTTTCTGGGTGCCTAACCTGGTCCATGGAAGACACAGAATGCTTCCAACCACACGGTAGGTTTCTATAGGCCATTGCTCTCCTTGCCTCTCTAGAGGGGGGCTAGGTTCTGGTTCATGGTCCCTGGTAGGCCCAAAGAACTCCATACACATGACTGATGCCAAAGTCTGACATTAGCATATCAGCCTAGTAAGCTCCGGGGAGCCATAGGGGCTTCCCCCAGAAAACATGAAACCGGAGCACGAGCGACATGATTGGCAGGCACATCAGTATAGAATTAGCCTGTGAGTGGTCCGGCTGACCCATGCCAGTTCCCTCCTCCCCCCAGGCGTGGGGAGGGAAGGTCAGGGCAAAACGAGCGGGGGGAGGGGGGTCTAGTTTCCAGAAATTTTTATACAATTTCATACAGTTATCATACAAAGTGGGCGACAGGACAAGCCTCATGAACAACGACACAGTTATCATACAAAGTGGGGCAACAGGACTAGCCTCATGAACAACGACACAGTTATCATACATAGTGCATGACAGGACAAGCCTCATGAACAACCACACTGTTATCATACAAAATGAGGCAACAGGACAAGCCTCATGAACAATCATACTTATACATAATGGCCAACAGGACAAGCCACATTAACAACCACACACTTATCATACAAAGTAGGCAACAGGACTAGAATGCTGAACAACCAACAGTGAAAATCCATTATCCATATCCATTGATGAATACAAATCCCACCCAACAGCACCCACTATGGAGATAAAGTGACTAATTTGTAACCATAAATTTAGCTAAAATATGAAAGCAGTGACAAATGCACCAAGTAAATCTCTTTATGTGAAGGCAGTGAGAAAGCTTAAGCTACAGTAACAGATATACCTGAGCCCATACGGCTGTGGGAAGTAAGAGTCATGAGAGAACTTGCTCAACCTGATCTGCTCTGAGATGGGCCACCACGGGGAGCTGGAGAACAGGGGTTTACACACATGCATTACATCAGGTTTACTCTGTATAATCTAACAGTGCATTTACAATGTGAGTCAAGCTCAGAATTAAAATGCATTTAATTGTAAGTTTATACGTATCAAATTATAGTAGTAAAAGCCACACACAATTAACAACTTAGTTGACAAGAAGCTTAATACAACCATTTACATAAAATAAAAACTCAGAATTTAAGTAGTATAACTTTAAAGTATCTACCAGTATATAAGCTTAAATCTAGTACAAAGTAAAATAGATTTAGGACAGGTTAAAAGCCTCATCGTAAATATCTCAAGAGCAGCATCAAGCATAAGAAAACAAAAGCATAATAGACGAAAGATCCTACGTGCATTCCAAAAGGGTAATAGTTTTAGGAGTCAGTATGATAAAGTACTGTACTAGAAACGTGAGAAAATAAGTACACTAGTTACTTGGTAACTGTGAGGTGGAGCCCAAGAACAGGACTTCACTTCCCATAGATTCAGGAAAGGGCATGAATGTAAATATGCAAATGCATCAGAGTGCACACATGCACACACACAGCAGAAAGGAACTTTGAGGAAAGTATAGTGGACAAATGTAAAACAGATCCAGGCCTTTTCTATAAATTTATTAAAAGCAAGCTACATGTAAAGGATAAAATCTAGAGATTGAGAACATGCTCAGTAGAACATTCTAATGAGAATGAAAAAGAAATGTGTGAAATGCTAAATGAACAGTTCCAACGTGTGTTTGTAGAAAATGAGGATTTCAGAGAGCTGCACCAAATACCAATTCCAGAGCACGCCATAAAATATATAGAGGTACATGTGTATCTCAAGACGAAGTGAAAAAATTACTCATGGGGCTAGGAAGAAATGAAGCAGTTGGACCTGGTGGAGTTTCACCTTGGGTGCTGCGAGAATGTGCAACTGAGCTGAACATTCCACTCCAATTAATATTCCAGACATCCTTGTGCACAGAAATCTTAGCAGATATATGAAAAAAGGCAAACATAGTACCAGTCAATAAAAATGGCATTCGAGAGAACCTCTAAATTATAGACCCGTATCATTAACAAGTATGGTAGTTAAAACACTAGAAAAAATAGTTAAAGCCAAATGGGTTGAACACCTAGAGAATAATGACATAATAACAGACAGTATTGTTTTCGAACAGGAAGATTCAGAGTAACAAATCTTCTTAGTTTTATGATAAGAGCTACAGAGATACTACAGGAAAGAAGTGATTGGGTTGACTCTCTATTTGGAGCTAAAAAGCCAGCGTTGAATGTAATGAAATGCCATTTTCTGGGTGAGCCTCGGAGGCTCCCTGGGGCTATCAGACTGATATATGTTATATTAGTCTAGGGAATCAGTCAATTGGAGTTCAGCCTACCGGGACTCTGGCTCGAGAGCCAGAACCTGCCCCCCCCACCCCCATCAGAGAGGCAAAGGGAGCAATTGCCTATGGAAACCCCTTTGCACTTGGGGGCATTCCGTGTCTGACATTGACCGGGGTTAGGACCCAAAAAGGTAGACATAACAAAACGGACACCACACAGTAAGAAAAAAATGCAACCGAAGACTGAACTGAGAGGCAGAACTCCCCCAACCTAAAGAAACAAGCAAACATCACACACACCACTGCCACGCTACTTGTCCGTGCAGCCCTCCCCTCCCCAGAAGGGGAGGGAATGCAATTTAAGCTTTGTTAAGCTTTCTTCACGTGACAGATTTTTAATTTCTGGAATTAACTTTTTCATCCTAGGCAGGACACGTTCAAGTGAATTTATAGCCATTCTATAGCATGGCAACCAAAACTGAACTGCATAATCTAAATGGGGCCTAACCAGAGCAAGATTTAGTTAAAGAACAACAACAAGTGTCATGTTACTAATGCTTCGATTAATAAATCCCAGTGTCCTATTTGCCTTATTACGAACATTTATGCATTGACTTTTTGGTTTTAAGTTCTTACTAATCATAACTCCCAGATCCCTTTCGCAATCAGACTTCGCAATCTCAACAATCTCAACAGCTCGAATCTTGTAACTCTATCATCGTTACCAAGCCTCAAAACCTTACATTTGTCAGCATTAAACTGCATCTGCCAATCTTGTGACCATTTCAAAACCCTATTTAGATCGACTTGAAGTGAGAGTGAGTCTTTTTCCGTGTTTATTTCCCTCCCTATTTTTGTATCAACGGCAAATTTGGAGAGCAAATATTGCTGCTCAAACCTAAATCTAAATCATTTATATATATTATGAATAACAGAGGTCCCAGGACAGAGCCTTGAGGCACTCCATTTACAATATTTTCTTAGTCTGACTTAACCCCATTTATACTAACTCTGTTTCCTTTGGTATAGCCATGCCCTAATCCAACTTGATATAGAACCCCCAATATCATGGCCCTCAATCTTTTTAATCAGTCTTTCATGTGGCACTGTATCAAAAGCTTTGCAAAAGTCAAGGTACACAACATCACAAACCTTACCACTATCAACGGCCTCAACTATGCTGGAATAAAATTATAGCAAATTTGTTAAAAATGAAAACGAATGGTATTTGCAATTACCGATTCAAGTAACTTTCCCACAATCGACGTTAGGCTAATTGGCCGATAATTTGACACAAGTTATCTATCGCCTTTCTTAAAAACTGGTACCACATTAGTAACCTTCCAAGACTCTGACACTATGCCTGACTCTAATGATTTATTAAATATGGTAGACAATGGATCGCAAAGCTCCTCTTTGTATTCTTTAAACACCCTGGCAAACATTTTTTCTGGCCCTGGGGATTTACACCTCTATTATGTCACCCCTAACTCTTCGCCTTTCTAGCAAATGTAATTTACGCTGTGTCAATCATTCTTCATATGACAGGTTTCTAATTTGCGAGATGAACTTTGTCATCCTACGCTGGATGCCTTCCAGTGAATTTATATCCATTCTATAGTACAGCAACCAAAACTGAACTGCATAATATAAATGGGGCCTAACCAGAGCAAGATATAGCTGAAGAACAACACCAGGTGTCTTATTAGTAACGCTTCGATTAATAAATCCCAGTGTCGTATTTGCCTTATTACGAACATTTATGCATTGGGTTTTAACCCCTTAACTGCACGGCTTCCAAATATGACACCCCCCCCCCCCCCCCACAGTGCACAGGAAATAAATCTCTAATTTTTTTTTTTTAAATGTCAAAAATCCTTTCTTAAGTATGGATATAGTAACAAAAGGTCGAAAGTGTACTTACTTTGGCTGCTATGGGGTCTGTAACTTCGCGCGTGACGTCATCATTCCCTGGTCGCCCGCGGTGTATACTCCCGGGGCCAATAGGGCGCGCGGCTCAAGATGCGCGAGTTGCCACGAATATATTTTTGTTCATTTTTTGCGCACAATTCCAAATGCATTTTATTTGTGTTTATGTGCCAATCCTGTGTATAATAAACATGTACACTATATTATGGCAGTAGAACATCCGTACTGTCCGAAGACACTGTGTTGCGTGCATGACACATGCATACACATATCCAGCACATATTTCCAATGTATCATGCTAATTTATGTATACAGTGGTACCTCAGAATACGAGTGTCCCTGTATATGAGTTTATCGGGATACGAGCATGATTTGCTCGGAAAATTTACATCGGAAGACGAGGGTGTTGATACGCATACAGGCCGACCAAGCGCGTGGTGACATGGCGGTCGCCTCTCAGTTTACCAGTGCCTCGCGCCCAGTGACTATCCCGCTTGAATTCTTCACCAGGATTTACAGTGTTTTGCTGGATTTTTGGCCATTTTTTTACCATAAAAGTTATTATATATCTCACCATGGGTCCCAAGAAAGCCAGTGGTAAGTATCAAGGCAAGAAATCGCATGTGAGGATGACAATAGAGGAAAAACAAGAGATCATTCGGAAGCATGAAAATGGTGCATGTGTTGTTGAAATTTGCAGGCTGCACAACAAAGCCACGTCAACGATATGCACTATATTTGCCAAGAAAAAGGACATTATGAGTGCTAAAGTGGCAAAAGGCGCAAGAACAATCATGAAATAAAGACCACAAATACTTGAGGAAGTGTAAAAGTTGTTATTAATTTGGATACACAACAAGGAGTTAGCGGGTGATAGTGTTTCAGAGGCCACCATTTGTGAGAAAGCCAGGGTACTGCATGAAGACCTTGTAAAGAAAAAACCTGGAATGAGTGCAGATATGATAGACATTAAGGCAAGCAAGAGATGGTATGAAAAATTTAGAAAAAGAAGTGATATTCACAGTGTTGTGAGGCATGGGGAGGCTGCCAGCTCAGACAAACCAGCCGCTGAACGATTTATTGAAGAATTTAAAGAGTTTGTAGAGGCTGAGGGATACCTACCGCAATAAGTGTTTAATTGTGTTGAGACAGGACTGTTCTGGAAAAGATTGCCTAAGAGGACATACATTACCAAGGAGGAAAAAGAATTGCCCGGACACACCTATGAAAGATAGGTTTACGCTTGTGCTGTGTTCAAATGCGAGTGCCGATTTGAAAATTAAACCCATGCTAGTGTATCATTCTGAAAATCCAAGGGTTTTCAAACAGTATAAAGTGCAGAAAAACCAAATGTGTGTGATGTGGAGGGCTAATAATAAGGCATGGATGACTAGGATTTTTTTTTCGGAGTGGGTGAATGAAGTGGTGTGCCCTGCCATAGAAAACTATCTGCAGGAGAAACATTTGCCACACAAGGCCCTGTTTCTCCTCGACAATGCTCCTGCTCATCCTCCAGGCTTGGAAGATGAATTGTTGCACAGATACAGTAATTTTCTCACAGTAAAGTTCCTTCCTCCTAACACCACTCCTCTAATTCAGCCTATGGACCAGAAAATCATAGCGAATTTTAAGAAACTTTATGACAGGGCACTTTTTCGGAAATGTTTTGACGTGACTGAAGCCACAAGGCTCACCCTCAAAGAGTTCTGGAAATACCATTTTAACATTTGTAGTGCTTTAAAACTTGTTGACAAAGCCTGGCAAGAAGTGACTCAAAGAACCCTGGTCTCTGGCTGGAGAAAATTGTGGCGTGAATGTGTGACAGAACTAGACTTTGAGGGGTTTGAGCCTTTAAATGATGTGCCTATTGTTGAGGAAATTGTTACTCTGGGCTGGCAAATGGGCTTGGAATTGGATGGTGATGATGTGGAGGAGTTGGGGGAAGAGCACAATGAAGAACTGACCACCGAAGAACTCCATGCCCTTCAAAAGGAACAGCAAGAAGACCCAGCTGAGGATGTTACAGGCTGTTGCTTGGAGCGGCCCGCAGGAACACGTACCCACCACAGCCCGGCTGATCCGGAACTTCTCTTAGAAAACAGTCCAGTTTTCTCTTGAAGATGTCCACAGCTGTTCCGGCAATATTTCTTATAGTCGCTGGGAGGACGTTGAACAACTGCGGACCTCTGATGTTTATACGGTGCTCTCTGATTGTGCCTATGGCACCTCTGCTCTTCACTGGTTCAATCTTGCATTTTCTTCCATATCGTTCACTCCAGTACGTTGTTATTTTACTGTGTAGATTTGGGACCTGGCCCTCCAGTATTTTCCATGTGTATATTATTTGGTAACTCTCTCGTCTCCTTTCTAGAGAGTACATTTGGAAAGCTTTGAGACGATCCCAATAATTTAAGTGTTTTATCTCGTCTATGCATGCCGTATATGTTCTCTGTAGTCCCTCTATTTCAGCAATCTCTCCTGCTCTGAAGGGGGAAGTGAGTATTGAGCAGTACTCGAGACGAGACAACACAAGTGACTTGAAGAGTACAACCATTGTGATGGGATCCCTGGATTTCCCGGTCACCCTGGCCCGCGTGACCGACCGGGAACTACGCGCACGGTTGACCCAAACGTATACCAACAAATATTGTTAGTCGACAACACTATCGTAAGTCGAGTCGCATTTTTTATCAAATTTACATCGTAACTCGAAATTATCATAAGTCGGGGCAATTGTAAGTCGAGGTGCCACTGTATATATTTTGATGTTATTAGGCGATGCTGTGGTCACAAGCTGAACAGCAGTGCTGTGAGCTCATGCTGCGTGCGCCAGCCTTGGTTGCTCACTCAGCACTGAGGCTCTCACACCCGGGAATGTGGCCCACGATTTTCTTTAAAGATGGCGTCTGTTTACAAGAGCCCTGAGGAAGCTGATGTGAACCCCATCTAGCCACGGGAGTTTTGAATGGAATGCTAAAAATATAAATACCCAGAGGCACGTTGCAGCCGCCCCCCACCCTTGCCGACGGCCTGCAGGCGCGTTGTGCAGTAGAGGGGTTAAATTCTTACTAATCATCACTCCCATATCCCTATCGCAAACCGACTTCACAATCTCAACACCATCTAGCTCGTATCTTGTAACTATATCATCATTACCTAGCCTTAAAACCTTACATTTGTCAGCATTAAAGTGCATCTGCCAATTTTTTGACCATTTCAAAACCCTACAAAACCCTAGCAGTGACCCCAAAAGCATCATGATGGAGGCTACACCGGTGATCGGCACCCTGAGACAAGGGCAACAAACAACCTGCAAACTCGCACACTGCGAGATGGAAGTTCGCGGGAATGGCGCGCTGGGCTGATGACGTTTGCTTGTTTCCTTTAGGAGGAATACTGGGTCTCTGTTTAGTCTTGGCTTACCATTTTCTAAAAGGTGGGGTTTGTTCTTGGATGCTCATCTTTCTGGGTGCCTAACCGCGGTTGATGTCAGAAGGGAATACTCCCAAAAACAGTGGAGTTTCCTTGGGCCATTGCACTCTGCTCCTCTCTGAGGGAGCCAGGTTCTGGCCCTTCTCACAGCAGTGAGAAGAGAGGCAAAAAGAAATTGAGAAAGGGATAGCAGACAAATGTAAAACAGAACCAGGCTTATTCTATAAATTCATTAAAAGCAAATTGCAGGTAAAGGATAATATTCTGAGGTTGAAAATGGGACAGTCACAGAAAATGAAAATGACAAAACCTGAGAAACATTGAATAAACAGTTTCAAAGTGTGTTTGTGCAAAATTTATTTTTCAGATTCAGAGAACCAGACACAATAAGAATTCCAGAGAACAACACAGAGCACACAGAGGTGTCTAGAAACGAAATGGAAAAATGCTCAAGGAGCTAAGTAAGAACAAGGTAGTTGGCCCAGGATGAGTTTCACTATGGATTCTGAGAGAATGCACACATGAGCTCAGTATTCCACTTCAACTGATTTTTCAGGCATCCCTGTGTAAAGGAGTCCTGGCAGATATATGGAAAAAGGCTAACATAGTTTCAATGTACAAGTGGCAGCGGCTACCTTAATTATAAACCTGTATCATTGACAAGTGAAAATCAAAATGTTGGAAAAAACCAGCGTTGAATGTAATGAAACGCCATTTTCTGGGTGAGTCCCGGAGGCTCCCCGGAGCTATCCAGGCTGATAGGGATAGTCCTAACTTTTGGCATCAGTCGATGTGGGTGGAGTTCTAGGCCTACCGGGGACCACGGGCAGAATGTGGCCCCCCCCCCACCTCAGAGAGGCACGAGGAACAATGGCCTGTAGAAATGCAGATGTGATTTTGGAGCATTCTATATCTACCATCGACCAGGACAGGCACCCAGAAAGTTAAGTGCCTCAAAATAAACCCCTATTCTGGTGAAACCAACGAAACATGTGGACAGAACTCCGCCAAGGAAAAAACAAGCAAACAAACATGAAGACACACGAGCCGCGCCGCTTGTCTGCGCAGCTCCCCCCTCCCCGGGAGGGGGAAGGGGGAGCCCCAGGCCCCCGCGCCGGCGATCCACACCTTCAGTTCAGAGGCTGGACATCAAAATACGCAAAAACCGCCGACCAGAGGGAGGGGGAGGGTTGCCAGGGAGCTTCCGGGACTCATCCAGAAAATGGCGTTCATTACATTTAATTCTGGTTTTCAGGGGGAGCCCCTACTTCCCTGGAGCTACTTCACCAAAGACTATGGAAAGAAGGGGACTTACCCAGGAGGCAGTGGGTGCTTCACACCTCAACTCGAAGTCAAGACAGGCTGCAGCTGCTGACCCAAATTGACACAGGATCGATTAGGCCCAGGAACGTTCACGAGGTAGCATGCACCCAGGACCGCAGGCTGGCTAGACTTAATAACCCTGCAAACGACCTGAGAGACCCGTAACCGCGAACAGGAAAGAAGGGAAACCGGATCAACCCAAAGCGCGTCCCTGGACACATAAGCCGTGGCGCGCAAATAACAGCGGAGGACCACAACTGGACACAAAACATGAAGCACCCCAGCCCTGACCAACCAAGCATCAACAACCCAAGGACCCCCTCCGAAAAGCATCAGTCTCATTCTTCGCCAGAAAAGAAGGAAACGGCTGCAGACGAACAAACCTATCTCCATGACTGAAAGAGCGGAAATCTCTGTGCCAGAGGAGAGCATGAAGCTCCCCGACCCGACCCCCAGAAGCCAATGCCATCAAGAAGAGAGCCTTCGAAAAACAATCCTGAACCGAAGGGGCTACAACAAACCGAGGAGAAGAAAGATAGAAGAGCACTAATTCCAAAGACCAGGATTGCTCAGGCGGCTCATGAGCAGGCCGGAGGTGAAACAACGCACGAGACAACTTGCGAAACGGCACAGAAGAAACATCTGTACCGGAAGCAAGATGAAGCGACTGCGCCAGCGCCGCACGATACGAGGGGACAGTATTTGGCATAAGATGACGGTCTTGGAACAACCACAAGAGAACGGACAACACCGTCCGAACCTAAAGTGAAGTACAACGACGAAGAGTCAAAAAAGAAACAGAAGGACTGCCAGGAAACTTCATACTGCCGCCGAGACGAAGCCCGCAGGTGGGACACCATCAACGAAGCCATCTGATCACTATACAAATGGTGATGAACTCGAGTCAAAATGTCCAAACATGAAGACTCGAACCATGGCTGGGCTGGACTTCACTGGGCCAAGAGGACAACTCACCTCTGGTAAGTCTTCAAGCGAGCCAGGACCTGGAGCAACAGATGAACCGGAGGAGCAACCAAACTGGCCTCGCGGTCGGGGAAGGGCACCACATATACCAAAAGACGCCTCGACCACACCGACGCGAAGAGGTCCACCTCCGGGCGCCCGAACATCTGGCAGAGCCAAGTGAAGGTGTCGGCATCGTCTGTCCATTCCGTGGACAGGGGAACGAACCAAGACAGGCCGTCTGCCAGGACGTTGGACACCCCCGGACGTGAACTGCCAAGAGAGCCAAACCCCGAGAACTCAACAGACGAGTCACCCGAAGCGACTAACCCCAATGAGCCAAGGACCGCATCAAACCCCCACCGTTCAGGCAATGAACAACTGGGAAGCAGTTCGAATGGAGCCAAATCATCAATCCGCGGGGGACCTGAACCCTCCAAAGTGCAAACCACACCACCGCAACTCCCGCACCGGCTGGGAGCCCACACCAGCCAGTCGTCAAGGTAGGCCAGAACCCGAACCCCTAAGAGACGCAGAGGGGCACCACAATCCAGTTAAGGCGTGTAAAAATGCGAGGTGCCAGATTCAAGTCGAATGGAAGGCACCAAAAGCGGTAAGCCTGACGCCCCACAGCAAAACCGAGCCAGTCCCTGAACCCTGAATGAGTCAGGACATGCCAATACACATCACAAAGGTCCAGGGACACCATCTAAGCGTCCGGCTACAAAAGAAGATGGACCCAAGACAGAGTAGTCATCCGAAAGGAGGGGCAAAAGACCCAGGGGTTCAATCACTTTGTCAATGGGACGAACTGCGAAAGGGCCGACGCCCCTTACAAGAAGCCAACTTATGAGAAGAGAGATCATCGCGCCGACCAATCATAGTCAGTTCCAAAGGCTGAGCCGGCTCCAAAACTGGCACCGCCTATCACGACAGGAGGAACCCCGAGCCCTAGCCCGACCCTTTCAGGAAGACCCCCCCATGGGCCCCCCCGGAGAACCAAAATGTCCGACATGAGATGACAACTAGAAGAAGCCGCTTGTAAAAACTGCACCACCGCACACTCTGCAAACAGCAAAGGACCAAAAGGCGAAGAAAACCTAAGAGCCAAGGCCCAAGTGGATTCCAAGGATTGAGCAAGCATCGCCTGACACCACACAAGAGAGGCGCAAAGAACAGACAAACCACTTCCCGCAGGATCGGCACAAACACCTTCAACAGAGCAGTCAATAGTTGCAAAGTAATAAACAAATTTTTGGAAGCGATTTTTTTTTTCAGAAGCTGTTTCACACCAAACTTAAATATAGTTTAATGGTGCTCATTATGTGATAATATAATATATGTTTACTAAAAAAAAATATAAATTAATTTATTATGGGCACACTTGTGGCCATACAAGCAAAAGATGGCTTGGACCCCTTCCACAACTTATCCAACAACAGGTAATGTAAATTCCACTAACCCAGAGATTCAAGTTACCAAAAATTGATTTCATCATGCACAGTGAAACTGCGGGAGTAATAAGGTTGTGATGAAACAATAAGAATTGGTTCATTTTGTACATTCTTGGTAAACAAAAATTTGAATAACTCAATTCGGGTGGGCCTCATAGATTCAGATTATTAAGTGTATTTATTACATCATGCTTGGGGTAAAACTTTCCAGTAAACATATGCACCAACAAGTTTTCCTCCAGTGAAAATTTGGTAACTAATTTTTGTGCAGCAAACTAAATGTAGAGGTTTATAAAAACCACCATTATATGGCACAAGTAAAAGCTAAATACGCCTGCCTTTTATGAATTAACAAAACATTTTTTTTTTCTTTTTTGAGATATATACAAGAGTTGTTACATTCTTGTAGAGCCACTAGTATGTGTAGCGTTTCAGGCAGGTCCCTGGAATACGATCCCCGCCGCGAAGAATAGTTTTTACAACCAAGTGCCCATTTTACTGTTGAGTTAAACAGAGGCTACAGTTAAGGATTTGCGACTAGTATATCCTTCTCGGCCAGGATACGAACCCATGGCAAAGCGCTCGCGGAACGCCAGGTGAGTGTCTTACCACTACACCACGGAGACTGGTAAGCTGATCATTAGCTGACATTAGCCGATCAATGCCTTGATCCATGCCAATATACACTCTGGCCACATTACCTGATCAATATACAACACATCAAATATCCAGACCAGCCAATATCTGTGCGCTACTGAGCAACTCACCAGAGGCTATCATTGTTGGCAACCCCACACTGAGAAAAGAGCAGGTAGATGAGGTTGGACGTATTCATACGAGTATAGGGATTGGGGTAAGCTATGAATGCCGTGATGAGCGTCACGATGAGCACCTCCAGCCGGGGATACTGGCCCATCAGAGATGTCTTGCGAAACCGGCACCACTTTATGTTGAACTTGATAAACAGAGTACCAATGATGCCCTAGAATATGAAAATATACATTCAAATGTCTAGAAGATATATAAGTTACACTCAGGAAGCCAAGAAACAACTATAAAGAATGGGTCAAACATAAAGAATACTGTTTAAAAAAAAAAATTGTGCATGGAAAGCAGAATAATTCAACATATTGACAATGGGTTTAATTTCAAGAAAAAAAATATACAAATTTTAGGTAGCTGTAATAATGTAATTACACTGCACTGCACCCTCAAAAATCCTGACCTCCATACAACGGATCCCTCTAAACTATGGGGATTTCCAACTAGGGGGTTTATGGTTTGAAAGCCACACAAAATAATTGTGTGCTGCCTGTTTGGTGATTTTATATCTGAAATATTTCATACTGGTGTGTGGGGTGTGACAATAATATTTCATTGCGGATTGCATTTATTAGTGTTTTTAATTGTTCCAGTTCAAAGTTTAAATTTACTTTAAATTCCCTCTCTATTTCATACAAGAAAAATTTTGTCTTTACATACAGTGATGTTTATAGTGTTCTCTGATTGTGCCTATGGCACCCCTGCTCTTCACTGGTTCTAAATGCAGATTAGAACCAGTGAAGAGCAGAGGTGCCATAGGCACAATCAGAGAACACTGTATAAACATCAGAGGTCCGTGGTTGTTCAACATCCTCCCAGCGAGCATAAGAAATATTGCCGGTACAACCGGGCTGTGGTGGATATGTGGGACTGCGGGCCGCTGCAAGCAACAGCCTGGTGGACCAAACTCTCACAAGTTAAGCCTGGCCTCGGGCCGGGCTTGGGGAGTAGAAGAACTCCCAGAACCCCATCAACCAGGTATCATACATAATACTGTATTTCAAATTCCTTGTCTGCCAAATACTGCATTTTACCTAAGAGCTTGCTTACGTTTTTTTTTTTTTGTGGCATTCAGGCCTACTGTAAGGATGAGAACAACTATAACTGCGTATTGTGCTAGGCACGTCAGTTGTCATTTTTAGACGGGATTACCTAGAGCTGAAGTTTGACTACATATTATTTTGTGGCCTCCCATGACTGCTGGGAGACAACACTACATTATCTGAACAATTCGGGCAACATTGGTATTCAAGCACTGACACTAAACACACACATCTTCATTTGATGATGGCTGCATTGCACTAGACCAGGGGTCAGGAATGTTCTTAAGTACTGTATTACCCAAAATTTGTGTGTGTGTTAAAATGATACAGTATTAACAACCAGGTTCAATAGCTTTCAATAGAAATAAATATTAGTGTTGTTTTCCTACAATTTTCACAACTTGCTTTACCACTGTACTGAGCAGCTATAAGACAGTTATAAGTATAAACTCACAACAAACCACTGAGATGGTCTGTTGAGAGTTTATATAAGCAGAACAACAATCCAAGGTCAGAATAGCACCTGAAGCTCTGTGTGGCAGGGGCTGCCCCAAATATATTTTTACACAAATTCAAAGTCTTTCAGTGGTTTTATATACAGGGTACAACTTTTTGCAGTAATATTATTCAATAGTGTGTAATTTAAGGAATGTGTATAGTTAAATGTGTGGAACATTACTATGTTAAAAAAATATGGTGCTCATACTGTATCTTATGACACGGATATTATATTCTAAGATCAAACTGTTTTTGCTGTTATTACACTATATATACACTTTATATATACACCTGCCAATGTTTTTATAAACTGTAATGAACCAATAAGTAATTTTGGTGGGTGTGGTGATGAAATCTTAGCACAGTATAGAGCTATACGCTATGACCAGCTGACTCAAGCAGCCGACATCACCTGACGCACTTAAATACTGTACCCCAGATGTATATGTACTTCGCATGTCTCTATTATTACTTTGAATACTGCTATTATTATCAGATTTCTGTCACTAAATCATGAAAACGAATCATTTTGCACAAGATTATTCATTAAAGATACATAATGTCACTTTGCATGACGTGTAGATTCACAAATCTGGGCTGTGTGCTGTGAATGTCTGCCTCCTGCTGTGAACATCATAACTTACATTGTGTTCACTGATATCTGAACCTTGTACGTAGTTTTTATTACAGTCAGTATCGACTATGACACTATCACAACAAAATAATTGCAGTTACTTATTTTATTGATGATTATTAACCCTTAAACCGCGCATATCATATATATATATATGATATCAGTGACAAAACCGAAACTGCGCACATCATTTATACTGTATATGCTTTCATGTCTAGCGCTATAATTTAAACGCCCCGCCTGGGATAGGGGCAGCTATAGTACAGCCACGACCAACAGTTGCCAGATGCCACCTAGAAAAAAATCCAGGCCAACATTCTTGGGTGTTAGAGCATCAGTAATGAGCAAGCCACCAAGGCTGGCGCACGCAGCATGAGCTCACAGCACCGCTGTTCAGCTTGTGACCACAGCATCGCCTACAAATGCCATAATATACATGATACTGCTATTACTTAGCGATGATAGTATTATAGAAGCCCCTGACTGTGATAAAACTGACCAGGATTCTGATAATAGCAGGATTGTGGTGATATTTAGTGCTGTGCTCCATGGAGGGAGGAGTAAGGCTGTGGGAATGAGGGTTGTGGCGTCGTCTTCTGACTGTGGGGCCACCTTTTATTGACTGCACAAAAAAACTCAGAAAATATCACAGACATTGAAATAATTAGGTAATAATATATTTGTGGCAACTGCCATCTGACAGCTCGGGCGGAGTAGACCTCGTCTGGCGAAGGCTCTGCCAACACCCCTTTTTTGCCAGACTTCCCTACCCTATTGCGGCTATTATATGCCACCTACGATTTTTTTGTTATTTTTTCCGTGATCAGGGAACAAAAATGAACACTTCTATAAGACGAAAGAATTTTTTGGATTTTTTTTTTTTGTTGCGCCTGTGGGTGTTAATTCCATTTGGGCCCCTAGCGGTTTGAGGGTTAAGTGGTGCTGTGGCCCTGATTTGTTCAGCTGTGCTGTGAGCTGCAGCTGCATGTGCCAGCCTTGGATGCTCTGGCAGTACTGAGGCTCTCACTGTCAGGAGGGATGCAGATCATTTTTTCAAGATGGCATTTATTCACTGGAGTCCTGAGGAACGGAATGTGGGCCCCGTGTATCCGTGGGAGTTTTGAATTTCACAATATATTAACAAACATGTAGGGAGGCACACCCCCTTTCCCATGATATCACAGGTTGTGCAATACAATGGTTAATATAAAATGCTATAAACAATTTTATATACTTTTCTTTGAATTTTTAGCTTTCATTATCCCAATTTTTTGTTAAGTTTGATCCCATTAGGGGTCATTTACCTCCTGTTCCGGGACCACAGCAGCAATCAACACATGATGATGACCGCTCTTGGAGTGTTAAGCTTATGAGAAAAATATATTTTTGAGATTATTTTGCATGCCATGTTGAGATAACAAATCGGTACCTACCCCAATTACACCGAGAACAATGAAGGGCACCAGCTCAATGAATATCCAGGGTTTGCTGTATTCCACATAGAACAGGACGAGATGCTCATTCCCAAACGGGTTAATGGATCGGAGGACAAACGCAGCTACCAAAGCAGCAAAGAATGACCGCCACAGTGTTTTGAGTGGGAAGTAATATGATGCCTGTGGAAGGAGGCATACAATGCAAATTAAAAATTAATTCATGCAATTACCTAGATTAATTACCTAGATTAATTACATAAAAATTAATTACCTAATAATTACATTATTATCTTATTCACTCACTCACTTTCACTCACACATGCACACACACAAAATAACCAAGTGATGAAAATGGGAAATTGTGGCCATGATGATGAGACCCATCAAGACGAGAGAGATTGAAATTGAGACGGAACCTTCATGAAGCAAAATGATTGATGGTATAAACAAATATTCAAGTTAATAGGGATTGGGAAGCCTGTGAAATAGTACATAATAAAAAACCAGCTTTGAATGTAATGAAACGCCATTTTCTGGGTGAGCTCCAGAGGCTCCCTGGAGCTTATCGGGCTAATGTATGCTATATTAGACCGGGACATTAGCTAAGGAGTTGAGACCTACCAGCGCCAGAACCTGGCCCCTTCAGAGAGGTTACTGGGAAACCCCCCTTTGCGGTTGGGGTTTTCCTTATCTGCCATCAACTGGGGATAGGCACCCAGAAAGCTAGGCATGACAAAACAAATACCACATGGTAAATAGGTACCTGGGCGTTAGTCAGCTGTCACGGGCTGCTTCCTGGGGGTGGAGGCCTGGTCGAGGACCGGGCCGCGGGGACACTAAAGCCCCGAAATCATCTCAAGATATCTCAAGATGGTAAAAAACTGAAACACAAAACCAAGCAGAGGTAAAAACTCCCTACAATCCCAAGGAAAAAAGCAAACAAGCAAACATCACACTTTACTGCCACGCCGATTGTCCGCGTTCCCTCCCGAGAGGGGGGGGGGGGCCTGAACTTCACCGCGCCGGCTGCCTAGCATCAGTTCGGAAGCTAAGCTTCAACCAACGCGAAAAAAACACCGACAGGGCTCACCCAGAAAATGGCATTTCATTACATTCAACGCTGGTTTTCTGTGGAGAGCCCCTACGGCTCCCTGGAGCTTCATGCCCAAAGAGAAGGAAAAGAAAGGGCTGACACAGGAGGCGGCCACCACAAACTCCGCAACGCGAAGCTGTGACAACAGGCTGCAACCTGCGACCCAACACAAGAATGCACAGGAGCAGACATGCGCACAAAGAACGGGTGGCCAGGAACCTGTGCAACCCCCAAATCCACGCGTCCGAAATGAGCCCTAGACATCACCAACACGGCAGCGAAAGCTGAAATCGTCCGAATGGCATGGGCGCAAGGATAGACCGCAGGCTGGTAAATTTAAAAACTCTGCGAACGACCTGGGAGACCTGAGCCCTGAAACAAAGAACGAGGGGAACGGATCAACCTAAAGCGCATCCCCAGTCACGGTACGCGGGTAACAGCAAAGAGCCGCAACCGGACAATACATGACGCACCCCCGGCTGAACCAACCAATCATCAATAATCCAAGGATCCCTCCGGAAAGCAGCCGTCTCGACCGTCGCCAGAAGGACGGAGAAAGGCTGCAAACGTACAAACCTGCCACCAGTACCAAAAGAGCAGAAACCCCTGCACCGGAAGAGAGCCGGAAGCTCCCCAGCCCGACCCGCAGAGGCCCATGCCAACAAAATATGGCCTATGAAAAACAATCTTGAACCAAAGGGGCTACCACAAACTTAGGAGAAGAAGATAAGAGGGCATCCTGATCAAGGACCAGGACGGCTCAGGCGACGCATGAGCAGGCCAGAGGTGAAACAAAACACGAGAAAGCGTATGAAACGGGGCAGATATGACGTCCATCACGAACGCAAGCCGGAGCGGCTCCGCCAGCGCCGCACGAAACAAGGAGACAGTAAGAAACATCAAATAACTGTAATCCTGAAAACCCAAGAAAGGACAAGACAACCCGATGCAAAAGAGACGACAACCTACAAAGAGCAAGAAAATGACAAATCTAAACACCAGGAACGTCATACGGTCGCTGAGACGAAGCTTGCAGGTGGGACACCATCAACGAAACCACCTGATCACCATAGAGATGGTGATACACCATCTCTATGGACCATCTCTATGGTGTATCACCATACAGGGAAAAGGCCAAAACAGACCGAAAACCGAGAGACAAGGTGTGGGAACAAGCATATACATATAGGGGACAGAGCAAAAACCCTAGGGCCCAGACCCAAAACCAGACAGAAAACAGAAAACCGGTCTAAAACCAACACCCAAGCGTTCCCAGAGGAACAGAAGATGGGCAGAAAACACCAGAAAAGCAAAGAAACCCCTGAAAGAGGTGAAAAACTCACCCAGATGCTAGCTCGCACACCCAGGCGCATGTAAACAAACCGCAACACCGCCCTGGTGGCAACGCCGGGAAACTGGCAGAAGAAAATGGCCACCAGAAACAGGGGGGCCATGACCGACGCAATAGATACGAAAATACGCCAGAAAATGTGGGAAGCAAGCAGACTAGATGCACGAAAAATTCCGTCCAGAAGCAGAAAACCCAGGCAAGGGCAAACAGCCCCAGAACTGATAGCAGGCATCCCCCACAGCCCCAGGAACCGGAACAGAGGCCCCAGGGCAGAGCCCTCTTCCACGCCCTCTGCCCTTGAATTACACACTGCCCCCGAGACGAAGCACACAGATGGGAGACTAACAACGAAGCCACCAGCGCCCACACAAGAGACGAGAACTCGAGACAAAAAAAAAAAAAAGACATACAGACAGTATGGTTTTCGATCTGGAAAATCCTGTGTATCGAATTTACTCAGTTTCTATGATCGAGCCACAGAGATTTTACAGGAAAGAGATGGTTGGGTTGCAGGCGGTGAGTCACAATAACGTGGCTAAAGTATGTTGACCAGACCACACACTAGAAGGTAAAAGGACGACGACGTTTCTGTCCATCCTGGACCATTCTCAAGTCGATTGAGAATGGTCCAGGACGGACCGAAATGTCATCGTCCCTTCACCTTCTAGTGTGTGGTCTGGTCAACATGGTTGGGTTGACTGCATCTATCTGGACCTAAAAAAAGGCTTTCGACAGAGTTCCATATAAGAGGTTGTTCTGGAAACTGGAAAATATTGGAGGGTGTGTCAGGTATGTTTCTAACATGGATGAAAAATTTTCTGACTGATAGAAAAATGAGGGCAGTAATCAGAGGCAATGTATCTGACTTGAGAAATGTCACAAGTGGAGTACCACAGGGTTCAGTTCTTGCACCAGTGATGTTTATTGTCTACATTAATGATCTACCAGTTGGTATACAGAATTATATGAACATGTTTGCTGATGATGCTAAAATAATAGGAAGGATAAAAAACTTAGATGATTGTCATGCCCTTCAAGATGACCTGGACAAAATAAGTATATGGAGCACCACTTGGCAAATGGAATTTAATGTTAATAAATGCCACTTTATGGAATGTGGAATAGGAGAACATAGACCCCACACAAACTATATATTATGTGAGAAATTGTTAAAGAATTCTGATGAAGAAAGAGATCTAGGGGTGGTTCTAGATAGAAAACTATCACCTGAGGACCACATAAAGAACATTGTGTGAGGAGCCTATGCTACACTTTCTAACTTCAGAATTGCTTTTAAATACATGGATGGCGATATACTAAAGAAATTGTTCATGACTTTTGTTAGGCCAAAGCTAGAATATGCAGCTGTTGTGTGGTGCCCATATCTTAAGAAGCACATCAACAAACTGGAAAAGGTGCAAAGACATGCCACTAAGTGGCTCCCAGAACTGAAGGACAAGAGCTACGAGGAGAGGTATGAGGCATTAAATATGCCAAAAGTAGAAGATAGAAGAAAAAAGAGGCGATATGATCACTACGTACAAAATAGTAACAGGAATTGATAAAATCGACAGGGAAGACTTCCTGAGACCTGGAACTTCAAGAACAAGAGGTTATAGATTTAAACTAGCTAAACACAGATGCCGAAGAAATATAAGAAAATTCACCTTCGCAAATAGAGTGGTAGACGGTTGGAACAAGTTAAGTGAGAAGGTGGTGGAGGCCAAGACCGTCAGTAGTTTCAAAGCGTTATATGACAAAGAGTGCTGGGAAGACGGGACACCACGAGCGTAGCTCTCATCCTGTAACTACACTTAGGTAATTACACTTAGGTAATTACACACACACACACACACACACACACACACACACACACACACACACTCATCCCAGTAAGTAAAATGAGATAGATATATAATGTCAAAATACTTATCAAACATCTCTAGGTTATATATAATAAACAGAACATATATAATAAACAGAACACAAACCTCTTCCAGACTGAACAATACTCCACCAATGGGAGCCCCAAAAGCAACAGACACGCCGACTGCTGCAGCGGCAGAGAGAATTTCACGTTTCTTTGCTTCGTTTTTCCCGTATTTTGGGAAAAGATAAGACAGTATGTTTCCTGGAAGAAAATTCCTTCATTAAGCTATTTAAAGAATAACAATACCTGAAAGAGAATTCTGAATATGAATAGGGAAAAGGAAAAGGCATATTAAAAAAAAAAAAAAACAGCGTTGAATGTAATGAGACACCATTTTCTGGGTGAGACCCGGAGGCTCCCCGGAGCTTACTAGGCTGATATGCTAATGTCAGACTTTAGCATCAGTCATGTGTATGGAGTTCTTATGGGCCTACCGGGGATGACGAGCCAGAACCTGGCCTCCCTCAGAGAGGCATGGGGAGCAATGGCCTATAGAAACCCCCGTGTGGTTAGAAGCATTCTATGTCTGCCAATGACCGGGTCAGGCACCCAGAAAGGTGGGCATCCTAAAACAAACTCCTATTCTGGTGAAATTATTGCTACCAAAAGCCAAACAAGTGAATAGAACTCCCCTAAAAGAAACATGCAAATGATCATGACGTCACATGTCGCCGCGCCGCTGTCTGCGGGGTAGGGGGAAGGGGAAACCCCAGACCCCTCACGCCAGCTATCCACCCGTCAGTTCTGAGGCTGGATGTCAAAACAAGAAAAAAAAACGCCGACCGGGGGGAGGGAGGGAGGGAGGGATGCCGGGGAGCCCCGGGTCTCACCCAGAAAATGGCGTTTCATTACATTCAACGCTGGTTTTCTGGGGGGAGCCCCGTCGGTTCCCCAGAGCTAACTACCCACAGAGGAAAAACTTAGGGACATACCCAGGAAGCGGTCATTGCACGCTCCACAACTCGAAGGCGAGACAACTGGCTGCAACCGCCGACCCAAAACGACACAGGCCCGACTAGGCTCAGGGACGTGCACGAGGTAACGAGCAGCCAGGACCCTGTTCGACTGCCAAAAGCCCCGTGCTCGAATGTCAGCCCAGGACATGGTGCCAAAGATGGCAGCAAGAGCAGCGAACTTACAAACGTCATAGGCACTGGGATAGACCACAATCTGGCTAGCCTGAAAAACTCTGTGGACGACCTGGGAGAACCACACCCGCGAACAGGGAAGAAGGGAAACTGGATTAACCCAAAGCGCATCCCAGGACACAGAATGCATGGCGCGCAATAACGGCGAAGAGCCGCCACTGGCCACAACATGATGCACCCCCAGACCAATCAACCAAGCATCAACAACCCAGGCACCCCTCCGGAAAGCAGCAGTCCCATTCTTTGCCAGAAAAAAAGGAGACGGCTGCAGACGAACAAAACCAACACGAAGACCGAAAGAGCAGAAACCCCTGTGCTGGAGAAGAGCAAGAAGCTCCCCGACTCGACCCCTAGAGGCCAGCGCCAACAGAAAAGGAGCCCTGGAGAACAATCCTGAACCGAAGGGGCCGCAACAAACCGAGGAAAAAGAAAGAAAAGAGCACTCTGTCCAATGACCAGGACGGTTCAGGCGGTGCAAGAGCAGGCCAGAGGTGAAACAATGCATGAGACAGCTTGCGAAACGGTGCAGAAGTAACATCAATACCGAAAGCAAGCTGAAGCGGCTCCGTCAGCGCCACACGATACGAGGCGACAGTATGGGGCAAGATGACAGCCCCAAACCTCTATAAGAGAAGGACAAGACTATGCCAACAAACACAGCTACCGAAGAAGGGACAGAAGAAAAGGAAGGACTGCCAAAAATAATCACACTGCTGCCAAGAAGAAGCACACAGGTGGGACACCATCAACGAAGCCACCCGACCACCAACAGAAGGTGAAAGACTCGAGGCAGAACCGAACTGGCCCTGCCATGGGCCAATTGAGCCTAGGAAGAGGCAGAGCCGCGGGAAGATTTTGGATGCGACCACGGAGCCAGCAGAGCCGGAAACCCAAGTCGGCAAAGGAGGAGATGGAACGTCCGCCGTACAGAAAAATATCCCAACGCCGGCGAGCCCGCCAGGAGATCAGAGACGACAGTCCCGATGCACGATTCTAGAGAATGGGGAACCGAGAGATCGTGAAAACGCCAACAGGCCGGGTAAGCCAGAAAACCAGAAACCCAAACCTGGCAATAGGAGAGCCAAAAGGCACAAACAAAAAACACAACCATGTGTAGGATAAAAGGAGAAAACGGAAAAACACAAGAAAAGACCAGAAGAAAAAGCCCCAGCACCAATGGCCAGAGACAAGAGCATAGAAGGAAGATGAGGAACGAAGAAGGCAAGTAGCAAAACGGGAATGAAAGGGACACGACCAACAACACACAGAGCCACTCGTCACGTCCCAACAAACCACACCAACAACACAGTTGGGTGACACACCCCAACACAAGACGAAAAGGAAAAAAGGTGCAAAGGTACGCCACCAGACCAGTACCCGAACCAAGGAGTATGAGCCACGAGGATATGATCACCATATGTAAGATTCCTAAAGGAAGTGATAAGGTAGAGAAAGACCGACTACGGGACCCCAAGGGAACACGCACCAGGGGACACCAGTGGAATGAGAGCCCAAACAAGCCAAAGAGACATGGGAAAGAAGGAGTGCAGTGTCAGAGGAGTAGACAAGCGAAACACAAGAGGAAGCGACGTGGTGGAGGATGACACCATACACAGCTTCAAGCGCAGATAACATAGAGCCCGGCAGGTTCATGAACCTGCACATGAGCGAATGACAGGTGAGAAGCGGGACCAAAAAGCCAGAGCTCAACTCCCGCAAACACAACTAGGGAAGGACAACTAGGTAAATACCATACAGAGAATCCAATGTAAATGGAAGGGCTAAGCCAGGCACTGCAAGACGTGCAAGGAATGAGTGACCCAGAGAAAACCACGAAAAACGGGGCCGTGACCCCCCTTGCAACCATTAACCCAGATGAACAAGGCAGGCCCCAGAAAGAAGCACGGAAGGGCCAAAAAAAAACCCACAACCAATCCCCAAAATACATCCACAGCACGAAAACTGCAGCAAAATGTCACCTCAGAGCATCCAGACAGGAACACTTACCCCATAACATATACCCCAACCATTGTACCCCATAACCTGGTGGAGGTGGGGCCCCTATCTGGACTCAAGCATGGGCTGGACATGCATAAGAGTGGGACTGGATGGGTAAAAATAGGAGCTGCCTCATATAGCCCAATAGGCCTGCTGCAATCACCTGTGCTCTGATGTTCATATATCCGTATCCAAAAACACCAACCAGCGCCTGGTCGAAGGAGAAGCCAGACCGCATAAACTCACCTGCAGAATGTAGGCACGAACGTGTCATGACACAACGTAGCCGAGAGGATTCCGGGAGCACCACCAGTGGAAGAAGGCAGAGCCGCACTTGCAGGAGAAGAATAAGGGAGAGGCGAAGGAGGAGCTCCACACCCATACGCAGGGAAAACCCAGCGTCCTCTCCATATCGGCAATCCAGAAAACCCCCAGGAGCTACGGGGCACGGACTGGAGAATTAAGAAGAGCGAGAGGTTAAGCACCCGAGAGAAAAAAGGATGCAACCCCCAACTCACGTGCACATCGTCCACATCAAAACAACCACGGCGCATGTGCAGCAGGGATGCCAGACGTGGGTCACCAGAAGTCGCGGGCTGAGGAAAGAAACCATGAATGTGACGAGAAAAAAAAAAGAGACAAAATAGTGTTGTTAACGACCGAATCCGACATGAGAGTATACAGGGTAGTGGCCAAACGTAGTCGAAAAGAGCAGGAAGGAGCTGTGCTAAGAAACTTAGCACAGCTTCCCATTTGGGCTACAAAGAGCCCAACCAGGCTACAAGGAGCCCAATCTGGCAACCCTGTGCAGCGCATGACAGTGCATGGAGAGAGAGAGAGACAAACATGAAAGAACAAAACAGGACCAAAAACCGAGAAGCATGGAGAAGGACCAACAAGCCCCAGAAAGGACCGGAAGACAACAGACGTTCCAAGAATAGGGAAGAATCAAAACCTTCCCGATCCTTTTAGAACAAAGAAGCAAGCATGAAGCACGAAGACACAGAAAACAAGTTGCAACATAACTGTGGAACATGACTGTTCCCCCTCAGAGAGGCACGAGGCAACGGATAAAAATGCAAAGAAAACCTGAGAGCTAGAGCCCAAGCGGATTCCAAGGAGAGAACAAACACAGTCTGTCGGCACGTAAGGCAAGAAGCAAAGAACAGAAACCGCCTGCTTGAGAATTGGCACAAACAACTTCGACGAAGTAGCCACCGCCCTAGCCGCCGAGGAAAGCGCACCAGATGAAGACCCGGTACCCAACGTCTCTACATCCTCCTCAAGCCAGTACGAGGACATATCAAGAATGGAAAAGAAACATAAGACCGAGGCCAAATGCCCTTGGGCATGCAATCCTCAGTTACCAAGGAAGCCGAAAGGGAGGGAACTTACACGTGCAGCTGCACAATGCCAACATCCCAAGGAAGCACAGGGGCGAACAAGCATATGTTAAGGCACTCAAACTCGGTCCCCAGGTAAACCACAGTGAAAGTCTCCTGCCAATCAAGTGTGCAGTTCCGACTAAACCCATGCCACACACCCAATGAGAAAAAAGGACAGTCTGTCAACCAGGAAGACTCCGGTACCTCGTAACGCACCCAAAAGGGAAAGGTCAAACTGAACTCAATGAAAGACGGATCTATCACCGAGGGGTAATCCGGGTCGTGCAGGAGGTAAGCCGCTATAGCCTCCCGAACCTCCTTAGGTGTGATTCGAGAAGCTGAAAACCTCTAGAAGGAAGGAACCTAAGAACCCAGGGGGAACCCGGAACCGAACCTGGGGTGGAGCTGAACCCAAATCATACTCATACAGGGAAGGGGGGGGGGATAAGAAAACCCATCCCCTTGCAACAACAAACCCCGCTGCGAGGGTACCAACACCCAAGCAGGGTCAGCCCCCCCCCCCACCCAAGTCAACTCCTCCCCAGCCCCAGGACCTGGGGCAGAGCTGTCCTCCACACCCTCTGCCCTACAGAAAAGGCAGAGTCCTGGGGAAAGGCCGAGAAGAAGGGGGTCCGCTGGGAAGACCCAGAAGCCTTGGTGGGAGGAGCAGGTTTGAATGCCTTCATCGCCAACCTGGATGAAGCAGACCCCAAAGCCGCCTGAGTGTCACTTCCAGCTAAGCCCAGCCCTGACTCCGAAATCCCTTAGACGTTTGGGAGCCGAGAGCCGAGAGCCTTCAGCACAAACAACAAAAACCAGGAGCGGACTAGGGAGCGTGAACGAAACCAAAGTCGAAGCGACTAACACCCCCATGTTCGGGTCCCTAAAACCCAAGCGGGGCAGCCTCGGGGCATCCAGGTGAGCAACCAATCGAGCATACTGCAGCAATCGATATCGAGCATGCAACGGCGAAGCCGCCTTTACCCAAACATCAATATCAGTAGAATGAGTAAACTGGAGTACTAGCAAGGAACTAGACTCGCAAGACTCTGGGTCAAAAGTGTCATTGACCCAGAAGGCAGCATGAGGGAGGCAAAATTGGTGAGTGTCACCCTGAGACAAGGGGACAGAGCAACCATCAAACTTGCACTCAGTGAGTTAGAACCCAGCGGACACATCCATAGGTCCAAAGAGCCTCAATGGGGTTTTCCTGGGGTCCTTAGGCTGACTGCTAAGGGAAGCCCAGGCAAGGTACTGCTAACCAGTTGGCCCAAACTACCAAGAGAACTGCTAAAAACCAGAACCCTTGTGATGTGTACAAGTACAGGGGCCTAGTGGAGGACCCCAATATAACAGAAGGTGGAAAACCAAGGGGGCAGACCCCCACCAGACAAATTACAGAAAAAGAAAACCCTGCAAAAGCACATCCCCAGTTGGAACAGAACCGACCGCTGTGTATAATGGGAGACAAGCTGCGCAATACCTTGCACCCCTACCAGCAATGATACCATTTCCTACCCAAGGCCAAGCAGTGGCTACCAAAAAAAAAAAAAAAAAAAAAAAAAAAAAATCAGCTGGCCCCAAGGGCAGGCAATTGCAGAGCATCAACAGACCCCTATGGAAGCAGTTCCGGAATGCCCTGTGGAAGGGAACCTCAAGATGCAAGGGCAGTACTTACAGAGCACCTAGGAAAAGCGGCCCTAAGCGCATGCAGCCCCAGTACTGATCAGTAACTCCTGGCCTGTGCATCACACACTGCAGAAATACACCACAAGGGACAGAACTGCAGAGTCAGATGGTCAGAGTCTACAACCGCCACAGTCCACATCAGCTGAAGAACTGATAGCTGATGCTGCCGGCCACAGGGGAATTGGGGTGGGTGGATGGGTTGAGCGGACGATAGACGTTTGAGACGTTTGCTTGTTAGCTTGTTTTTGTTTGGGAATTCTGCCTACCAGATCAGCTTTTACCATGTGGGGCTTGTTTTGTTATGCCTCCCTTTCTGGGTGCCAAACCCCAGTCGATGGCAGACATGGAATGCTTCCAAATACATGGGGGGTTTCCACAGAACATTGCTCCTCATGCCTCTCTGAGGGGGCCAGGTCCTGGTTCATGGTCCCCAGCAGGCAAAAACTCCATCGACTGATGCCACAGTCTAACACATTCATATCAGCCCAGTAAGCTCCAGGGAGCCATAGGGGCTCTCCACAGAAAAGCTAACCAAATCCTGGGAATAATCAAGCGTACTTTTACCTTCAAGGAAAAGAAAGTAGTCGTTCAATTGTATAAATCTCTGGTGAGCCCCCACCTGGATTATTGCATCCAGGCATGGAGACCTCATCTTCAGAAAGACATAGTTGCTCTGGAGAAGATGTAACACTGGACAACAAAAATTATACCAGAGCTTAGTCATCTCATGTATCAGGAACAGTTGAGTGCCTCAAGGCTAACAATACTGCAAACAAGGCATGACAGTGTGGATCTCATCGAAACTTTTAAAATACTGTACAATTTGGAGGATGTCAATCCGGCAGCCCGTACTCCAAAAATGGGGAGGTAAATGTAACAGCACAAGTGCAATTACGTATTATTCATAGCAGACAGGAATTGTACTTATTTTCACTTAGTATTAAACTGCACTGTCAAATATATTGTGAATATTTGAGTTTACCTGGAAAGCTGAATAGAAAACCACAACCTAACCTAACCTTCTTAGTGTTTGAAGATAAGCATTTAATTGTTTCTTAATTACAATTAGTAGTTAACCTATAGCTATAGTGATATTACAGTTTTATAAAACCAATAAAACAAAACTTAAATATATTAATAAATTGTAAAGTAACTCAGATTTTAAAATTTTGTGTAAAATCTCTATTGTTTAATAAAACTGAAAAAGAAATTCCTGATATTTAAAACTTGTGTACTGTATAGCGAATTGAACCTGAAAACTTCTTCCTAAAATTCCGAGTGTCTTAACAGAAAACGAGGAGAATAAATGGGGGAGGTAAATGTAACAGCCTCATATGTGCAATTATGTACTATGAATGACAGTAAGGAAATGTACTTATTACACTTAGTATTAAACCGTACTGTCAATTCGGAGGATGGGTTGCAATCCGGACAATTTCTTCAAATGGTCAGATGTAACACAATGAAGAGTAACGGGTTCACGCTCAACAAGCCACAATGTAAGACAGAAAACAGGAGATGCTTTTTCACCTATTAGGTTGTAAATCCATGGAACTACCTTCCCGATTAACCCGAAAATGCCTAAACTTTGCTGTGTTTTAAAATTTAGCTGGAAAAGATCATCAGGGCAAATGGGGGAACATTTGACAAGCTGCCGGCTTCCTCTCCTCATCGAGGCCACTAGTATTAGTGGCCCTCAGGTAAATTTAGGTTATCCTCTCTGGGCACTGGGCTTATGCTCTCCAGGCATGGTGCTTATCCTCTCTGAGGTTGGTGCTAATTCTTTCAAGCCATGGGATTCATTTCCCTCCAGAGACGAGGCTTCTCCAGACATGGGGGGGCTTATCCCCTCCAGGTAATGTACTAGGATAAGTTTTGTGCTTTGATTAATTCCTTAACACATTATTCTAATATTATTTGTGTCCAGTCAATACAATAACATAAGATAATAATTCCCATTTTCAGGAACAGGAAGCCTGTACTTAGACTTCTATTGCAGCTCCCCCCCCCCTCCCCCCTCCTCTTAGGTCAAACTACTGACCATCCACAATATCCATCTCAAAACAGTTCTATCTTGAGATCTATCTTGAGATGATTTCTGGGCTTCGCGTCCCCGCGGCCCGGTCCTCGTCCAGGCTTCCTTTTTGTTACACCCCCCCCCCCATCATGAAGCAGCCAGTAGCAGCTGTCTAGCTCCCAGGTACCTATTTACTGCTAGGTAACAGGGGCATCAGGGTGAAAGAAACATTTTGCCCATTTCTCTCTGCCTCCTCCAGGGATTGAACCCGGAACCTTAGGACTACGAATCCAAAGCGCTGTTCACCCAGCTGTCAGGCGCCCTTTGGTTCAGTTGCCTGAACTCCTAGGGTACTAATTTATTGCATCAAGTGAAAGGAAATGTGTCCGAACATTTCTGTCCCACCTGGTGATCCATCCCAGGATCCCCAACTGTGAATTGAGAATGTAGAGTCCCGTACTACAAGACTTGTCTCTCTTATTGAAGGTGAATTTGCTGAAATCACCTTCATGATGATTTCTGAACTGGGCTGCACAGATATGTTATCTCTGCAACTCTTTAGAATTTAAATAGGCTGTACCCTTAGTAAGGTCTATATGAAGTTATTATATATTACTCATTCGTAATCAATCAAATGAAGTATTCTACTAACCAGGAAAGAAACATCATCTCTCGGCTTGAGATTTAGCAGACAGTACAGCCTGTGTGCACAATGGACAATGGTGGAGGTGCTTGTGTCCAAGTCCCAGAGATGGGGGGGGGGGTGAGAAAGGGTCACACCCAGCAGGTGTTGCATGCAGGGAAAACCCTTATAATTAGCAAAGTTAGTTGCACAATCATATGTCAACAGTCATCTGTAAATTTTGTTGCTGAGGTCTAGGAATAAGTGACCATGCACAATCCCCCCACCAGCATGGCATCTGATCATGATGACATATTACACCATGTAGACAGAGAAAACTTACCAATGCAACAGGCCACATGCACCAGGGGGCCCTCTTTCCCCAGTGAGAGGCCGGCAGAAACAGCAAGTATCATGCCTAATGACTTGATCAGTAGTGTCCATTTGCCAAGGTACCCCCGAATGATAAATCCACTCAGAATGGTCTTTATCTGTAAACAGAAAGAAAGAATTGTTGAAATATTGCCATATTTCATACAATGTTTTACCATAGTATACTTAAACTTAAAGAAACGTCTAATTTCCTCATTATCGTTACTATGCTTAAATATCACATGTTTCACGAGACAACAGAAAGAGGAGAAAGAGGGCATCTTCATATCACAGGGGAGGTAGCGGTATACATGGCACATACAAGGAAGGAGCAATCCATGACATAGAGGAGGGCATCCATGGCACAGAAGACAGAGGGGGGAGGGAGCATCCACAGAACAGGAGGGAGGGGGCATCCATGGCACAGAGGAGGGGGGCATCCATGGCACAGAGGAGGGAGGGAGCATCCATGGCACAGAGGAGAGAGAGAGCATCCATGGCACAGAGGAGGGAGGGAGCATCCATGGCACAGAGGAGAGAGAGAGCATCCACAGAACAGAGGGAGGGAGGGGGACATCCATGGCACAGAGGAGGGAGGGGGACATCCATGGCACAGAGGAGGGAGGGGGGGCATCCATGGCACAGAGGAGGGAGGGGGACATCCATGGCACAGAGGAGGGAGGGGGACATCCATGGCACAGAGGAGGGAGGGGGACATCCATGGCACAGAGGAGGGAGGGGGGACATCCATGGCACAGAGGAGGGAGGGGGACATCCATGGCACAGAGGAGGGAGGGGGACATCCATGGCACAGTAGAGAAGGGAAGGGCCAAAGGCACGCAAGATGTTCACTCACCTCTGGTATCCCTGAGCCACAAGCATATGGAGCAAACATCATGACTAGAGATGCAGCCAAAGAGGCAAATAACAATGACCACATTATGTAGAAGATGTAGGAGATGATGTACGCTCCCGCGCCATCTGGAGCATGACCAAACACCTCAGGCCAGGAAAACCACTGAAAAAGACAGTTTATCCTCATTATATTCTGTACTGGAAGTGATATCTTAACAGGTCATCCTGCCATTTGGAAGGGTGGGAGGGGGGAGGGTAGCAGAAATGGTAGCAGAAATGGTAACTGGGATTATATAATCAAAGAACTTACCAAGTGTGAAATACTGTATACAAAAAAAACTTGGTATCTATTACTTCACACAAGTAGCATATTGCCCCTCTACTGTTGTTTGGTGGGCAGAAGGAATGCTTCACAATATTTTCCTCCAGCAGCTCAGATGTGTTCACAGGTTGTGCATGTACATTATTCTCCTGCTTTAAGGAAAACATACCCAAGAGGTGCTTACGGGTTCTTTAGGAGAATTTCTGACTCCAGATGTGGGTCCCTGAACCCCTGATGCTTTTTCCAGGTGAGTTTCCTGGATCCCTGGTTCTTTTTTTGGGCCCTTGGATATATGCCTTGACTTCCCTGTGAGAACCCTTGATTCAAGAGTGCATCCTTGAAGCTAGTTTCCTGGTTCTATTGTGTTATGTCTTGGCTTCCCAGTTCCATCCCTTAGGTTCTATTGGGTTCCATGCATTTCTTACCCAGGCCACTCGAGACATTCCCACTGCTCTAGCCACTTCCAGCCTGGGACCTGTTGGGACCCACCTGCAGATGACTGGTAACAGATCCCTGCCGCCTATGATGGTATATGGCAGTGCGTAGGAACACCAGCTTCAGTACAGACAACATTCTTACACGTCCTATTATTCAACAGCTGCTCTCTCAAAATTTACATTTTAGTTTTAAAGGCTTGGTTGGTGGTTATATTTTAGCAAAGTGTCATGGTATATATAAATAGGGCTTCTTTTATATTACCAATAATATACCAGGATGTTTAAGAAATCATTGGTGACTTGGAGCACTTTGGGTGAGTTTCCAAAATATTAAACATGACGTGGAACTTAGCTAGTGAGATTTAAGATGAAAGTATAGTGGTGTGGTAACTCAAAGAATGTTGATGCCTAAAATATGAGAATAGTTGGATAAAAGATGAGCAAATTGCCCAAAAGTAATGAGCATGATCCAGTAGCATTTTTTAAGAGATTTGTGCAACCCCCAAAAAATCTTGAGTAGGCCTAGTAGGGTGTCATGTATCCCAATGAGTATTGTCATGGCAAAGGGAGTTTACACCTTGTTGAAGTAGGTAACAAGAGTATTTTACTAGCTGAATCAGACCTTGGTCCTGTTGTTGTTATGGGAGGGTTGAGGGCTGGGAAGCTCCAGTGTTTTTTACATTTGGGAGAAATAAACCAGCAATATCACAGCAAAAATCTGCAAAATAGGGAATGAATATTTGGCAAACAAACACCAAAAAATCAGCGTTAAATGTAATGAAATGCCATTTTCTGGGTGAGCCCCTTCGGCTCCCTGAAACTATCCAAACTGACAGGTGCCATATTAGTTTGGTATCATCAGTCCCAGGAGTTCTATTGCCTACCTGGGACCACGAGCCAGAACCTGGCCCCCTTAGATAGCCGCAGGGAGCAAATGGCCATACGAGCACTCTACATTTAGAGAATGTTGTTTCTGCCATCAACTGGGGTATACCCCCAGAAAGGTAGGCATAAAAATATAATCTCCAACTGCTGAAAATTGTAACCTACATCCGAACAGAGCCAAAGAACTCCTCCAAAAAGAAAACAATGAAACAAAGAAAACAAAGCAAATCATCATCTAACTAGTGTGCCCAGTCATTAGCACCCTCCCCCCCCCCCCCAACAGGGAGGATACCTGCTTGATCCCTCCCCCGGGAACCCTGCTCCCCAGGAATCCCTGCTCGCCTGAGTGTAGCCCCCATCATTCGAGGCAGCTCCACCCCCCCATCATTCGAGGCAGCTCCACCCCCTCAATTCGTAGAATGATGAAAACTACCAACCAGAGGGAGGGTGAGTGTCAGGGAGCCTCCTGGGCTCACCCAGAAAATGGAATTTCATTATATTCAACGCTGGTTTTCTGGGGGGACCCCCATTGGCTCCCTGAAGCTAAATACCAACAGTAAAGTAAAAATAGGGACTTAACCAGGAAGTGGCAGCACCGCGGGTCTCAAGATGAATATGAGACAACAGGCCGCAACAGACATCCCAAAGAAACACAAAGGCCGGAGATGGCCTGGGACAGTCACAAGATACCTGGCGGCCAAGACCCTGTTTGACCTCCAAAGCCCCCCCAAGCCCAAATGTCGACCCAAGACATAGTACCAAAAACAGCAGCCAGAGGAGCAGCAGAAGCAACATACATATCTATCTGAACCTAAAAAAGGCTTTTGACAGTTCAACTTAAGAGGTTGTTCTGGAAACTGAAACATGTTAGAGGGGTGACAGGTAAGCTTCTAACATGGATGAAAAATTTTCTAACTGATAGAAAAAAGAGGGCAGTAATCAGAGGCAATGTATCGGACTAGAGAAATGTCACGAGTGGAGTACCACAGGGTTCAGTTCTTGCACCAGTAATGTTCATTGTCTATATAAATGATTTGCCAGATGAAATACAGAATTATATGAACATGTTTGCTGATGATGTTAAGAAAATAAGACGGATAAGACACTTAGATGATTATAATGCCCTTCAAGAAGACCTGGAGAAAATAAGTATATGGAGCACCACTTGGCAAATGGAATTTAATGTAACTAAATGCCATGTTAGTGGAATAGGAGAACATAGACCCCACACAACCTATAAATTATGTGGGAAATCTTTAAAGACTTGACTTTTCAACACTCTCGCTCTACACATAAGGGGCATAACTGTCTGCCCTCTTACAATGTTCAGAGGAAAACTTGATAAACACCTTCAAAGGATATCTGATCAACTAGGCTGTTAATCATACATCAGGTTGCGAGTGTTGAAGAGCCTGGTTGACTAGATCACCAACTAAGAGGCCTGGTCAGAGACTGGGCATCAGGGACATTGATCCTTGGAATCATCGACAGGTATGTGACAGGTACATGGTAAGATGTGACACTCCTCTGCTGTACCTGAACACATTCTCATTGACAATGATCAGAGATGGCAACTTGGAATAAGGCAAGGATGGTATCAGAGGCACTTGGAATGTAGGGATAGTGTCACCTCTTATTCTGTGGTGCAGGCAAAGCCACTACTGATTGAGGTTGGCATCAATACTGTACTTCCTAGGTGCCTTTTTGGAAGCTGCCTCATGCACTGTTTAACCTCTGGTGCACTCATTGAGGGCTCTGGTGGCGCACTCAATGCACCACCAAAGTCCTCTTGGTCCTTTGACCATGTCCTCACTTTTTTTCTTCTCCATAGTTTATAGTGTCCATTTTAGTCCAGGATTCTTTTTCTAGGACTATTTTCTTGTTGGCACTTGCCTTGGTTGTAGTCAGGGAGCTTCAGGGTCTTCTTTGAAGGCATGCATTTTGTTCTCTCAGCCCTGGTAGGCATTATATTCAGCTGCAACTTTTTTAAAATATTAGTGCTCTCTAGAATGGAATATTGTTGCACACTTACAGCTCCATTCAAAGTTGGAGAAATTGCTGACCTTTAGAGGGTGCAAAAATCTTTTACCGCTAGAATCCACTCAATAATCTTTTAAATTATTAAGACCACCTAAAAAAATTTAATCTGTATTCCCTAGAGTGCAGGCAGGAGAGATACATAATCATTTACACTTGGAAAATATTCAGACTGATTCCAAATCTACACACAGAAATAACACCATGTAAGACCAGAAGGCATGACAGGATGTGTAAAACAACCCCCACTGAAAAGCAGAGGATAGTAATGCTGAGAGAAAACTCAAACAACATCAAAGGCTCAAGACTTTTCAACACTCTTTTCATACACAGGCACTGGTCCCTGAAATCGTCAACAGGTAGGCATCTCCTTTTTCTGGCGAAGAAAGAGTTGCAGGCTTCCTAAGGATCTTTTGATTGCCTATACAGTGCATCCTCACTCTAACGAACCACGCTCTATCAAATTCCTGGATGACCCGAACAAATTGAATTCCGTACTAAATGTTCAGTGTAACATACTAATGTTCAATTAAGTGAGGATTGTTCGTCCAAGCGATCACCGAGACCAAGTAGTCATAGTTGATGACAGTGGCTGTCATCAACTATGATTCACCAAAGTGTAAACAGTTGTACAGTATTATATTTTGCTTACCCATTGTTTCCAGTGAGAAATGGTTCAAGGATAATCAAATGGTGTCAGGGGGAGGCATGTTGCGTCATTGGTGGGGGCTGGAGTCTGGGGGCAAGTGGTATCAGTAGTTGGGGTTTAGTGTCAGGAGGCAGTTGGTGCAAGTTATTCTCATTGGAGGTTGTCAGAAAAAAATTGTTGTCAGTGGTGGAAGGTGTTGCCAGGGGAGGCAGGTGTTGTCAGTGGTGGAAGGTGTTGCCAGGAGAGGCAGGTGGTGACAGTGGTGGAAGGTGTTGCCAGGAGAGGCAGGTGGTGACAGTGGTGGAAGGTGTTGCCAGGAGAGGCAGGTGTTGTCAGTGGTGGAAGGTGTTGCCAGGAGAGGCAGGTGGTGACAGTGGTGGAAGGTGTTGCCAGGAGAGGCAGGTGTTGTCAGTGGTGGAAGGTGTTGCCAGGGGAGGCAGGTGGTGACAGTGGTGGAAGGTGTTGCCAGGGGAGGCAGGTGGTGACAGTGGTGGAAGGTGTTGCCAGGGGAGGCAGGTGTTGTCAGTGGTGGAAGGTGTTGCCAGGGGAGGCAGGTGGTGACAGTGGTGGAAGGTGTTGCCAGGGGAGGCAGGTGGTGACAGTGGTGGAAGGTGTTGCCAGGAGAGGCAGGTGGTGACAGTGGTGGAAGGTGTTGCCAGGGGAGGCAGGTGGTGACAGTGGTGGAAGGTGTTGCCAGGGGAGGCAGGTGGTGACAGTGGTGGAAGGTGTTGCCAGGGGAGGCAGGTGGTGACAGTGGTGGAAGGTGTTGCCAGGGGAGGCAGGTGGTGACAGTGGTGGAAGGTGTTGCCAGGGGAGGCAGGTGGTGTCAGTGGTGAGCTCTGGTTATCAGCTAATTGGTAACACATGGCTGGAGCCTCGATGCTTCACACACTGTCTGCGTTTCACCAAATTAGCTGAGAAAATTTTACCCTATCAGTTGTTTGTAACACATCGCTCTATCATATTCCACGAAGAATTCATAATAAATGGTGGTGAGGGGATGTATTTGGAGAGGGGGGGGTGGAACGAATTCTGCGGTGAAACGAATTGGCCTCGCCCCATGTAGTTCATTCAAGTGAGAACACACTGTACTTTGTTTATCTGACTAGGGGTGCATCGTGCGCTGTTTCTGGTCACAGTCCTCCGCAGCTTCCTTAGTGCCAGTAATTCTAATCAATGGATGCTTAGTGGGTTGATCCTGTCTCCTTGGTTACCTGTTCCAAGGCTTCCATTTCTCAGATATTCTACAGTGTTATCAAGTCTAGCCGCCATGCATTCTACCTTCATGCCCATGATGTTCATAAATATACTCATGTTGCAGTGTTTTCTGCTAATATGTCTTGGGCTGATATTCAGGCACAGGGGTTTCAGTAGTACAAAAGAGTTCTGGTAACCTGTATTTGGTTAATGTTCCCGGGCCTCATGCCTGTCACCTTGGTTTTGTCTATTGGCCAAGTCTTTGATCCTCTTCCTAACTGCCTGTGATTTTTTTCTTGTTCATCTAGTTTGTCTCATGCTTCTCTGTGGATAGTGAGCTTCAGAGAGCCACAGGGGGCTTCCCTAAAATTGCAGGGTGTAGTACAATGAAATGCCTCTTTCTTGGTGAGCCCCGAAAGCTCCCTGAAGCTTCAGTGAGCATTTCATTACATTCAATGCTGGTTTTTATTTTTTTAGGCAACCATCTTACTGATCACAAATAATTAAAGAATGTAGAAAAATAAGAAAGTTAATTCTAGCTCCTTCACCTCAAGCTTCATGACACAGGAAGCTTCCAGGGCCTCACGGCTCAGTGGAAAGTGGACTCGGGGGGGGGGGGGGGGGGGGGGAGGGGGATGCTTTCTGGGAATGATACATGTACCTGCTTGATGGGGTTCTGGGAGTTTTTCTACTCCCGAACCCCAGCCCGAGGCCAGGCTCGACTTGTGAGTTATAAAACAGAGGCTACAGTTAAGGATTTACACCCAATAAATCCTCCCCGGCCAGGATACGAACCCATGACAAAGCGCTCGCGGAACGCCACGCGAGTGTCTTACCACTACACCACGGAGACTGGTGTGTGTTAAATGAATGAATGTGTGTTAGTGAGAAATCTAAGTTGTAGACATATAAGAGGAAAATTAGATCAGCCAAAATGGTAGGGCTCAAGTGCTACTAGCTCGATTTAATGGGAACAAATAGTACAAACAAATAGTAAATACAGCTACCTCACTCCCAGCTTCCTCACACAGCTGCCTCACTCCTAGCTTCCTCACACAGCTGCCTCACTCCTAGCTTCCTCACACAGCTGCCTCACTCCTAGCTTCCTCACACAGCTGCCTCACTCCTAGCTTCTTCGCACAGCTGCCTCACTCCTAGCTTCCTCACACAGCTGCCTCACTCCCAGCTTCCTCACACAGCTGCCTCACTCCTAGCTTCCTCACACAGCTGCCTCACTCCCAGCTTCCTCACACAGCTGCCTCACTCCCAGCTTCCTCACACAGCTGCCTCACTCCCAGCTTCCTCACACAGCTGCCTCACTCCCAGCTTCCTCACACAGCTGCCTCACTCCCAGCTTCCTCACACAGCTGCCTCACTCCCAGCTTCCTCACACAGCTGCCTCACTCCCAGCTTCCTCACACAGCTGCCTCACTCCTAGCTTCATCGCACAGCAACCTCACTCCTAGCTGCCTCACTCCCAGCTTCCTCACACAGCTGCCTCACTCCTAGCTTTCTCACACAGCTGCCTCACTCCTAGCTTCCTCACACAGCAACCTCACTCCTAGCTTCCTCATACAGCTGCCTCACTCCCAGCTTCCTCACACAGCTGCCTCACTCCTAGCTTCCTCACACAGCTGCCTCACTCCCAGCTTCCTCACACAGCTGCCTCACTCCTAGCTTCCTCACACAGCTGCCTCACTCCTAGCTTCCTCACACAGCTGCCTCACTCCCAGCTTCCTCACACAGCTGCCTCACTCCTAGCTTCCTCACACAGCTGCCTCACTCCTAGCTTCCTCACACAGCTGCCTCACTCCCAGCTTCCTCACACAGCTGCCTCACTCCCAGCTGCCTCACTCCTAGCTTCCTCACTCCCAACTGCCTCACTCCCAGCTTCCTCACACAGCTGCCTCACTCCCAGCTTCCTCACACAGCTGCCTCACTCCCAGCTGCCTCACTCCTAGCTTCCTCACACAGCTGCCTCACTCCCAACTGCCTCACACAGCTGCCTCACTCCCAGCTTCCTCACACAGCTTCCTCACTCCCATCTTCCTCACACAGCTGGAACACTGGTCCTATACTTAGTGAAAGTTATGTCTCCATTATTTACAAAACTTAATGTATTGTTTGCATCACATTTTTTTTTTTTTGCAAAACATGGCAGCTTGCAATAGTTTTGTCAAAATATTTGCTGCATTTCTGGAGTTACTAAGGAATGATGCCTCTTTCACAAAGATTCAGAGGAAAACCCAAGTGGCAATACCTAGGAGTTTGAAAGAAAGATGAGAATGCATTGGTCCATCATAGACCAATAGGAGTCCATCAGGAACCAATAAGAAAACATCAGGGACCAATAAGGGTTCGCGACAGACTGAAACAGTGTCACTATTCTGTCATTTCGTATACGTGGGTCAAGTAATTTTTTTCAGCCACATTATTGAGACTTAATTTCTACATGTAAAAGTTTGTTTAATAAGCCATGGAGAGTTTTATAATTACCCACAAGAACTTACATTGGAGCAATTATCTCCATCATAGAACGTCTCATTTGAGGACCAACAGCACTGCTCCTGGTTAAACCAAAAAGCCTCGGGACAGATCCCAAATCTTAGGTCAGACATCCAGCTTGTCCCAATGTCAATCATGCCAGCAGCAGCGCCTGCACAATGCAAATATTATATATAATAAACATATAGAATAATACAGAAAAATTAGTATTGTAATTTTTTTTAATACATTTTGTGTTAATTCAGTACACTCAGAAGTATCCAAGTTTGGTAGATCAATTATGTATTACAGTATATCAAGAAGCAACAGAAATTATCATCTTTATTGAAAAATGATGAAGAAAACAACAACAAAATTTCATAGACCATAGCCTGGTCGGGGACCGAGCCATGGGAATGTTGAGACCCGAAATCATTGCAAGGTAAGGTAGCCTATACTGTCCTAGCTCCTGAGGTACTTTAACATAATCCAGGTAGTAGATGGCTTTTTCTGTACAAGTGAAACAGATTCATCCGGCTAGAGTATAAATACACAACTGCTCAAAGCCCTGTAACCACTATATTTTATTTTACCAATGCTCTAGCATGAACATGCAAGCAGAACCACAATCAATATTGAGTTCTGTCTTACCTGCAATGACGCCCACCATGAACACACACAACCATCCCGACCAGGCGTCATGACCGCTTTTTATCCAATCCCAAATGCTGTCCTCTTTCTTCTTGATGATGTAACGGTGACGCATGCGGTCTCTAGCCACATCGCGCTGCCAATCGATTGTGTGAAAGTCATCGTACTGGCCAATACCAGGAAACTCCGGCTCATCGGAGTCCAGATGAAATGTGCTGTTATTGGCAGCTGTTAAAAGAGAGCAATAATATTAAGCACATTAATCAAAGAGTTAACATTAATAATAAACATGCAATTCTTTTCCCAATCTACTCACCCAGACTCTTCAATCACATCAATATGATAAGCAAATACAGTACAGTGGAACCTTGAAAAACTAATTTAAACCGTTCCAGCACCGAGCTCGTTATGTGAAACGCTCAAAATTCAAAACGAATTTTCCCTTTTAAAATAATGGAAATCAAATTAATCCGGTCTGCCACCGAAAAACATCAATATGATATTCAATGTTTTAAATAATGGAGCAGCCTACCTTACATACACTGAACAAACCTTTATGACATTTTTCTTTCTTCAAATTTGTTTTCCTTTTGTTATACCTAAAGGTTCATTTGGTGTTTGTCAGGTAGGCTGCTGCATGTTTCTTAACAAAAAAAAAAAAATATCTGAAAAAACAGACAAATGCCATAAAGGTTCATTCAGTGTTTGTCGGGTAGGATGCTATTTGTTCCCTTCTTTGATGTATGGTCGTTGTTGGCTTGTAGAGAAAACACAGAAGGTAACTTCTGCAGTTTATTGAGTAAGGAAACAAAGTATATAACTGGCCAGCTGAGGTCCAACCTACTCTGGGTCTATGAGAAAACTGACTGGTCACCAGAATGGCTGGTACCAGCTCTCTCTGGAGAATGATGTCAGAGGCTTACTAGATTTTGATTAGTTACATCTCAACCGTCGTACAATTTGAATACTGACACCGCTCGGACATGCTACCAAGTCGACGTCCCTTGTCGACAAGCTCTGGCTAGCTAGATAGTTACAGTGATATTAAAAAGGACCTCGGTGGCATTCAGTAATGGCTTACACGAGAAATTGCATAATAAACATTAAAGGAAGCTCAGGTGTGTGGAATACTAACACCGACAGCATGTGCACAAACAAATTAGAACATAGTACTGTAGTTGACAAATCATGATAACAATGCTTGAACTGAACAAGAGCATGGAGAACATATACATGTCTAAGTATCAGGTATAAACAATACAATTCAAGGTGGTGCCTAAAACAAAATTATTAACATGTGTTAATGGCATGTGCTTGGAAAAATAAAGACAATTATCCGCTTTAATAGAACAAAAGTTCTGACCTAACAACCACAAAGGAATCTTAACATTAGATAACAGAAAAAAAACTTATGTACAATATATTTACAAGCTATATACAAGGACTGGATTGAGAAGGCTGTGGTTGTTAGAACTTTAATGGAACTTTTGATGACATGAACTGTAAAAACACAAATGGCACAGTAGGCTTTACAATGGCACCTGATTTATGACAAATAGATTTGAAAAAACTTCTTTATTATGCATATGTATATAAAGGTAATAATAGGACACATGGGGTAGAAATACTGTGAAGTGAATTTTGCCAAACAAAACAGAATAACTGTAGAATGCACTTCATTATAAATTCTGCGGATATCTACACCTAGTTCTTCCAAAGCACTATACAACTCTGGCTTTGATTGAAGGTCAGGAACAGATGAAACTGCACGAGACAAACTATCATCTTGAGAGGTAAACTCGTTAACATCTAGCCAATGGACACGTGGCGAGTGCACGGTTGAAACGAAAGGCCTAGATTTAAGATTATGGGGTGGCTATACATCAAGTGGTTTGTCAATCACAGGTGGTGGTGTCCCAATAGAAGAATCTGTCTGGGTAAGTTCATTGTCATCTTCTTCATCAGTCTCGTCAACAGTCATTTTGGCTAGCTTCATGTGGTCTAAATGTTCATTTATATACTCTCCTGTTAACAAATTCTTAAGACTGTACTTGTTACCTTTGATAAGCTTGATTACCTTGTATAGACCCAAAAATTTCTTAGTTAACTTGTGCACAGGGCCAGACCTGTGTTGGTTAAGTACCATTACTACAGATCCAACAGTAATCTCATTGGGTTTAGCTCTGGCATTCCTCGCTCGAGTGAACTTGGCTGTTGCCTTTGACAAGTGTTCTCTTATTTTCTTGAAAACTAGCTGCATTTGTCTACACTTCACTTGAACAAAATCATCTACGTTATATAAAGGAGTAGGAGGTACGTTAATCAATTCATTAGAGAGGATCTTATCTGTACCATAAAGAATAGTGTGAGGAGAAATGTTTCACCTGTAGAAACATTAATCAAAGAATTTATGGCACACTGAAGGGTATAAATTCATCCCAATTGGTGTTATCAAAATTTAACGTGACTCTCAAGGCATCTAATACTTTCCTGTTAGTATGCTCTGCTAACTTGTTACTTGCTGGGTGATATGGCATAATCCTACATTTTTTAATGTTATATAAATCACACAAACTAGTTAAAATGCTATTACTGAATTCTGAACCATTATCTGAAAGGATTACTTTAGGCAGACTATATCTACAAATTATTTGGTCATGGAATGCACTGGTTATAGTTTCTGCTGTATTGTTCGGGATAGGAACTAGTTCGCACTACAGTGAAAAATTATCAACCATTACCTGGTTGATACCTGGTTGATGGGGTTCTGGGAGTTCTTCTACTCCCCAAGCCCGGCCCAAGGCCAGGCTTGACTTGTAAGAGTTTGGTCCACCAGGCTGTTGCTTGGAGCAGCCCGCAGGCCCACATACCCACCACAGCCCGGTTGGTCCGGAACGTCTTTTAGAAAACTGTCTAGTTTCCTCTTGAAGATGTCCATGGTTGTTCAGGCAATATTTCTGATGCTCGCTGGGAGGACGTTGAACAGCCGCGGACCTCTGATGTTTATACAGTGTTCTCTAATTGTGCCTATGGCACCTCTGCTCTTCACTGGTTCTATTCTGCATTTCATTCCATATCGTTCCCTCCAGTACGTTGTTATTTTACTGTGTAGATTAGGGACCTGGCCTTCCAGTATTTTCCTATGTGTATATTATTTGGTATCTCTCTCGTCTCCTTTCTAGCGAGTACATTTGGAGAGCTTTGAAACGATCCCAATAATTTCGGTGCTCTATCGCATCTACACATGCCGTATATGTTCTCTGTATTCCCTCAATTTCAGCAATCTCTCCTGTTCTGAAAGGGAAAGTGAATACTGAGCAGTACTTGAGACGGGACAATACCAGTGACTTGAAGAGTACAACCATCATGATGGGATCCCTGGATTTGAAAGTTCTCGTAATCCATCCTATCATTTTTCTGGCTGAGGCAATATTTGCTTGGTTATGCTCCCTAAACGTTAGATCGTCGGACATCATTATTCCCAAATCCTTGACATGCTGTTTAACTATTATGGGCAGATTCGATTGTGTTTTGTACCCTGTATTATGTTTCAGGTCCTCATTTTTGCCGTACCTAAGTACACGTACCTGGAATTTATCGCTGTTAAACATCATGTTATTTTCTGCTGCCCAATCGAAAACTTTGTTGATATCTGCTTGTAATTTTTCCATGTCTTCAGCAGAGGTAATTTTCATGCTGATTTTTGTGTCATCTGCAAAGGATGACACGAAACTGTGACTTGTATTTTTATCTATATCTGATATGAGAATAAGGAACAGCAGTTGTGCAAGGACTGTACCTTGTGGTACAGAGCTTTTAACTGCACTTGGACTTGATTTGATTTGATTGACTGTTACCAAATCCTTTGTGTTCTGTTCGACAGGAAATTAAGTATCCAGCGTCCTACTTTACCAGCTATTCCCATTGACCTCATTTTGTGTGCAATCACTCCATGATCACATTTGTCGAATGCCTTTGCAAAGTCTGTGTATACAACATCTGCATTTTGCTTTTCTTCTAGAGCTTCTGTGATTTTGTCCTAGTGACTGAGTAACTGTGACAGACAGGATCTTCCCGCTCTAAATCCATGTTGTCCTGGGTTGTGTAACTCATTATTTTCCATAAAACTAGAAATTTGATTCCTAATCACTCTTTCAAAAACTTTTATTATGTGTGATGTTAGTGCAACTGGCCTATAATTTTTTGCCAAGGCTTTACTTTCCCCCTTGCGCAAAGGAGCTATATCTGCAGATTTAAGTGCAGCTGGTATCTCCCCTGTATCTAGGCTCTTTCTCCATATTACACTGAGTGCTCGCACTACTGGTACTTTACATTTCTTTATGAATATCGAATTCCATGAGTCAGGCCCAGGAGCTGAGTGCATGGGCATATTGTCAATTTCTCTTTCAAAGTCTTCCTTCCTTCCTTCCCTCTTCAAGGGACACATGTCACTTGTGCTGTAGGCAGATTAAACATCTGTCAACATAATGAGCAATGTCCTTAGCCATTTTTGGCCAAAAATACTTTAATCGACCTTGTTGGAGTGTACGATCCTTTCCTGGATGTGCACTTGCAGGAGCATCATGGATAATTTTTAACACAGTTGGCACCAAGACAGCTGGAACAACTAACTGACAACATTTCCTCGGGGCTGTCCCTAGCTTTACTACTCTGCACAGCAAATTGTCTAAAATCACTAACTCTTTCAATGGTACTGGATGTTTGGGAATCGGACGAGTATCTTGCTTGGTTAAAAACTTAATGATGGGTGCCCATATGGGGTCTTGTCTCTGTTCTGTCTCTACTACTGTAGCGTCTAATGCTGGGTAATTTAACTGAATCTCAGCAACTTGTCGAGAAAGCGCATCAGCAACAATATTTTGTTTTCCTGGAATATAACCAAATGTGGGATTGAACTCTTGAATTATGAGCAAATATCTGGCAAACTTTCCAACTGGATTTTTATTTTTGAACAAGGGAATTAATGGTTGGTGGTCTGTAAGAACATAAACTGGGTAATTATAAATTGTATCCTTGAAATGTTTAAGAGCCCAAACAACTGCTAACGCTTCACGTTCTGTTGCACTATAATTTTTCTCTTTAGATAATGTACGGCTTGCATAAGCTATTCCGTGATCTCTGTGACCTTCTGTTTGAAGTAATGCAGCACCTAAGCCAATGTCACTAGCATCGGTAACCAACATAAAAGGTTTAGAAAAATCTGGGTACCTAAGGACAGGTGATAAGATCAAGGCTGCATTGAGTTTTTGGAATGACTGTTCCTGGGGTTCTTCCCAAACAAAGGGTTCATCTTTCCTTTGCAACTTGTAAAGTAGAGGACTATAATAGAGAATCCAGCAATAAACGAACGATAAAATCCTACAAGACCTGTGAACTGTCTTACGGCTTCTGTGGTACAAGGCGTTGGAAAATCACGGGCAGCAATAATTTTTTATTCATTCAATGTAATGCCAGAAGGTGTAACTGTATGACCAAGGAAATTAATCTTTTCTTTTAAAAATGAGCATTTTGCAAGTTTTATTTTTAAATTAGCTTCTGCGAGCTTTGTGAGTACTTTCTCAAGATACTGGAAATGAGTCTGAACATCTTGTGACATAATTATGAGATCATCAAGGTATACTAGAAGAGTACTTCCTATCAATCTATGAAATAGATTTGTCATGAGCCATGAAAAGATTATTGGACTACTCTGCAAACCAAATGGTATTCTTTTGAAATGAATATGACCATTGGGAGTACTGAAGACTGTCAATTGTTTACTTTCCTCATCAAGGGGGATCTGCCAGAATCCCTGCAACAAATCTAACGTTGAGAATACTTTGTTCCGACCTGTACTTTGCAATAAATCCTTTAGGACTGGAAGTGGGAAACGATCAGGTATAGTTACTCTGTTAAGCTTCCGATAATCGTTTACAGGTCTCCAAGTACTATCTCGCTTTAGTACAAGAATCAATGGGGCGTTCCATGGCGAATTACTCGACTCAATTACGTCATTCTGTAACATTTCCTCTACGAGTCTATCGGCTTCTACTCTCTGAGAATGGGGTAAACGATATGCTGGTACATTAATTGGCATAGTTCCTTGCTCGAGGGGAATTTTATGTGTAATAAGAGGAGTGAGACCTAACTTTTCTCCTGGAAGAGCAACAACGGCTCTATTCCTGTTTAGAATTTCCAAAAGCTGAACCACAGAGTCAGGAAAATCAGTAGGACTAAGGTGTTTTGCTTGCACCTCTGGCTGAGATCCATGTTCTCTTGGTGTGAGAGTACAAACAGTATGTTCTATGGAGACATCATCCACCACTCGCACCGGTAACGAGTAATGGGCCAAATCTACAACATGGGTGCCAGACTGGAGATGGATGTCGGCATTACTAGTGTTTGCAACATACAGTGTAATGGTACCATCCTGCACTGTGTGCCAGGAGGGTTCAACAAACATACCGTTCACTTTACACGTATCACTTTCCGCAATCACATCCAATAACTCAGGCACTCCCTGAACCTTAACTCTTATTCTGGTGAGAGAATCAGAGTGCAGCACAGTGTCAGTAGCTGTGGAACCACTGACTTCAGAGATGGAAGCTGCTAGGCGAGCAAGACAACAAGAATCCGTTAGGGCGTCCCCTTCCAGAAAGTCTCGATACTCACTCTCCTTAACAACTGCACAACTACAATGCTTCAATCGAGTGCCCGTTTTCTCGGGTATACTACCACGACAAGGATCTGACAAACTTACGCTAGCGAGTCGGGCGTCGACAAAATTAATGTAATCTGATTGAAGGTTAAACTCATGGCCCTGTCTATACATGCTACACAAGGGTATGACGTGGTCTTTGATACTAATGTTCCAATGATTGGGAAACAATGTGATATTCTCATCAATCATGGTGTACAGACCTAAGAGAATGTCACCAGGGAAATGGATATAGTCAACAACTAAACAGGTTAGAGAAAGTGTGATGTCATCTAACTTGAGTGGAAGGTCAATTTCTCCCTGAACTTTTACTTTTTTTCCTGAAACACCACTTAGAAAAGGTATGGGTGACTTTCTTACTGGTGTAGGGTGCTTACTTGCAATATCCCTAAGAGCTGAGGGCTTGACAATACTGTCTCCACTCGATCATCCGGACTATATGGGAAGGACCCCCAGCCGGATTATCAAATTTTTTGGATAATGGTACTTTTTCACCTACGAGTCCAAAAGTGACCATTTCCAACTATTTTTATATTACAAACAACATAATTTGAATTGCCTTGCCACATATAATTATTAAATATTCAACTAGAAACCTCAACTTACCTTGTTGGTGTTCGTCTTCTTGATTGATGCCACACATCTTGAAGTTAAGAATTCTTAACAATTTACGAAACCTATACTAACACAACACTAAAATTAGCACTTAAAATTACTGTACAGTTCATTACGCAAAGCTAGTTTTGACTGCCAGCTGCTGAAGCCTCACTGGTTGAAGGCATTTGGCTTGCCTGTGAGGCCTCACTTGTTGAAGGGGCTTGCTTGCGCCTCACTTGTTGAAGCGCTTGCATGCCCTGACTTGTTGAAGGCACTTGCTTGCATCTCACTTGTTGAAGCGCTTGCATACCCTCACTTGTTGAAGGCGCTTGGCTTGCCTGTGATGCCTCACTTGTTAAAGGTGCTTGGTTTGCCTGTGAAGCCTCACTTGTTGAAGGCATTTGGCTTGCCTGTGATGTCTCGCTTGTTGAAGGCGCTTGCATGCCCTCACTTGTTGAAGGCGCTTGGCTTGCCTGTGGCGCCTCACTTGCTGAAGGCGCTTGGCTTGCCTGTGGCGCCTCACTTGTTGAAGGCGCTTGGCTTGCCTGTGGCGCCTCACTTGTTGAAAGCGCTTGGCTTGCCTGTAACGCCTCACTTGCTGAAGGCGCTTGGCTTGCCTGTGGCGCCTCACTTGTTGAAGGCGCTTGGCATGCCTGTGGCGCCTCACTAGCTAAAGGGGCTTGGCTTGCCTGTGGCGCCTCACTTGTTGAAAGCGCTTGGCTTGCCTGTAACGCCTCACTTGTTGAAGGCGCTTGGCTTGCCTGTGGCGCCTCACTTGTTGAAAGCGCTTGGCTTGCCTGTAACGCCTCACTGGTTGAAGGCGCTTGGCTTGCCTGTGGCGCCTCACTTGTTGAAGGCATTTGGCTGCCTGTGATGCCTCACTGGTTGAACAACACATAACTTGTCTTTAATTGCTAGGACAACCTTCTTCCTCTTAACACCTCTAGAACGATTGATGCTGCTACCAGACATAGTCTTGGCCAAAAATGTTTAAGGTTACTATGAAAATAAAAAAGTTATTTAAAAAAATATTTCACTAATGCCGCAGCACTGTGTATAACACGAGGGACGGACGCACATGGGTTGACCAATGTTGGACGGGTCCACTTGGGATGGGGTAGCTATAGCACGTTACGTAGGCCGCCAGGAGGATAAAAAACTCAATATTTTTTAAGGAAACTTCAGCCTGTGCACATTACTTTTAGGAAACTTATTTATTTCTTATTACATAATTACTAGTACTTATTTCATTTGTTTTTGGCTATGATTAATTGTTCTAAAATTAATGGTAATTCCTGTACCCAGGTGGTCTCTCCCGACGCTCCCCTCCCACCCTCCCGACACCACCCACCCACCCCACCCCCTCCTCCACCATGCGTCTAGAGCCACAGCTGGGATTAATACGGTATGGCCGAATTTTCATCTGACCAAACCAGCTTTTATCCGGTTCCTGTGGCCATTTTGGCCGGATATTGTGATAACTTTATCCGATCACGATTTTGGCCGTATAAGGGCGTTTTCCGGATGTTTGAATCCCGGATAATCGCGGGATTACAGTATTAATTTTTGCACCTGACTCAAGAAAAACTTTTAAAACTCTACCATGTACAATGGCTGACACAAGGGGACCATCACTTGAGACTGGACATGTTACTACTTTTGATTTATGTTGTCTAGGAAGTCTGCGTCTCGCCTGCGTCAAATACACTGCGGTTCCGTCAACATCTACAACTGGTCGAGGGTCAGTGTCCTCCTCTGTTAACCCTTCAATTGCGCATCGCATCATATGATGCTTTGCCCGACTTGAGTAAATTGTGCATCGCATCATATGATGCGTGGGCATACCGAGCACGATTTGAAAGGCCCGCGGGGTAGAGGGGGGTCCCCATACGCTGGCCAGGGGCTATAGTAAACAACCTCCATTTTGAAAAAAAATCCAGCTCATGCTACCATCGCTTGGGAGGCCTCAGTTACCCAGCAGCCACCATGTCGAGCGCACGGCCGAACGCTTCCCGGAAACGCCCCACGCAATCACTCACCCAAGAGCAAATAAGATAGGTTAGGTTAGGTTAGGTAGGGTTGGTTAGGTTCAGCCATATATCTACATTAATTTTAACTCCAATAAAAAAAAATTGACCTCATACATAATGAAATGGGTAGCTTTATCATTTCATGAGAAAAAAATTAGAGAAAATATATTAATTCAGGAAAACTTGGCTTATTAGGCAAATCGGGCCTTGCATGGTAGGCCAAAAAGTGCATTCTGGCTACTAGGTACGACATATATATATATATATATTTATCTATTTATTTATTTATTTTATACAGGTGAGTACAGGAGTAGGTTATTTCTGAGTTTTGTTAGCAAGCTTAGAACTTTCCCTTCCCACAACTCATCTTAAGCCTTATCCTATTAGTTTTTCCTGGAACATGACCCACCAATCACCTTACAACCAGGTCCCCAATTACTGCTGGCTGAACAGGCATGAACAGTTAAGGATTTATGCCCAGTCGACACTCCCTGTCCAGGACTCAAACCCGACTGAAATTGCTGGAGAAGTGTGACACAAAGTGCTACCGCTGCTCCACACGAACTTATGATCTCAATGGCTTAACACTCAACATGATTTATCGCAGCAGAATGTATACAGTAGTTAAACATTAAACATATTTGACTTCATTATGAAAAAAATTACAATTGTTTTGAGTTAATACAAATTAAAACGACATAACATTTTGCAAAATAAATAGTATTATCAAGTGAGGGCAATACATAGGCAAACATTTCTCTAAGACAAAAATGGGATGCCCCATAATACAAGAAGATCCCCTGAGGTATAAAATACGAGATGCAGTACAGCTGGCACATTAGAGTTTTAGCTAGAGACAGTAACAGTACAGTAAGGTACTGTAAGGTACGTACAGTAAGGTTCTATAAGGTACGTACAGTAAGGTTCTATAAGATACGTACAGTAAGGTACAGTAAGGTACGCGCACAATATAACCATAATAACATGATGTATCAATTAGTTCACACTCATATCGTAATTCAATCACAGCCATTGGTATAACAATTTCTCAACAGTAAGGTACATTACTCATCAGTGAACAGGGACAGCTTTAAAGACCACACAAACCAAAACAATACAGAAGTCAGCTAGGCACTACGTAACTCCTGATAAATAAACCAAAAAAATACAGGTTAGCTAGGCATTACATAAAACCTGATAAATAAACCAAAACAATACAGAGGAATTCTAAGTGCTTCTTCAAAAAACTAGCAGCACTAGTTATATACAGTGGCACCTCGACTTACGATAATTTCGAGTTATGATGTAAATTTCATCGAAAAATGCGACTCGACATCCGATGGTGTCGTCGAATTACGATATTTGTTGGTATACGTTCGGGTCGACCGAGCGCGTGGTTCCCGGTCATGCGGTCCGACCTGCCTCAGTTTACTACAGCTGCCCGCTTAATGACGCTCGCGCCTTTAAGAAATTCCGCGTTTGTGGTGATTTTTTGCATTTTGAACATTAAAGTAATTATTATATATCACACTATGAGCCCCAGGAAAGTCAGTGGTAAGGTTCAACATATGAGATCCCATGTAAGAATGACCATAGAGCAGAAACAAGAGATCATTCATAAATATGAAGATGGTGTGCGGGTAGGTGAACTGGCTAGGCAGTACAACAAATCTCAGTCAACGATATCCACCATACTGGCTAAGAAAAAGGACATTATGGGTGCTAAAGTGATGCAACATTACAGACAAATGTTAAAACGAAGGGAAAAACAAATGTCTCTTAACAAATTTGTAGTGAGACAAACAAGCACTGAACCACAACCAGGTCCTAGTGGTATTCAGGCAAAACGTAGGAGAGAGAGTACCCCAGAGAAAACATCACTGCCTGATGTGATAATGGAAGGGGACTCCCCCTTCTAAACAGGAACAACTCTCTTCCTCCCCCCTCATCACCATCTTCCATACGCCATCAAGAGCCCTCCATAAAGGTAAGAGTAACTTTGGTACTGTATTGTAGTTAGAAACAAACATTGTATTCAGTATAAAATGTATTTGCATCTTAATATTTTGGAGGGTGGGGAACGGATTAATTCAATTCCCTTTATTTCTTATGGGAAAAATCGCTTCGACTTATGATATTTTGACTTACGATCCGTCTCTGGGAACGGATTAGCATCGTAAGTCGAGGCCTCATTGTATATAATTATAACCTATATAAAACCTAACAAATAAACCAAAACAATACAGTAGTCAGTTAGGCACAACATAAAAGCTGACAAATAAACCAAACAATACAGTAGTCAGTTAGGCACAACATAAAAGCTGACAAATAAACCAAACAATACAGTAGTCAGTTAGGCACAACATAAAAGCTGACAAATAAACCAAACAATACAGTAGTCAGTTAGGCACAACATAAAACCTGACAAATAAACCAAAACGATATAGAAGCGAGCCAGGCACTACATATAACCTGCTGCAAGCAGTGCCTGGCTGGTCTCTCTCTTGTTTTGGCAAGTGAATGGTTTTATGTAGTGCCTGGCTGCTTTATCACGACAGATAAATAAACCAATAAATACATAAAACATAACTCACAAACCAAAACAATACAGAGACCAGCCAGGCACTGCATAAAACATAACTCACAAGCCAAAACAATACAGAGACCAACCAGCCAGGCACTGCATAAAACATAACTCACAAGCCAAAACAATACAGAGACCAACCAGCCAGGCACTGCATAAAACATAACTCACAAGCCAAAACAATACAGAGACCAACCAGCCAGGCACTGCATAAAACATAACTCACAAGCCAAAACAATACAGAGACCAACCAGCCAGGCACTGCATAAAACATAACTCACAAGCCAAAACAATACAGTACAGAGACCAACCAGCCAGGCACTGCATAAAACATAACTAACAAACCAAAACAATACAGAGACCAGCCAGGCACTAAGTAAAACTAATACATAAACCAAAACAAAGAAACAATACAGCACCACTAAAATTAGACTAATAATCAAGAAATACACACACACACACAAGGATCACAAGCTCACTGTAACAGTCCAGTCTGTATTTGTGACAACAGTAGGGAACTAAATACATATTACTCCATCAACAAACAAGTAATAAGCTGGGGGCTTAGATGTACAAGTTGCTGCATGCTTGCCCAGTGATTGGTGCAATTATGCGACTTAGGCAGATACCAGCCACTAGAGCCAGGGAGGTCTTTTAGTGCAAATGAGAGACCTCTAGTTACAAAGTTAATTCACCTTGCCATCTTTTTTATCATCAAAAGAAGATTGACACTTGGGGTCATTGCAATCACTTATCATGTTGGAACAGTTCAGGTTCAACAAGTCTTTCAGGGATGGAAAGAACAGGAAGAAGGAGCTAAACTAACGCGAAGAGGGGAAATAAATCATGCTGAAATCACTCGAGATGCAGCTGAGTAACGAGAGCACACTCCACCATGAAATGGATGCAAGAAGGCAACCAAGCCAAGGCCAGCAGCAGCAATGAGAGGAGGCCGTCCTAGTATCCAAACCTATGACAGAACCAACTGAGACTTTCAGCAGCTGACTGGGATACTAAACCCTGCCTAAGGATAAATGATAAGATTCTTGGAGCTGCAGACAAGCAGACTGGCTGAGCATTGAGGTGCACCAAGATGCAGATCCCCAAAAGACCAAGTTGAGACACCACGTTCCTCATAAACATTCTCATAAATTTCAAAAACATTTAGAGAACCAGGTTCAGACAAAAGAAAAGAACCTGAAGGCGGTAACCATGATGCCCTAAAATAAACCCTGGCCAGTTACTGAACTTCAAATGAATCAGGACACACTAGTATGTGTCCTTGAGTTCAACTGCAAGACCAGGCATATCTAACAGAAAATGGTCATCGTATACTTTACAGGAAATTAACTTATTGACACACAAGAAGTCAAGAATGAACTGATGGCCCAGAGAGTCCTCCCAAAATACACCTACAAGGAGATCATTGGCTCTCCCAGAAGTAACTGTGGAGCAATGGAGTTGATGGCTGAGCTTGAACCCACAACAATGAAGTGAAGGCCCCATGACAGACACCACACAAAATGCCAAAGCATCATGAGTCGAGGCATGGGAGAAAACGCTCGGCCATCCTCTCACCACACCATTAAAGGAATGCACTGCAAAAGGGCCAACATGAAGCACCTCAATGAGCAGCCCACTTCCAGGAAAACTTTAATTTCCTCACTGAAAGAGGAACCCAACATTGAAGTCATTGCTAAATGCTCAGGACTCAGGTACCACAGAACTTAGACCATGCTTGCGAAACTCGAACTTCTGAAGTCCGCAGGCCCATAATATTTCTGCGCAATGCGTTTCTGCCCGAAACGCATTGCGTAATAGTGGCTTTAGGCATTGTATGTACTAGCTCTATCTATATATCGATCCATTAATGTAACATCACTTGTATGTATGTACCTTTCCTGAATAAACAATATGGAAAGAGTCACGGCACAGAATCACCAGGCTGAACTTCTGAAAAGCAGTGTCAGTAACAGTCAGAAACTTTCCCCTCTGAAAATAGGAAAGAAGAAAAGGGCCAGGCAAACAAAGAGGAACAGAGACCAACTTAACTCCAGCCTGCCATCACAGTTGGTAGATAAACAGATGTTGATAAACATCATCATAGTTGGTAGATAAAGACAGGCTATTTAATACAAAAGGCACACGCACTAGGGGACACAGGTGGAAATTGAGTGCCCAAATGAGCTACAGAGATATCAGAAAGAACTTTTTTAGTGTCAGAGTAGTTGACAAATGGAATGCATTAGGAAGTGTTGACAGGGGTAGATGCCATACACAGTTTCAAGTGTAGATATGATACAGCCCAATAGGCTCAGGAACCTGTACATCAATTGATTGACAGTTGAGAAGCAGGACCAAAGAGCCAGAGCTCAACCCCAGCAAGCACAACTAGGTGAGTACAACTAAGTGAGTACACTAAGCAAGCATCAACGATACTCAAAACTCAATCCTATAGGAGGGGCGAACAACTTGGCCACAACTCCACAGGGAACACCGACGACAAGGCATCCAGTTCCCCCAACCCCCTCCCTTGTAACTAGTTGGCAAAAGATTCAGCACAAAACAGCAGCTAATGAAAGGTGTACCATAAAACCTGCTGTAACCTGTAGATGACGACTCTACATCATGCAAACCCAAGGGTATCCACTAAGTCAGGAGACAGCAACAGAGTTTTGCTAAGGATCTTGGGGTCTACTATCCAACCTGTCCTCCTACAAAATATGTCGCTTTTCAATTGTATGCGTTACATAAGGCCAAAAATTTTGTACTAGAAAATGGAAGCGGCTCGTGAAAGTGACGTACACTTTAAATTGACCGTTTTCTTAACATTGGGAAACCTTAGGAGGACAGGCTGTACTATCACCACCACAGCCCCAGATGGAGCACCTACCCCAGAGAAGCCACACAGGCTCCAAACCCAACAGAGCCCGAGACATCAGAGGTCTTGAATTCTTCTGGCCCTGCACTGAGGGAAGATGCGGGGAAATAAAGAACACCACACCAACATGGCCCAAACTGCTGAAACAGACAAGGGACATGGAGGGGGCACAAACTAAGAACAGATCTCCATAACCAAGTAATCCATTTCCTCAAACACAAAAGCAGGGGGTTCAACTGGGAGCGTCTATGCCCAACCAAGACTGCGTATGATAAAAAGAAAAAAATGCCCTTTCACCAAATAAAGAGCTCAAAATATCAGCAATACCATACGTGCTTAAGAGCCTTCAGCTAATTCTTTTTATTTTTTTTTCTGGAGTGTTTGAACAGTGGCTTCCTGTAGCTAGCTGCAATGAGATAACTCTACTCCTATAAGTCACAAAATTGCTCTTGCAAATCCTGAAAACCAACCTGAGGCCAAAAAAAAATTAGACTCCAGAAAGTAAAGGAAGACAGACAACTAAGATTCACAGCAGTAAACAATGCCGCAAGCAACTCGGCAAATTATCTACCTAGTAGTTAGGACATTCACCCCTATTTTGAGGTGCATCCAGGGTTTAGCATCCCCGCGGCCTGGTCGTTGACCAGGCCTCCTGGTTGCTGGACTCGTCAACCAGGCTGTTGGACGCGGCTGCTCGCAGCCTGACGTAAGAATCACAGCCTAGTTGATCAGGTATCATTTGGAGGTGTTTATCCAGTTTTCTCTTGAACACTGTGAGGGGTCGGCCAGTTATGCCCCTTATTTGTAGTGGAAGCCTGTTGAACAGTCTCGGCCCTCTGATGTTGATAGAGTTCTCTCTCAGAGTACCTGTTGCACCTCTGCTTTTCAACGGGGTATTCTGCACATCCTGCCATGTCTTCTGGTCTCATGTGATGTTATTTCTGTGTGCAGGTTTGGGACCATCCAACCCTCTATTATTTTCCACGTGTAAATTATTATGTATCACTCCCGCCTGCGCTCAAGGGAATAGATTTAGGCTCTTTAGTTGGTCCCAGTAGTTTAGATGTTTTCTAACCACCTAGAAGCAGAAGCAGCAGTTAACCACCACTAAGTGTTGACTCCATGAGAGCTACCAGCTACTCCCTGTCAACAACCCTCAGACCTTTGCATGATAAGTCTCACCGATCCACGAGTCACCAGCTCTTCTGGCTCCGAAATTTTCTAGGTGTGTTGGCCATTCTTTGGACTCGGTCCTGTGAAGGCCCATTTGCTACGTAATGTTTCATTCTTTAGTATTGGCTTCATGTGATTGTTTAAAGGCCACACTTGATGAGTGAACTTTGTAAAGTTCACATAGTTAAAATGGGGGAAAGGAAAGAACCCAACCATGAGAACAGTCAATGGCACCGAGGGGGAACAGCACTGAAGACCAAAGTTCAAGAAGCCAGAAGCAAATACTGTACATCAACTAGCACCACAGGGAAGAAAATGAATTTTCACCCCTCTTCCTCTATCCATGTCAGAGGAGGCATCAGAACAACAGGGGCACATTCCAAAAGAAGATGACGAGCAAAGTCCATTGGGAGACAGATGTACTGAAGCATCAGCAAAATAAATGCAACAACTTGCAATGGAAATGGCTGAGAAAAAACAGGGTGACTGGAACCCTGTCGATAGAGGTTGCAAAAAATATACATTGTAAAGGCCTATTGATAATTTCAAGGATCAATGTCCCTGCAACCCAGTCTCTGAAAAAGCCTCCTGGTTGCTGGTCTGATCAACCAGGCTATTTAATTCTGTTGCTCGCAGCCTTACATACAAGTCACTGCTTGGTTTATCAGGTATCCTTTGAAGGTGCTTGTCGAATTCTCTTTTGAACACTGAGAGGTTGTTCTGCCATGCCCCATACGTGTAAGAGAAGAGTATTGAAAAGTCTTCAGTCACTGATGTTGATCGAGTTCTCTCTGAGCTAGCTTATTGCACCTCTGCATTTCAGTAGTGTTATTTTGCACTTCCTAACATGCCTTCTGGTCTCATGTGTTGTTATTTCTGTTGCTGAATTTAAACCAGCACTTTTAATATTTTCCGTGTAAATAATTATGTATTTTTCTCTTTTTTTGCGCTCAAAGGAATACAGATTTAAAATTCTAGGCGGTCCCAATAATTTAGATGTTATATTGAGTGGATTCTAGTAGAGAAAGATCTTTGCATGCTCTCCAGGTCAGCAATTTCTCCAGCTTTGAATGGGGCTGTTAGTGTGCAATAATATTCCACTGTAAGAGAGCACTAATTCTTATAACTTATCATCATTGGTATAGCATCTCTTGTTTGGAAGGTTCTTGTTATCCAACCTGTCATTGTTCTTGCAGTTGTGACACCAACTTTATTGTGTTCTTTAAAAGTAAGACCTTCTGATATAACTCCTAAACCTTTTACATTGCTTTTTCTTTCAATAGTGAGATTTGGCTCTGTTTTATGTGGTTTCTGCTTTAATGTTTTTTGTTATTTCCATAGCACAGTACAGTAACTGGAGCTTATCCTCATTAACCCTTAGACCGTGCAATACATACATATATGATTTGACAAAAAATTAACATAACTTTTTAAAACTTGCACATTTTCCAATTTTTTTGGCATAATCAACTAGGCAAATGCTCCAACTTTGTCTAAATGATCACAGCGTAGCTTGAAAAATAAGAGAATGAAAATTTTAAAATTGAATATTGAAAACTTTAGATTTTAAATTCAAAATAAAAAATATGAACTATCACCAATTGTTCATTTAATGTTATTATTCTCTCAGAATAGCATATGATCATTTTCATAAAATTAGAATATAGGTTTTCAGTATAGTTTACTGTAAAAAAAAAAATTGTCAATAGGGCATTTGAAATATGCGGCAAATTTAGACTAAAAAAAATTGTAACTCCAAATGAATAAAGTTTATGAAAAATCCATTCTGAAGGGATTGTAGAACAGACAGCTGAGCACACATTATGTCAAAATAGTGAGAATCGGTCAAAAAACCAGCGTTGAATGTAACGAAACGCCTTTTTCTGGGCGAGTCCCAGAGGTTCCCCCGGAGCTATCCCAGGCTGATATGCTAATGTCAGACTTTGGCATCAGTCATGTGTATGGAGTTATTAGGCCTACCTGGGACCACGGCCAGAACCGGGCCCCCTCAGAGAGGCAAGGGGAGCAATAGCCTATAGAAATCTCCATGTGGTTGGATCAACCAGATCAGGCACCCAGAAAGGTAAGCGCCCCAAAACAAACCTCTATTCTGGTTATAATTGCTACCAAAAGCCGAACTAGTGGATAGAATTCCCCAACAGAAAACAAGTAAACTAGTGTGACGTCACACTTCGCTGCGCCGCTGTCGGCGCAGCTCCCCCCTCCCGGGAGGGGGAAGGGGGAGCCCCAGACTTGGCTCTGTGGAGCCGACGGGGCTCCCCCCAGAAACTGGAATTTTAGAAACCACTCAAATTTGAAACTCTAGTTTCAGAGATAATTGAAGTTGAAGTTATCAACAATGAATAAAGGTAGTTTTATTTTGTTAATTTTATTGTATGTTTTAATAAACATTGTTTGGCATTTGTACTCGAATATGTGAAAGTTGCAGGTCAATGTGTTGAAATGAAATCAAGAAAAAATAACCCCCAAAAAACACAAAATATAGGGATAATTATAATGATTTAGGGGATATATTTAGGGTATACTTTATACAAGTGAAAAAGCCCTAATATGGTCCCTAATCATCAAAACAACCTAAAGAGACAAAATGAAATCAGAGAAAAAATCAGCCAAAAAAATTGAAAGTCCCAAGTTTTGCGAGTTGTGACCGATTTATTTGTTGACCAATTTCATTCTTTCTTCACGTAGTTATGGACACATATCCACTCTCCAGGATGTAAGGGTTACAACGAAATCAGATAATAAACAAAGGAGAAAAAACTATAAAAAAAAAAAGACACATTGATGAAAGTAACATATATTAACATTGGACAATGTATTTATACGATACATAACGAAATAGATCATATTAACAAAGTTATTCATTATTATTTGTGTTATTATGTATTACTCACCAATGATATAAAGGCACCAGCTGCATATCCACTTTGTGGACACTTCTTACTACTATTGTTCTTCTTTGAGCGCCAGACAGGTGCTTGCATCTCTCTATTACAGCATAATCCTTCAGTTCCTGTTATTAGGAGCTGTTCTCCTTATCAACAAAACTTTCTTATTTTTCAAAATTTCGTCTAAAATGAATTTCTGAAAATATTCTGATGAAATTGTCACAACACTGAAGCCAAAAACTTGGAGATTTGTTTAACATTTTTGAGTTACAGTACTTTTACATAATTTGAATATTTTTCGCTACCAGGCCATCAATATGTGCGGTAATATGTGCAGTATAAGGGTTAAACAATGTTATTTTCTGTGGTCCATTGAAAGACTTGATTAACATCAGATTAGAGACTTATGGTGTCCTCTATATTGTCAAGGCAAGCTGCTGCTGCTGCTGCTGCAACCTTGATAACGACATCCTTATAATTTTCCTACTGCAATTTCTATATTAAGATAATGATTTATTTGTTTATCACCCACTGTGAGAGTGGACATTAGCAGGTAATTTACATAATGCTTCAAAATGGAGATATTTGCCAAACTGCAAAACACAGAGCATAAGCCATTAACACTGAAGGAAGAAAGCAACATTGCACCATGCATAGACATGAAAAGTTATAGCTACATTGAGATACAAGCAGAGCCAACACACAACACGTCTCCACACCACAAAGCAAAACACAATGAAAACAAAAATCAAGCATAGCCTGAATCTACTAACTTACCAGAGCCACCGGCAAAAGACACGTAACCTAGGTGTTCGCAGGCAAGGATGAAGGAGCGGAGGAACCACGGGCCAACAGGGTAGTGTGGGGGTAGGGGGGATGGATCGTTGATTGAAGGAGCAAGGACAAGTGAATAATGGTTTGTTCAGTTATTAGGAAATTAGGGTTAGGAAATAAGACAATGGTCAAGTGTCAGATTTACATGTTAAAAGCATATCGCATTGAAAATGAGATGAGATAAATATTGGAAGGCACAGCATATGGTTAATATTTGTAATAGAATACAAAATTTACAATGACCAAGTCAAACAAGGACAGGAAGAGCCACATCAAGAACACATCCAACAAAATGGTCAAAATTGAGTAACAGAAAAATGAAACATGATATTGAATAACAGAAGTTGAAACAATGTGATGGATAGGACAACAATTTGTAAGTTTAGAGATTATAATAGAGGTACATGATGGGTATTGGGAAGGAGCCACAAGTGTGGATGGAGGAGCATGGAAGGAGGAGCATGGAGTGTGGATGGAGGATCATGGAAGGAGGAGCATGGAGTGTGGATGGAGGATCATGGAAGGAGGAGCCAGGAGTGTGGATGGAGGAGCATGGGAGGACGAGCCAGGAGTGTGGATGGAGTGATAGTGAAGGAGGAGCCAGGAGTGTGGATGGAGTGATAGTGAAGGAGGAGCCAGGAGTGTGGATGGAGTGATAGTGGAGGAGGAGCCAGGAGTGTGGATGGAGTGATAGTGAAGGAGGAGCCAGGAGTGTGGATGGAGTGATAGTGGAGGAGGAGCCAGAGAAATGATGGAGGGAGAAGAGGGGCAAGGAAGATAAGGGAGTTGAATAATAATGGAAGCAGGGACAGGATGGATTATGGGTGGAGACGGTGGATTGGGGGTGCGGCAAGTCACGGATTTAGAGATGTGGCAATTCCACGAAGGATGTTCCGGAAAAGAAAGAAACCAAAATAATAATTAATAAATGAGCATAATGCACACACAAAGCAAAAAAAATCACTACAGCAGGAATACCTGTATAGCCTTGATTATCATCCATCTCTGTACACAAACTCTTAAGGCACACTGCATTACCACTCAGTATTGTCTAATTATATCACAAGCTAAAAAATGTCATCATTACAGTACAGTACTTAATTCTAAAATCATATCCTACAAAATAACAAAATATTGAATTTTATAGTTCTCAAAGTAAGATTATTCTGTTGCCCATTCAGTCACATGCAAAAAGTTTTTCTTAAAATTAACCTCCAATAGCAAATATTGCAATGAAATCAAAATAAAACTAAGCACATGCAATTAGCAAGTGAGATGCGTCCATGGCAGGTGAATGGCAAGAGGACAAGCCATCAACGTTCCCATCACCACATGCTGCACAACCTGACAAACATGCACATGGGAAGAGAAAGCATGCGAGGAGGAGGCTGGGTGGATAGTTTTTGGGTTGAGGCCAAGTGTTAAAACCTTTCAGTAATTCAGTAACACTAGTATCATACATGGTTCAGTATCACTAGTATCATACATGGAGCCGAGACAAGATACTGAGGATGGACACTGTGCACGTTTCAACCACTTGAGGCCGATCGTGAAAGGCATCCCTGACCCAGCATATCTCAGAATACGAAGAGGATGGTCAAATGAGTACAGAGGGGTGCATGGTTACTGAATGGAGTAATGAATACACACTGGCATAAAGCAAAGGTCGTGCAAAAATCATAGATGTGAGGTGAGATGAATACAGGATAGGCTACAGATATTTTGGGCCCTGGCAGTTACTCACTCTTACCTTAAGCTTCAAATCTATTCTCATGTCATAAAAAAGAATGTAATCAATCAAGAATATTTGAATAACCCTTAATCTGACACATGTATGCCCCCCAATACACAGAGGTGATGGTTGTGGTTTGCAATGAAAATTAAGAGGACCAATACAAGGACAGGTTAAGGCGGCTCAATCTCATAACTACAGAAAGAACATGATCACTGCCTGTACATGCAAGATACTGATAGGAATAAGCCAGATGGACAATAACAGAATTCTTCAAAGTTAGAGAAGATAGGACATTGGTGGAAGCTGGAATAAACAATAATGTTACTATGTAAAGGTGCTCAACAAATTGGCTTCCACAATGTCAAGGACATGATGCCTGTTAGGCTAATTGAGGTCTCTCTATGCACACAACTGACCTTCCCCACGAACCCACAGCAGCTGCCTAACTCCCAGGTACCAATTTACTGCCAGGGTGAACAGAGGTATCAGGTCTAGGTTTTCACTGACCAATGGCTGTGTCCTCCCCAGGATGCATACCACAACAGTTGCCAAACTTCCAGGTAACTTTTCACTGTCAGGTGAACATTACCATCAGGTGTAAGGAAGTGTGCCCAAATAATAATTCTGTTCAAGAACCAAATCCAGGACCATTCAGTTGTGACGCGACTGAAAACCCCCGCCCTTTATTCTTTCCTTCCTTGCTACCTGGTATTCCCTCTTAGGAATGTTGTATCTTCCATTACAGTCATCAGTTTGGAGGTTCAGTTCCTGAACTTTCCCAAGTCCGTCCTGGACTTCAGTTCGCCTGTAAATACTTGCATGGGTCAAACGAGCGCATGGTGGCCTGGGCGAGGCACACTCAGTGTTTACCATTGTCTCCCACCTAGTGTGACCACTGTGCTTGAATTCTTTGTAAAGAATTTAATTGTTTTTCTACTTTTTTTGATTTCTGAACATAAAAGTTCTTATTATATATCATGCCTTGGGTCCCAAAAAAGTCAGTGGTAAAGTTCAACTTAAGAATATAGTTGTGAGGATGACGATAGAGAATGAACAAGAGATGTGATATCTTACTACAGACAAGTGTTAAGACGTAGGGAAAATAAGTATCTATAGACAGGTTCTTAATGAGCCAAACAAGCAGTGAGCCACAACCAAGTCCTAGTGGTATGCAGGCAAAATGTAGGAGAGAGAGTACCCCAGAAATGGCATCACTGCCTGATGTTATAATGGAGGGGGACTCCCCTTCCAAACACTAACTCCTCTCCTCCTCACCCCCCTCCCCCTCACAGTCTTCCATAAGCCACCAAGAGTCCTCAATAAAGGTAAGGTACCTGTTCAGAATAGCAAAAAATATGAAATTGAAATTGAAAAAAGTTTATTGCGGTAAAATACACACAAAGGGATGAGGTAGCTCAAGCTATTCTCACCCCCGTTCTAATAAAAAATATGAGTAGTATTCTATATAAAATGTATTTTTAAGTTAATATTTTTGGGTGTGTGTAACCAACCCGTTCTCACACTTGCTTACAGTCAATATTGGCTTATTTAATAAGTGCATATGTGACATACTAATTGATTGTGAATATTTTAGTGTACCTTGAAAAGCTTCGTAGAAAACACCGACCTCGCCTAACCTTCTTAGTATGTTAAGATAAGCATCTTATTGCTTCTTATTTACAATTATTACTTAACCTATCAACGGTATAGGTTAAGTAATAATTGTAATTACTTATACCTATCAACGGTATAGGTTAAGTAATAATTGTAATTAAAAAGCAATAAGATGCTTATCTTAACATACTAAGACGGTTAGGCGAGGTCGGTGTTTTCTATGAAGCTTTTCAAGGTAAACTAAAATATTCACAATCAATTAGTATGTCACATATGCACTTATTAAATAAGCCAATAATGCTATAAGCAAATGCGAGAACGGGTTGCTGTAACGGATTAATTCAATTTACATTATTTCTTACCGGAAAATTCGTTCTGGTTTATGATTTTTTGGTGTAAGATCTGTCTCTTGAAACAGATTAAAATAGTAAACGAAGGTACCATTGCATTGTAATCTGTGCAGACCAACCTTCTCCCTTCTTCCTTCTCTCTTTTACCTTCTCTCCTCTACCTTCTCCCTTCTACCTTCTCTCTTCTACCTTCTTTCTTCTACCTTCTACCTTCTCGCTCCCCCCTTCCCCTTGTTGCCGTCCCCTTGTGTGGTCAGTCTTCCCTTTCCCCCTGTTGGCCGTTTCCTGCCATTAACTTGAGTTAACTTATCCTTAGGCAGTGGGACCATCGCAAGTCACTTGTCCCCTCCTGTTCCCCAATCCTATTTCTCTAATCCCTCCCCTCTAATCTTCGTTACCAGTCCTCTTTCCAATCCCTCTTCCCCTCTTTTTCTCTGTCCTCTCCATAACCATTGACAGATTTAGGGCCAATAACTAGTGCCATAACATTCATACTCTCAAGTTTCCCTTAGGTGGTCAGGCCAGTTTGTTCCCATGAGATGGGTCGTTACTGCGTAGTTCCAGTTTCTGGGAGAAGACTGCCCCTGGGCAAGTGTCAGTTTTTCATTGGCCAAGAGCAGGAGGGCTTTTGGTTCATTGGGTAGATGTGCCAGGGAGGCCTAGTGGGCAGAGTCCCCCAGGGGTAATGTATACCAAAGAGACAATGGAAAACATCTAGGCACACACATATATAAATACAGGCAAAGCCACAAAGCCAGGGACATAGTTGATTGACAGTTAAAAGGTGGGACCAAAGAGCCAAAGCTCAACCCCCACAAGCACAACTAGATGACTATAACTAGGTGAGTACACACTCACAGAGTACCAGATTAAGAGGGACTGAGGAATTAAGCCAGCCTTGGGAAGGTAGACTATACAGACCTAGCATGTGAAATCAGTCGATATTCTTGAGAGAGAACATATCCCAAATAGGAGGTGAAGTGGCAATGAAGTACTACTGTAATGACTACCACGGTATATCACCTCCCTTGCAACCTGTCTCCCATAAGCAAGCTCAATGTTCGGGCACAATAATTCACTCTACCACTAGCTCCTCTACCACCAACACAGAGGTCTATATACCTGTTATTGTAATACCTGTTTTTCATATTGTCTGGTAATCCATGTGAACCATTTAAATACACTGTATAATGCATCTCCCTGTGAACTTGAGCTATTCTATTGCTAATTATGGAACAAAGACAGCAAATTCCACTTCAATGGAAAATTTATCCTCAGCAGAAGGGCCCATAAACAGCTTATCCAGATAATCAAGACATCACTATACTGTACAATCATTCCAGTCAAAGCATATCTTATTCAGTTTATTGTACTGTATTACTGTACTGCAGTTGGAAATCCTTATTTTGACTTTGATAAGAGTCATGTGGTCAAAGTTAAAGTAAGCTGACAACACAAAAGATTACTCTTTAATATGAAAGGCCAAGACAGTTATGGTTGTGTGTGTGTGTGTATGACCAGGGACATGGAGCTTGCCAATAACACGCATCGTAGACTAGCCTTTTGTGCCGGACACTTACAACACCCTCGGGAACCCATGCCCATCACTCACGTGTAACTTGCACCAGGAATTAACCCACCCACTTACCCTCTTCACTACAGCTAAAACACACTTGTCATTTGAGAACAAAAAGTAAATAAGTTATTATTTTTATGTTTAATAATAATAATAGTAATATGCACCCAAAACAAGCAATATTTTTGTCAAAACATTGCAGAAAAATCTGAATTTCTAGAGCAGCTCCTAACACAAATCTGTTGTTGATGGGGGTTACCTTGAGGTTATCTTGAGGTGATTTCGGGGCTCAGCGACCCCACAGCCCAGTCATCGACCAGGCCTCCTCGTTGCTGGACTGGTCAACCAGGCTGTTGGACGCGGCTGGACGCGGCTGCTCGCAGCCTGACGTATGAGTCACGGCCTGGTTGATCAGGTATCCTTGGAAGGTGTTTGTCAAGTTCTCTCTTGAACACTGTGAGGGGTCGGCCAGTTATGCCCCTTATGTGTATTGGAAGTGTGTAGAACAGTTTCGGGCCTCTGATGTTGATAGTTCTCTCTTGAACACTGTGAGGGGTCGGCCAGTTATGCCCCTTATTTGTAGTGGAAGCGTGTTGAACAGTCTCGGGCCTCTGATGTTGATAGAGTTCTCTCTCAAGCCGAGAGAGAAGCCGGTCGGCCGAGCGGACAGCACGTTGGATTTGTGATCCTGTGGTCCTGGGTTCGATCCCAGGCGCCGGCGAGAAACAATGGGCAGAGTTTCTTTCACCCTATGCCCCTGTTACCTAGCAGTAAAATAGGTACCTGGGTGTTAGTCAGCTGTCACGGGCTGCTTCCTATGGGTGGAGGCCTGGTCGAGGACCGGGCCGCAGGGACACTAAAGCCCCGAAATCATCTCAAGATAACCTCAAGAGTACCTGTTGCACCTCTGCTTTTCAATGGAATTATTCTGCACATCCTGCCATGCCTCCTGGTCTCATGTGATGTTATTTCTGTGTGCAGGTTTGGGACCATCCCCCTCTACTATTTTCCACGTGTAAATTATTATGTATCTCTCCCGCCTGCACTCAAGAGAATACAGATTTAGGCTCTTCAGTCAGTCCCAATAGTTTAGAGGTTTTACCGAGTGGATTCTAGCAGTAAAGGATCTCTGCACGATCGGGGCGAGTGGAAATCTAGATTCAACAATTTATTAAACATGTGCAAGTTATGAATGCCATCTAGTATTGTAAGTTAATACAGAAGCTAAGAAATGACATCTAACAAAAGAGACCACAGCAAGGAAATCAAAATGTTTGCCTTCGTGACATTAATCAATTGATACATATAATGAATTGTTCGTTTCTGGTGTTTTTATTATAGCACGTGGTTGGAGGTGAAAGAGAACGGTACACCTATTCCCCTCCCCAGCTACATGACAAGGTTCGGCAATTATGAGGAGAAATTGCGAAGCCAGTACAACTATATAGCACTTGGAGAGGATATTAGGACAAGGATCTGGGACAGGACGGTTGGAAGGAACCCTGTCCAATCACATGGACCATCAGGGATCACACACCGACCTCCAATAAGCGACGTCGTCCCTGTACTGACACAGATTGACAATTGGCAAAGTTTCTTGTCCCAGTGGGAAGGAGGTTGACAGGAAATAAACCACAAGTGGGTAATGGGTATATACACAACTACAACTGAGTGCAGTATTACAGCAAATACAGTTTACATTTTTTTAAATTATCTTCAACTACAAATACTGTACCCTAAAGAAAAATTGTTTTCAAAATAGACAAACTAAAAACTATAAAATCTCCTAAAAATTCTAGCAGATTGAAGTTCCCAAAACCTGAACATAAATACTGTCTTTCTAATGTAGTAAAGAGTTACACTTCATAGTTAAGATAATGGGTCCTATAAGACAGTAGTCTGCATCCTCGGCTCACAATCATGGAACCTTGGTACTATCCCAAAGCAGCACAGAAACAGTTGGGCACGTTCCCGTTCACTAGCTGCATCTGTTCATCTAGCAGTAAAATAGGCATCTGGAAGCTAGGCAACTGTTGTGGGCGGCATCCTGGGAAAGGTCAACAGTTGGTCTAGGGCAGTGGTTCCCAACCATCTTGGGAATGATCCTATTTTCTAATACTCTTAAAGACCCTTAAGCAGGACACAATCCACAGGTTGGGAACCACTGGTCTAAGGAGACTTTGATAAGATAAAGGCATTCTGACCCCCAAAACATGTCAAACTGATTTAAAAGTGACGTAAAGAAGAAGAATCTAATTTCCTTCAAATAGTACCCAGCCTACTCTTGTCTCCACATCAATTAATTACTGTAGTACATCACATACAAGTATGGCATACCCACGGCCACCCATTTTTACAATAATAATAATAGCAATAATAATAATAATAATAATTCACTGTCAGAGTACAGGCAGCCAGTGTATATACACTTTATGTTGGAGTAATACTGAGGTCCCCTCCAAGGTCGAACTACTGACCCTCCCCATGATGCAACCCCACAAGCTGATTTACTCCTGGCTACCTATTTACTGCAAAGTGAACAGGTACATTAGGTGATAGGAAATGCACCAAATCATCTCTGTCCACCCAGGATTCGAACCCAGAATTCACAATTGCGAATTGAAAATGAACCCAACTGTTCTGATGAAGTTATCTCAAGTGCTAAAATCTCACTGCCCCTCTAGTTACTGATAGGTGAGTAATAACAAGCATGCACCAATATTACTTTCAATACAACTACCTCTCCCAACACTAATTTTATAGTGCCAGACTCCAAAAATCTATACATCACTTCTTACCCCTCACCACTCTCAAAATATAACTACTGTAATGTGCTTTACTATGTAATGACATTACACAAGAATGGAACTTGGGTCACTGAATGAAGAGAAGCAACATAACAATTATATACCATCCAGTTACAGCCACTCAGACCTCAATTACCTGGACCAGGTGACCGGGAAAGTAAGAGAAACCAAGATAATACCGATTTGCAGTGCTCAAATAAAATAAAAATGGAACATTAAAATATTTCTATTACAAGTACTTTTCCAAGTGATTTTGAAATTAAAATTTGTGCAGATGTGTGTTATCAACTGCATTAATAAAAACATATTATGCAAAACAAATATAAAACAGCAAATATCTAGGTGTGAGAGAAATGCCTCTCCAGCAGGCAGCCAGAGAGCGTGTACACTGGACTTGGGGAAAAGTGCACACACGGGTCTTGCAACCAATTGAGCCCTATAATTAAAATAACCCAACATTAAGCTTATTTAACACATTATGAACTATGCCACTTTATAAACATCTGTAATTTATGTTTGACAACTAATGTAATATTTACTTCACAACATCTAGGTGACCATAATACTATACTGTCAAGATGTCAATAAGCATCTACAAAAATCCCCCCCCCCTCCAATATAATAAAATTACAGAAAAATGCAAATCTACAAATGATGAATTAATGAACATGCTAAGACTTACTGTATGTTAGCTTTTAACATATCTTTCTGAGTATTCCTTTTAGTTCTCAGTGATTACAAAGATTTGGTGGTAAGTGCAGGTGGCACACAACTGTCTCAACCCCAGTTTAGTTCTCTGTAATGTTAAAACATTTGGGCATGTCTCCTTACACCTGATACCTCTGTTCACACAGCAGTTAGTAGGTACTCGGAAGTTAGATACCTGGTAAGGGATGTATCCTGAGAATGGTCAGCCACTGGCTAGGAGGACCTTGATCAGTGTGTTCAAAGGTCCCCGAGACTTAAAATCCCAACAACGGGAAACCGGGACCTGGAATATGAGGAAAGCACTGCCCTGTTCTAGCAAGCAGCAACCCACACAGTAGTGAACCGAGTCATTTTCCCCCAAATAAGTGTTGTAATTATGCCATATGCCCCCTTCCATTATACAATACAGCAATAATTCATAATGTCCAATTCTATCATTAACTATACAGTACAACCTCAATTCAACGTACTATATGGGACCAACCCCAGTGCGTTGGAGCGTTGGATTCGTTGCAAGAGGTGACCTTCAGGAAGCGTTTGCATCAGTGTCTTTTTTTTCTTGTACACAATAAAAATGCATTATTATATAATATACTGTACCTATGTATTATTGCCCTACTAAAAAATACTGTTACATTTGTTATTTACATTTACGTTGAATCGAAGTTGTACTGTACTGCAATTAGAAAAGCCCAAGAATAACTAACTGCTCACATCATTTGACAAAATTTCATAGAGAGCAAAGAATTGTGAATCACCTTTTGCACCAAAGAATTTATTCAAATTCAACAGCACTTGAGAAAGCTCTTGTAATTGAAACATTATTCAAAATTTGTTGTCTTTCCCCAGTTGTTGTTTTTCTCATGGAAGCAAAACTGGAGACATATTTACAGTTCAATCCATAAGTCTTTGGACAGTGACACAATGTTTGTTGTGTCAGCTCTGTACTCCAGCACATGGGGTTGGAAATGAAACAGTGCCCCCTGAGGTACTAGAGGACCAGGTCCCAAATCTACACAGTAAAATAACAACGTACTGGAGTGAACGATATGGAAGAAAATGCAAGATTGAACCAGTGAAGAGCAGAGGTGCCATAGGCACAATCAGAGAACACTGTATAAACATCAGAGGTCCGCGGTTGTTCAACGTCCTCCCAGCGACTATAAGAAATATTGCCAGAACAGGCGTGGACATCTTCAAGAGAAAAGTGGACTGTTTTCTAAGAGAAGTTCTGGATCAGCCGGGCTGTGGTGGGTATGTGGGCCTGCGGGCCGCTCCAAGCAACAGCCTGGTGGACCAAACTCTCACAAATCGAGCCTGGCCTCGGGCCGGGCTTGGGGGAGTAGAAAAACTCCCAGAACCCCATCAAGCAGGTATCAAGCAGGAGGTCAATGTGCAGACTTTCAGCTATAATTTCAGACTACCTGTTTCATATTCGGTAAACTATGTAGAAATTACAACCCTCATTATACATAAACCCCTCATTTTAGAGGAGCAAAGTTAGACAATGGGCTGCTTAGCTGTTTCTTGACTGGTGTTCTTACATTGTTAGCTTATACTCCGGAGAGGTAACACAAGTCTAGAATTGATTCTAAGTTTGGAGTTTGCATTTAGTTTTTTGGGGATAACAGGATGGGTACTGGACTGGGTATGGGAGTACTTGAGGGATAGGAAATAAAGGGTTGTAGTTAGAGGGGATATGTCAAGCTGCAGAAGAATGGAAAATGGTGTTCCACAGGGCTCTGTCCAAGGACCACGGCTCTCTTTACTTTATGTAAATAACCTAGCAGAGGGAAGGAGCTCATACATGTCAATGCTTGAAGTTGATGCAAAGTTATTGAGGAGAGTAAGAAATGAAAAGGATTGTAAGATGATACAAGAAGATCTTGACAAATTTTAGTATGAACTCAAAGTATGAACCATTGGGGAGCAATCGGAATGGAGCTGGATGACAGAGACCAGAGGGAGAAAACCCTGTGAAAGGCTTGTCACACCACCACAAACTCACGTATCGTGCTATGTGCCTGACAGAGTAAGCCCGACTACCTACCCTGGGAAGCCTGGTGCACGCTGGTCAAAAAGCCCCAATCCAGAGCAGAAGCTCTCAATGAACACATTGAGTGACAGAGGAGAATGGCGGCATGGGACTGAATCCCGAAAAGCCTGAAGGAAAAGCTGGCGAAGCAAGAGCTAACGAAGGGCAGGAGGGGCCTGAACCTGATGGTCCAAGCAATGGCAAAAGGAGCAAAACCTGAGGAACTAGTACAATGTCCAAACCCAAACCCTGTTCAGGAAATATACTATGCAGATAAAAGTTCAGGCTCCCGCGCAAATGCTTGACCAACCGACGAGTCATCTGGGGGCCGATCCAGCACCAGACGGCAATGACATTGCAGGTGGAGCAGAGCTGCAAGGAACAGGTAAAGAGATACCGACAGAGTCCCAAATGAGGCCCAACCAGGTTCAAACCTGGGATGGAACCAAGTAGGACTTCTGCCAGTTTAACAAAAACCCGAGCCTGGCACGCTGAGAAACAACCAGATACCTAGCACGCTGAGAAACAACCAGATACCTGGCAAGCTGAGAAACAACCAGATACCTGGCACTCTGAGAAACAACCAGATACCTGGCACTCTGAGAAACAACCAGATACCTGGCAAGCTGAGAAACAACCAGATACCTGGCAAGCTGAGAAACAACCAGATACCTGGCAAGCTGAGAAACAACCAGATACCTGGCAAGCTGAGAAACAACCAGATACCTGGCAAGCTGAGAAACAACCAGATACCTGGCACGCTGAGAAACAACCAGATACCTGGCACGCTGAGAAACAACCAGATACCTGGCACACTGAGAAACAACCAGATACCTGGCAAGCTGAGAAACAACCAGATACCTGGCAAGCTGAGAAACAACCAGATACCTGGCAAGCTGAGAAACAACCAGATACCTGGCTAGCTGAGAAACAACCAGATACCTGGCACGCTGAGAAACAACCAGATACCTGGCAAGCTGAGAAACAACCAGATACCTGGCAAGCTGAGAAACAACCAGATACCTGGCAAGCTGAGAAACAACCAGATACCTGGCTAGCTGAGAAACAACCAGATACCTGGCTAGCTGAGAAACAACCAGATACCTGGCACGCTGAGAAACAACCAGATACCTGGCTTCCCTCTCAAGAGGGGGCCAGGTTCTGGCTCGTGGTCCCCGGTAGGCCCACAGAACTCCATACACATGACTGATGCCAAAGTCTGACATTAGCATATCAGCCTAGTAAGCTCCGGGGAGCCGTAGGGGTTCCCCCCCAGAAAGTGCCTGTGAAATGCTGTATAAACTAGTGAAGTACTCCAAACATGTCCCATAAGTATAACAGAAACAGAATGCCCCAACCACAAAGTTATAAAGAGAAGCCCAAGACTTGTGTAATACTTGAGAGCGAGGCTCTCCACCCTGGTGGCCTGACCTCTCAGAGAGGACAAACTCCCAAACACACCAGAGAAGACAACTCTGATCATGAAGGGGCAATGCTAAAGGAACACCTAGGGAATGGTGGCTCTAGGGGAAAGCAGTCCCAAGCCTTTATAATACAGTACATAATTTAGAGAACAAGTAGAACTAGATGACTGGCAGGCTAGGGAAGGCGAGACAAACTCTCCCTCATCAGCAATAAGACTAAATGTGGGACATGGGGGGGGGGGCATGGCTTTTGCCAACACCTGCTGGCTTGGTGCATGGACACTTTGGGTAGTTGTTTTGAACCCAATTTTGAATGAACCTTTTCGTTTTGAGCATTTCTTTTGCAGTGTCTTTTGGCTCCGTTGGTGCTTTGTTTTATGAAAAAAAAATATTTTTTATTGTTTCAGTTCCTTTCTGGGTGATTTTTCGTTGAGGGTGATCATAACAATTCCCTGCTCCCTATGCCTCATATCAAGGGGGGACAGTTTCTGGCTCTGGATCCCCAATAGGCCAACAACACTGAGACAGTTTCATTGACACTGTCAACTGTTAGTTGACTTGTTGACACTGAACAGAGAAAGACCTGGGCTTAATTGGCACCTGAAGCCAACATCAAGGGACATCATCAGCGGCATATGCTAGGTTGTCCAACATAAGAACGGCCTTTAGAAACTTGTGAAAGAAATTATTCAGAACCTTGTATACCACTTGTCAGAAATCCTGCAGTGTGCAGCTCCAGCATTAAATCCATAACTCGTCAAGCTTAAGACTAAACTGAAAAAGGTTCAGAGATATGACACCAGACAAGGAGAGACTACGGAAACTAAGTGTTACATCGCTGGAAGAAAGAAGAGTTAGGGGAAGACATGATCACCACATACAAGATTCTCAGAGGAACTGATAAGGTAGATCATGACAATTTATTTAACACAGAGGGTACATGCACAAAGGGACACAGGTGGAAACTGAGTACCCAGATGAGTTATAGAGATACTAGAAAGAACATTTTAGTGTCAAGAGTAATTAACAAATGGAATGCATTAGGAAGTGATGTAGTGGAGGCAGACGCTATACACAGTTTGAAATGTAGATATGATAGAGCCTAACAGGCTCAGTAATCTGTACAGTGGTTAATTGATAGTTGAGAGGCGGGACCAAAGAGCCGAAGTTCAACCCCCTCAAGTACAACTAGATGAGTACATTCCTATGACTGATGCAGCTAAGCTGTATCAGTAACATAGCTTCAGGGAGCCACCAAGGGGCTCCCCAAGCAATGCTGTTTTAAGACCTGCAGGAGTTAAAGCACCAGAATTTTCCAATGGCTAAGGTGACACCTACGCTCTTACACTGTAATAGGCCTAACAAATGTGTATTTATGGTTTCAGAGCTCCCAAAACACTTTCCACCAACATGAGATTTATTATTTTGCACACAAATTTGCAGGTTTAATTTGTAGTCATATATTTGTGATTTAACATGCAATATTCACATCATGCCTTAAAAATCCAGACAATATATACAAAATACCAAATGCCAACCAATTGTCCATACTTTTGGGGGGCATGTAACCATAAATATATATATACATTTTCTTTTCACCTTCTTGCTGTATCAACTAAACCAAGCCCTCACATAACTACAACTCATAAAAATCTATGTGAATACAGAGAAAAGCAATATATTGTTAACCATAGTTCAATAATGATATTGCACCACTAATTTTTTATTTATTTAAAATGTGAGACCTCAAAGCCTGGCTCACAACAGTCCCCTTAGTCTATTTTGATACTATTAGCAAGTATATATTTGGATACCATCATGCATCCCAAGGTGCAAGAAGATTGATTTAAGAACTGCTCATGCTAAGTATCAATGTGATATTTGGATCAGTGGGGGATAGGCAGAAGATTGAGACACCCTATTCCAAGAGAGGTAGTGATGATAAAGTAACAGTAGGGTGCTAGATAGGCCTACCATCTCCCACCTGGTCAACAGAGGCTAAACAAAACACATTATCAACCTATAAGGACACTGCTAAACCTTCATGTCCAGATATGCCAACCAATGCTAAAACTATCATAAAACATCATGAACCGGCATGTACTGTACAATACATTTTTTAACGAGACACTAACTTTGAGCACAGTTGAAGTAAGTGATGACTGGCAAATTACTACAGAATAGTACATGAAAATATATTTTAAATGTGTGGAAGAATTCCTCATTAAAATGACAGTAACACAAACTACCCTCACATAACCACTAAAATGAGCACTTGGTATCATTCAGCATCTGTTACATGTGGGAGTGAGTGCAAGTTTTTGAGTTGGGAAGAAGCACAGCAAGTTCCAGAGATGAGGATTGAAACAGCTGATGGAAATAGCTGATGCATGCGATAGAAACAGCTGACGCACACAATGGCAACAGCTGATGCATGCAATGGCAACAGCTGATGCACGCGATGGCAACAGCTGATGCAAACGATGGCAACAGCTGATGCACGCGATGGCAACAGCTGATGCACGCCATGGCAACAGCTGATGCACGCGATGGCAACAGCTGATGCACGCGATGGCAACAGCTGATGCAAACGATGGCAACAGCTGATGCACGCGATGGCAACAGCTGATGCACGCCATGGCAACAGCTGATGCACGCGATGGCAACAGCTGATGCACGCGATGGCAACAGCTGATGCACGCGATGGCAACAGCTGATGCACGCGATGGCAACAGCTGATGCACGCGATGGCAACAGCTGATGCACGCGATGGCAACAGCTGATGCACGCGATGGCAACAGCTGATGCACGCCATGGCAACAGCTGATGCACGCGATGGCAACAGCTGATGCACGCGATGGCAACAGCTGATGCACGCGATGGCAACAGCTGATGCACGCGATGGCAACAGCTGATGCACGCGATGGCAACAGCTGATGCACGAGATAGCAACAGCTGATGCATGCGATGGCAACAGCTGATGCACGCGATGGCAACAGCTGATGCACGAGATAGCAACAGCTGATGCATGCGATGGCAACAGCTGATGCACGAGATAGCAACAGCTGATGCACGCGATGGCAACAGCTGATGCACGCGAGGGCAACAGCTGATGCACGCAATGGCAACAACTGATGCACGCGATGGCAACAGCTGATGCACGAGATAGCAACAGCTGATGCATGCGATGGCAACTGCTGATGCACGCAATGGCAACAACTGATGCATGCGATGGCAACGGCTGATGTATGCGATGACAACAGCTGATGCATGTGATGGCAATAGCTGATGCACGAGATGGCAACAGCTGATGCACATGACAGCAACAGCTGATGCACACAATGGCAACAGCTGATGTACACAATGGCAACAGCTGATGCAGAGTGAGGGTGTGTGGAAAACCTATCCTCAGCACTTGCAAATACTGTAATGACAATCTTTCCCAGTACAGTAATAAAATACAGGATTACGATAAGCAGCTATACTACAAGACATCCCCAACAGTAACTGGAAGACTTACTCTGGTGTCCTGGTTGTGCAGAGTCCATGCTACCTCCACACGCTGAACTACTCAGTGTGGAGTCGTCCTCTTCCAGGTTGCCTTTTTGCTGAACCCCGTTTGCCGATGCCTGTTCCGCAAGACCGCCAAGTTTATTAAGTGGTAGTACTACAAATATATATTTTAAGTCTGTACAATACAAAATAGACTGAAATACTGTATACCATGAATTAATATAATATTCAAGTTAAAACTTATTTTTAATCTGGCAAATCAGAATAAATAAATACAAGTTTTAGTGTCAAATACTACTGTGTGACTTTATCAATACAGTATTCTTTCAACTACTGTTAAGCTAAACATTTCTTACTGTATTTTATAATACACATTCAAGAGCCACAAATTGTACTATAAATTAAAATTTCACATTAATGCATAATATTAATGTTAAAAAACCAGCGTTGAATGTAATGGAACACCCTTTTCTGGGCGAGACCTGGAGGCTCCCTGGAGCTATCCAGGCTGATATGTATATCAGTAGACTTTGGCATCTGTCAGTGTGAGTGGAATTCTAGGCCTACTGGGGACCACGAGCCAGAATCTGGCCCCCTTGTAGAGGCACGAGGAGCAATGGCCTATAGAAATGCACATGGGATTTGGAGCATTCTATATTTGCCATCGACCAGGCCAGGCACCCAGAAAGGTAAGCACTTCTAAACAAACCCCTATTCTGGTTAAAACGACTAAAGAAGACTAATGAGAGGACAGAACTCCCCAATTGAAAACAAGCAAACAAGCATGATGTCACACATGCTGCGTCACATGTCTGTGCAGCTTCCACCGCGCCGACGATCCACCCTCAAATATAAAAAAAAAAAAATTAAAAATTTTAATATTTTTATAACTATCAAAACACGAAAAATAATAATAAAAAAAAAACATCAAATATCAAAACTCGCGAAAAACCGCTGAACGGGGAAGGGGTTGCTGGGGAGCCTGCGGGTCTCACTCAGAAAATGGCATTTCATTACATTCAAAGCTGGTTTTCTGGGGGCAGCCCCTTTGGCTCCCCGGAGCTAACTACCCAAAGATTAGGACAAAAGAGGGACAAACCCGGGAGGATTAAACACGCCTGATCCCCGAAAGCAAGACCACTGGCTTCACCAAATGACCCCGTGGATGACCCAGGAGACCCGAACCCTGGAACAGAGATGAAGGGAACCCGGGTCAACCCAAAACGCATCCAGGGCCACAGAAGCTGCAACATCCAGGCAAAGGCCAAGAGCCACAACTAAACACAAGATGATGCACCCCCGGCCTACCAAACAAGCTTCAACAACCCCAGGGTCCCTTCTGGAAAACAGCCATCCCAACCTCGCCAGGAAAGAAGACAGCTGCAAACGAACAAACCAATCACCAGAACCCAAAGGAGCAGAAACCACTCAAACAAAACTGAACCAAAGTAAAAAGAGAGGAGAAAGCACCCTGTCCAAGACCAGGATGGCTCAGGCGGCGCATGAACAAGCCGGAGGCGAACAACGCCCGAGACGGCTCGCAAAATGGTGCAGAAGGAACATCAAAACCGAAAGCAATCCGGAGCGGCCCCGCCACCGCCACACGAGACAAGGCGACAGTCCTGAACCACCACGAGAGAAAGACAAGACCACTGTAACAAAAAGCATAGTATACCCACGAAGAGTCAAAAAGAAAAAGGAAGGACCGCCAGGAAACCCTATCTGCCGCCAAGACGAAGCACGTAGGTGGGACACCATCAACGAGCACTAGGAACCCGAACCCAGCGAGCCAGGAAAGAACCAACCCTGGCAAGCAGAAATGCCCTGTCCGGGAAGAACTGCCCCAGGACCCTCCGAAGGAAAAAACAAGTCTGATAACGGACGACAATGAGAAGCTGCTGCTTGCAGAAACTGCCCAACTGCATACCCTGCAAACAGCAAGGACAAAATGGCAATGAAAACCTAAGAGCCAAAGCCCAGGTAGAGTTCAATGAGAAAGCGAGCACCACTAGCTGACACGCGAGTTGTGAGGCAAAAACAATGACACCGAATCCTGCCGGATCGATGCAACCAGCTCCAACAGGGCAGAACAACGCACGTGCCACTGAGTAGCGTATGATGAGAACTACTTAGAACACATACTGCACTCAGATAAAGCTATCCGTATGGAAAAGGAACAAATAAAAGATTGTAGCCAGGGCCGTAAATCCTAGCTCCTCCCGTCCCAAAATGAACCGTCGGGGGGCAGGAGTGGTTGGTTTGACATCTACATCCACCTGCAGACATTATAACACAGCAGCTGGTAGCGTTATACAAGAAGATGAAAAAAACTCAGTTCTATAACTGAACATTGGTTCTGTCTAATATCACTGGGCTAGACTATGTACATGTTCAGTTCCTTGATATTGGACAGAACCAGTGTTCAGTTAATGAACTGAGTTCTTTCATCTGTACATATAGAACTGAACATGTACATGTCCAGCCCAGCACTATCATTAGTATAGCCAATAAACCCATACTAATATACAGTACACAACAAAGTGTAGGATCTTCTTATCGTGAGGTTATCTTGAGATGATTTCGGGGCTTAGCGTCCCCGCAGCTCAGTTCTCGACCAGGCCTCCTCTTTGTTACACACAGAGGCAATTTTTTTTTTTTCTGCCGTGTTTTTGAGAGACGCACACATCATCACACTGAAGAGTCACACTGCTGCAGGCTCCCCTGGATTTGACCCGAGGCCTGACAGGAGGGGCCTGACAGCTGAGTGGACAGCGCAACGGATTTGTAGTCCTGAAATTTCGGGTTCGATCCCCGGTGGAAGCGGAAACAAATGGGCAGTTTCTTTCACCCTGATGCGCCTGTTTACCTAGCAGTAAATAGGTATCTGGGAGTTAGACAGCTGCTATGGACTGCTTCCTGGGGACGTGTAACAAAAAGGAGGCCTAGTCGAGGACCGGGCCGCAGGGATGCTAAGCCCCGAAATCATCTTAACACTTTCCTGGAGTTTCCACTTGGAATTACGGGCGGTTTAGATAAGCGCTTGTCGGATCACGACGTAAATTTACGGACCGTGTTATAGTGGGTATTTACTACTCGATCGACTTGGGGTTTGTTTGAATATGTTTGCCATTAAATTTTTGTTTTCTCTAATAGCCACAGTGCCTATTTGAGAAAACAGCAATGTATTGTAACTTAGAGGAGAGACTATTGAGTTGGTGACACAACGAGGGTAATCGCCCACTCCACACACTCTTGTGTTGGCCGCGATCATGATTCTACATTTATATGCATATGTCTGTGTAGAGAATTTTATTCCGAACACTATACAAACAAAAAAAACGGTGTGAAACAAGTATAAACTTGAAAAAACATGAGCAAAGTAAAAACTTTACGCTCACGGGTACAAACACGTGTAAGATTTTATTCACCGCAAATTTATTTGACGCTCTGTTGGCCAATTCTACCCATGTTCTTATAGAACTTTCTATTATATATAAAACTTTCTATTGCGAACACATTGCTATAAAAATGAAATACGTAGCTCGAGAAATAATGTCAGGACAGTGAAATAAGTATAAACTTTCAAAGCGCTGCATCACAACAGTGTCGTCGCTGCTGAAATCACGGCTAATGCTTCGCCCAGTTCCCACACTCGTGCGGAACATAATTAGACATTGATAGGCATATGTCTGGGTGGGGAATTTTATTGCGAGTTCAGTGATATCAAAATAAGCGCTGTAGGATGACTGTGAGGTTGGCAACAAACGAAAGAGTATGAACATTTACTTCCTGAATGGGGGTCACGGCGAGTCATCTTCGTGTTTATTTACTTCGTGGTGGGATAGCAAATGCTTTGGTGACATTTTATGCATATGATCTTGTAGAGAATTTTATTGCCAACGCATTGATACCAAAATGAAAAACGTAGCTCGAGAATTGATGTTAGGAGCGTGAAAAGATTATACACTTTTTTGTGTTTACGCTTGAGCGCCCAGAACGCCGCGCGCACAAGGCGCTTTTTTTTTTCACGAGTGCCGCACGCACTAAAGTGTTAAGATAACTTCAAGAGAGAAGATAACCAGCCTCCAGTATCTAGGGGGCTATGATTGGAGAGATAAGATTAGTTAGTGCGGCATATTACCCGTGATAAAGGTCACGGAATACTAACACATAATTACGCCGTCCATAAACAAAATGATCACTCACGGGCCATGCTCAAGACGCATGAGGTCCAAACTGGCTCCTCCATTCTTTCGGGGAGGGTGCCTAACAAGGCTTCTGTAATGATTATTATTAATGCCGAGACTGATTACTGAGAGAAGATGCGATTATAAAATAATTAGATATAGGATTGAAAGATGACAAGTAGTACGGAAGAGTACCAACGAGTCCTATAAAGGACTGGAAGTAAGCCGCACCGGAAATCGACAGATGTTCCAATATTACTGCCTCCACTCGATTATCCGGACTATATGGGAAGGATCCCCAGCCGGATAATCACGTTTTCCGGATAAGAGTACTTTTTCAACACTGAGTCCATATAGGACCATTTCCAAAAAATTTTATACCACACTAATGATTTGAATTGACACACTAATCAGTGTGTGGGGCTGGGTGGGTGGTTAGCTGCCTAGCTGGTAGGTGGGCAGGGAAAGTGGGTGGGCAGGCAGGTGGGTGGGTGGGCAGGCAGGGATAGATGGGTTCCGGCAGGTGGGTTTTGGATGGGTGGATGGCAGGCAGATGGGCTTGGTGGGTGAACAGGTTCGAGCAGGCAAGTGGGTAGGTGGGTGAGCACCTACCCACCTGGCTGATAGCCCACCCTCACCTAGTGAGGGTGGACTATCAGGCAGGTGGGTGGGCAAGCAGGCAGGTGGGTCAACAGGTGTGTGGGTGGATTGGCAGGTGGGTGGGAGGGGAAGTGGGTGAACAGGTGGGTGGGCAAGCATTCAGGTGGGTTCGAGCAGGCAGGTGGGTGAACAGGCGGGTGGGTGGGTGGGCGAGCAGGCAGGTGGGTGAACAGGTACGTGGGTGGGATATCAGGCAAGTGGGTGTGTGGGCTATCAGGCAAGTGGGTGTGTGGGCTATCAGGCAAGTGGGTGTGTGGGCTATCAGGCAAGTGGGTGTGTGGGCTATCAGGCAAGTGGGTGTGTGGGCTATCAGGCAAGTGGGTGTGTGGGCTATCAGGCAAGTGGGTGTGTGGGCTATCAGGCAAGTGGGTGGGTGGGTGAGCAGGCAGGTGGGTGGGTCGGCTATCAGGCAGGTGGGTGTGTGTGTAATTACCTAAGTGTAATTACCTAAGTGTAGTTACAGGATGAGAGCTACGCTCGTGGTGTCCCGTCTTCCCAGCACTCTTTGTCATATAACGCTTTGAAACTACTGACGGTCTTGGCCTCCACCACCTCACCTAACTTGTTCCAACCGTCTACCACTCTGTTTGCGAAAGTGAATTTTCTTATATTTCTTCGGCATCTGTGTTTAGCTAGTTTATATCTATGACCTCTTGTTCTTAGAGTTCCAGGTCTCAGGAAATCTTCCCTATCGATTTTATCAATTCCTGTTACTATTTTGTATGTAGTGATCATATCACCTCTTTTTCTTCTGTCTTCTAGTTTTGGCATATTTAATGCCTCTAACCTCTCCTCGTAGCTCTTGCCCTTCAGTTCTGGGAGCCACTTAGTAGCATGTCTTTGCACCTTTTCCAGTTTGTTGATGTGCTTCTTAAAATATGGGCACCACACAACCACTGCATATTCTAGCTTTGGCCTAACAAAAGTTGTGAACAATTTCTTTAGTATATCGCCATCTATGTATTTAAAAGCAATCCTGAAGTTAGAAAGCGTGGCATAGGCTCCTCGCACAATATTCTTTATGTGGTCCTCAGGTGATAGTTTTCTATCTAGAACCACCCCTAGATCTCTTTCTTTATCAGAATTCTTTAAAGATTTCTCACATAATATATAGGTTGATACCTGGTTGATTACTCATTAGGTTGTGTGGGGGTCTATGTTCTCCTATTCCACATTCCATAACATGGCATTTATTAACATTAAATTCCATTTGCCAAGTGGTGCAACAGATACTTATTTTGTCCAGGTCATCTTGAAGGGCATGACAATCATCTAAGTTTCTTATGCTTCCTATTATCTTAGCATCATCATCAAACATGTTCATATAATTCTGTATACCAACTGGTAGATCATTTATGTAGACAATAAACATCACTGGTGCAAGAACTGAACCCTGTGGTACTCCACTTGTGACATTTCTCCAGTCTGATACATTGCCTCTGATCACTGCCCTCATTTTTCTATGTCAGAAAATTTTTCATCCATGTTAGAAGCTTACCTGTCACCCCTCCAATATTTTCCAGTTTCCAGAACAACCTCTTATGTGGAACTCTGTCGAAAGCCTTTTTTAGGTCCAGATAGATGCAGTCAACCCAACCATCTCTTTCCTGTAACATCTCTGTTGCTCGATCATAGAAACTGAGTAAATTCGATACACAGGATCTTCCAGATCGAAAACCATACTGACTGTCTGATATTATATCATTTCTCTCCAGGTATTCTACCCATTTAGTTTTAATTATTTTTCCCAATATTTTGACTATTACACTTGTCAATGATACCGGTCTATAATTAAGGGGGTTTTGCCTGCTTCCACTTTTGTAGATTGGAACTATGTTAGCCTTTTTCCACACATCAGCTACAACTCCTGTAAACAGGGATGCCTGAAAAATCAGTTGAAGAGGAATGCTGAGCTCAGATGCACATTCTCTCAGGACCCATGGTGAAACTTCATCTGGACCAACTGCTTTGTTCTTACTTAGCTCCTTGAGCATTTTTTCCACTTCGTCTCTAGACACCTCTATGTGCTCTATGTTGTTCTCTGGAATTCTTATTGTATCTGGTTCCCTGAAGATTTCATTTTGTACAAACACACTTTGGAACTTTTCGTTTAATGTTTCACACATTTCCTTTTCATTTTCCGTGAATCTATTTCCCATTTTCAACCTCTGAATATTATCCTTTACCTGCAATTTGTTGTTTATGAATTTATAGAATAGACCTGGTTCTGTTTTACATTTGTCTGCAATCCCTTTTTCAAAATTTCTCTCTGCCTCTCTAATCACTGCCGTGTAGTTGTTTCTCGCATCTCTGTATCGCTGGTATGTTTGGGGGTTTGACCTCTTCCTGTATTGATTCCATTTTTGTGTCTTTTGGTCTCTGGCCCTCTCGCAATTTCTGTTGAACCAATCTTGTTTCCTAGTTCTGCATCTCTGTTTTGGTATAAATTTTTTTGTGCCTTTATCATATATTACAGAAAACTTGACATACATCTCATTCACTTCCTTGCCTAGCAACAAGTCTGTCCAATTATACTCGCTAAAAAATTTTCTGAGGTTGCCATAATGTCCTCTCCTAAAGTCAGGTTTTTCATTTTCATCAACTATCATATTTTCTTCCAGATTATAACGCATTGCATACTTTATTCCCAAAAAGACGTGGGCGAGCCAGGCAGGTGGGTGAGCGAGCAGGCAGGTGGGTGAACAGGTGGGTGGGCTATCAGACAGTTGGGTGGGCGAGCAGGAAGGTGGGTGAACAGGTGGGCATGCAGGCAGGCGGGTGGGCGAGCAGGCAGGTGGGTGAACAGGTGGATGGGTTGGTAGGTGGGCATGCAGGCAGGTGGGTGAAGAAGTGGATGGATGAGCGAGACTGGACAGACAGATCACATGTCCTGCCTGGTCACCCCCACCCCCACCTCACACTGGCCTTCCCATCTCCCTTCCACGTGTCAACACGTGGGTGTTAACACGCTGTACAATGACTTTTAACATATGCGCCTTAAGTTCTGGTAAATCCCATTTTATTTTCTTGTAAATATTTAAATGAATAAATAGCAAACCAAATACTGTTCTGTACTGTTCAACTATTATAGTGTGTTATTTAATATTCGTAACTAGCTCTCCACAGCAATAAGAAAACAATATAATTCTTGCAACACCTCCAATGCCACCTTCCTTGGTAGGCTTAAGTGAGTCACATCTGTTACCCCACACACTCAACACTCCTCCCTCCCTCCCTCCTTCCCTTCCCTTCCTGATCGACTCCCTCCCTCCTTCCCTTCCCTTCCTGACCGACTCCCTCCCTCCTTCCCTCCCTCCCTCCTTCCCTTCCCTTCCCTTCCTGACTGACTGACTGACTGACTCCCTCCCTCCTTCCCTTCCCTTCCTGACTGACTGACTCCCTCCCTCCTTCCCTTCCCTTCCTGACCGACTCCCTCCCTCCCTCCTTCCCTTCCCTTCCTGACCGACTCCCTCCCTCCCTCCTTCCCTTCCCTTCCTGACCGACTCCCTCCCTCCTTCCCTTCCCTTTCCTTCCTGACCGACTCCCTCCCTCCTTCCCTTCCCTTCCTGATCGACTCCCTCCCTCCTTCCCTTCCCTTCCTGACCGACTCCCTCCCTCCTTCCCTTCCCTTCCTGATCGACTCCCTCCCTCCTTCCCTTCCCTTCCTGACCGACTCCCTCCCTCCTTCCCTTCCCTTCCTGACTGACTGACTCCCTCCCTCCTTCCCTTCCCTTCCTGACTGACTCCCTCACTTCTTCCCTTCCCTTCCTGATCGACTCCCTCCCTTCTTCCCTTAGGGAGGGAATCATGAACAGTTGAACTGTGACCTTTAAGCAGTGTGTGTATGGGGTGTGGGGCAGGTGGGGGGGGAGGTGTGTCAGTGGTGGGGGGAGGGACGGGCTCACTAAGATAACCCTACACTCGTCATCAATAGCCAGAATTGTTTCTTAAATTTTGTTTCTTAAATTCTGGATGTACAGTACATGATCATATATATTTTTGCTTACAGATTATGTTTAGCAATATTATTAGGATAATAAAAATGTATAAAAGTACTTGTTTCATGATGTATATTAAGAATCCTATCCAACTAGCTCCAGGTACTTCTTAATTGTATTAGATGGAAATTCTCCAGGCTGGCACTCTACTGCCACCTACAGAAGGATCTCTTGGGGAGGGAGGGAGGGAAAGTGAATGTGGGTGGGAGGGTGGGACAGAGGAAGTGAGCAGCAGTGAGGGGTGACTCCCTCCCTTCCTGGTGGTGGTGTACAACAAGTGTTAGGCCACTCATCCGGCTAAACACCCGCTTTTCCGGCTCCCATGGACATTTTGGCCGAATAGTGAGATAACTTTATCCGGCCATGATTTTAGCCGGATAAGGGCATTTTTCAGATGGTCGGATTCAGGATAATCTCGTGTCTACAGTATTTGAAGTATCGAAGTTCTTCTCAAACTTTCAAGATCCTTGATAATCAAATACAAAATCACAGAGGCTCATATGGGCCAATTGGCATACGTGTCCAATGGTCATGCAGGATCCCGATACGATTCGAACACGATTGTGACATGATGTACTCGTCCTAGATAAGAATGTTGAGAAAGTGGTGAAAATTACCCACATGAAGGATGGAACTGACAGACCCAAAGGGACATGGAACCAAACCTGGGGAGGGGCCGACACCCAAACCAACTCATATGTAGCGGGGAAAGGGGAAGGAAAACCCCCCATTCCATGTAACAGTAAGCCCCACTCAGAGGGTAGGAAAACCCATAACGGGGTCAAATGGGTCCCAAGTCCCCCCCCCCCTCCCAACCCCGGGAACCTCCACACCAGGACCCAGGACCCGAATTTTCCTCCAAAGCCCTGGCCTCAAAAGAAAAAGCCAGGGCAGCTGTAAAAACACTAAGTAAGGGGGCCCCCTGGTCAGACCCTCATATGCAACGGCTGGTGGAACCAACTCGAATGCCTCCATCGCCATCCCAGAAGGGGCAACCCCCAAAACTGCCCGAGTCTCAGAATCCTCTAAACCCCGCCCTGACTCAGAAGCTCTCAGATGTTCCGGAGCCGGAAGCAAGGGGAAAAGACCAGAACGAACCACAGCAGGGGAAGAGCAAGGGGGTGCAGACCGAACCAAGGCCGAAGCGACCAACACCCAAAGTTCGGGTCCCTATAAGCAAAGCGGGGCAGCCTTGGGACATCTAGGAATAACAATCAACCACCTGCACCCGGATAATGTCAACAGTGGATTGGGTGAGTGGAGTCACAACCAAGCAACAATGCTCGCAGGACTCCAGGTCGAAGGTGTCACCGACCCAATAGGCGGCATGACGGAGGCAAAAACAATGAGCATCGCCCTATGACAAAGGGACAGAGCAACCCTCAAACTATTGGACCCCTTGTGCCCCCGCGGGGTTTCCCAGGGCTCTTAGATTGTTATCGCTAAGGGTAAGCCCAGGCAGGGTACTGCTAACCGGCACCCAAGTCTACCAAACAAACTTCTAAAGCTGAAACCCCGGGACATGTCCAATCACGGGGAGGGGGGCCAAGCAGGGGGTACTATCGAACACCGAAGGTCACGACCCTAATATAACTGGTGCAAGGGACACAAAGGCAGAATCCCCCACCAGTCAGAAATAAAATGAAAAGATAAACCCCGCAAGAGGACAACGTACCCAAAAGGAACAGAGTCAGCTGCTGTTATAGGTGAAAACTAGCTGGGCAGTACTCGCCCCCCTACCAGTGCAAAAACTACCACTAACCCCAAGGTAAACAAGGAAGGAAACCACCCAACACACTCGAGGTGGTCAATCACCGGGCAGCAAAAGACCAATGTAGGTAGACCCCAAGGTGACTTGTGGAAGAAAACTCCAAGCCCCAAGGGCAGTACTTACAGGGCACTCAGGGAAGGGAACCCTAAGCACATGCAGCCCGAGTACCTGTGAATATTACTCCCAGATCACATGCCACTGTAAGAGCCGTACTGGACACAAGACACAGCACAACACAGAATCCGGAGCTGGAGCAACATGACCGAACCACAATCACATCAGCCAAGAACTGAAGGGTGGATCGCCGGTGCGGTGGGTCTGGGGCTCCCCCATCCCCCTCTTGTGGAGGGGAGAGCTGCACAGACATGCAGTGTGGCACGTGTGACGTCATGCACTTTTGCTCGTTTTCAATTGGGAAGTTCTGTCCACTCATTAGTCTTCTTTAGTTATTTTAACCAGAATGGGGGGTTTGTTTTGAGGCACTTACCTTTATGGGTGCCTGGCCTGGTCGATGGCAGACATAGAATGCTCCAAATCCCATGTGTATTTCTATAGACCATTGCTCCTCGTGACTCTCTGGGGGCCAGGTTCTGGCTTGTGGTTCCCGGTAGGCCTAGAACTCCATTCACACTGATGCCAAAGTTTAATGATATACACATCAGCCTGGATAGTTCCGGGGAATCGAAGTTCCCCCCAGAAAATAATTTAAATCAAGACTTGGCAAATGCATCATCTAAGACAGGTTTATCAACTCAATATAGCATCCAGTTCAAGAATACAGGTCATCCACTGTACAAGTAACAATTCCTTCTAGCTCGTCTACATACAAACAATAATGGTAAATAAATATTGACCTACACCACTAAGACATTCACTCACAAAATCAAGGAAATGTATATTAAGAATCCTATCCAACTAGCTCCAGGTACTTCTTTTTTTCAATGACACTCAACCTGACAAGTGAAGTGATGGTTGTCCTCGAGTATATTCACATAAATATCCACATCAGGATTGTGTCTAAAGCATGAGATGTGACTAATGAGTTGTATCAGGGATTTTACTGTTGAGAACGAAAATTGTCACTTTAAAACAATGATCGAACTATGTACAGCATCTGAAAAATACTCAGCGCCATGGAGTTGCAGTCCAAAGGGCCCAGGTTTGATACATGGCCATGGCAGAAACAAATGAAAAAACATTTTTCACCTGATGCCTCTTGTTCACCTAGCAGTAAATACCTGGGAGCTAGACAGCTGCTAGAGACTGCATCCTTGGGGATCTCTGTGTGTGAGAGAGAGAAATATATATAGGACAGTAGATATGTTAAAAGAAAATTCAGTTAGGAGTCAGTACATTAGACATCCGACTGTTAGAAAGATGGTGTCCAAGAGCTAGCATTTCAATCTTGCAGGCACAAATAGTAAATACCTCATTATTCACACTAGCTGAAGGAGACAAAGCAAATGTGACATCATTCCCCTCCATATATGAGAGTAACCCACAGCACCTATACCTACTCAGTGCTGGGCACGATAAAATGTCTACACAAGATATTCAGAACTTTGCAGAACTTTTACAATAAACACAGTCGATCATTTTATGTAATGTAACTTCCAAGTATGTTCAGATTCAGCATAATATGGGACTTTGCTAGTGTGGAAACTGGTCCGATAACTCTTCACTTGGAAGAGAAGAGTTACACGATGTGGACTGTGGGTGAGGAATGGGAAGGGTTACTTGATGGGGATCAGGAGGCATGGAGATGGGAAGGGTTACTTGATGGGGATCAGGAGGCATGGAGATGGGAAGGGTTACTTGATGGGGATCAGGAGGCATGGAGATGGGAAGGGTTACTTGATGGGGATCAGGAGGCATGGAGATGGGAAGGGTTACTTGATGGGATCAGGAGGCATGGAGATGGGAAGGGTTACTTGATGGGATCAGGAGGCATGGAGATGGGAAGGGTTACTTGATGGGGGTCAGGAGGCATGAAGATGGGAAGGATTAGTAGATAAAATCAGTGTGTGTGAAGATGGAAAGGGTTATGTGAAGGGGGAGTCAGTGGGAGGAAGTGTTACTTCATATGGTCAGTGGGAGGAAGTGTTACTTCATATGGTCAGTGGAAGTGTTACTTCATATGGTCAGTGGGAGGAAGTGTTACTTCATATGGTCAGTGGGAGCAAGTGTTACTTCATATGGTCAGTGGGAGGAAGTGTTACTTCATATGGTCAGTGGGAGGAAGTGTTACTTCATATGGTCAGTGGGAGGAAGTGTTACTTCATATGGTCAGTGGGAGGAAGTGTTACTTCATATGGTCAGTGAGAGCAAGTGTTACTTCATATGGTCAGTGGAAGTGTTACTTCATATGGTCAGTGGGAGGAAGTGTTACTTCATATGGTCAGTGGGAGGAAGTGTTACTTCATATGGTCAGTGAGAGCAAGTGTTACTTCATATGGTCAGTGGGAGGAAGTGTTACTTCATATGGTCAGTGGGAGCAAGTGGTACTTCATATGGTCAGTGAGAGCAAGTGTTACTTCATATGGTCAGTGGGAGGAAGTGTTACTTGACATGGTCAGTGGGAGCAAGTGTTACTTGACATGGTCAGTGGGAGGAAGTGTTACTTCATATGGTCAGTGGGAGCAAGTGGTACTTCATATGGTCAGTGAGAGCAAGTGTTACTTCATATGGTCAGTGGGAGGAAGTGTTACTTCATATGGTCAGTGGGAGGAAGTGTTACTTGACATGGTCAGTGGGAGGAAGTGTTAGCTGACATGGTCAGTGGAAGGGAAGGGTTGTGTGATATGGCTCGCAGGAAGAAATGGCTGCTTGCTCAGTGGGTTGACCAAAAGCATTAGTCAAGTTAGAATTGGACTGCTACCCTCTATTAGCTCTTAATATACAAGACTATGGAACTGTCACCTATTATATAATAACTGTGATAAGTCTTGACAAGACTAATTTACTCCATCAATATCGTATCATAAACATTTAAATTGCTGCAACTACAATAAATTTAACTTAGGCCAGAGAAAGCAAGACTAAGAGGCAAGTGTCAAACACACGAACACCAGGAGTGTAACCGTCTCACAATAATGCTGAGACCCTCGGAGCCACTCCAGGTCCTGCAGGAAGTCACACACTCCCGCCAACAATTTACACAATCATTACACATGCACAACCGAGATCTAGGGACTAGTGAAACAAAAGCTGTACTGGTGATTCTGTACATAATAAAACAGGACTGTACACAAGGGTGAAGCTGTTATTAAAGCAGATTATGCACAAAACTATACCAAGATTAGTGTAATTGACATGTCACAAGAATATACCAAGGTTAATCAGCAGAGTGGATAGTATACAAGTCAAAACCAAAGCTTAATTGCAGAGTAACAAGTACACAAGAACAATGCTGTTTATAGAGCACATTGCACACACAAATAAGGCTGTTAGGAGTACAGATTGTACACACAACTAAGGCTGTTAGTACAGAGTATTGCACACATGACTATGGGTATTAGTAGAGCAGACTGTACCCACAAGAAAAGCTAAAGAGCATACAAGAATAAAAGTGTTTTAGTGAGAGGAGGGAATTGTACACAAAAATACAACTCAATTAGTAGAGTGGACAGTATACAAAGCTAAGCAATTCCAAAGATCATTAAATGTTATTTGTTGTATGTTTAATACATAAACATTAATTAAGTGCTCCCTTCAGTATAGATATACAGTACTCCCCAGTATTACATCCCAAATCAGATGTACTATTAAAAATAGATTGAAACATACCTTTTCTGCAAATAAAGACAAGCACACAGTCCTGAGACTGGAATGAGATGAGCATCACACAAACAAGCGAGGATTGGTTACACACTACCATATCCTGCAACTCTTGCAGCTTATCAACTATGGCATCAGAGCAAAAAAGAGGCGACTCACAGTGGACTGTGATGGCTGGTTCAGGGCCTGATAATTAGGGTGTCGCATCAGTGGGTTGTTCATAATAGTATGACGATTCAGAGGCCTAGACTCCATTCCAGCGACACCTTGGAGTGGCAACCTGTCGGCAAGGTTTCAAAATCATAAGATGCATGTGATCTGTAGTGTGACAAGTGTTCTTAAAGTGCCATCCTACTGGAAGTACAATCATGTAAGAAAATGAATCTTAACACATTCAGTAAACCACCTACTACAACACAAAGATTTACAGTACTTTACACTCATTACTTTATACATCCTTAAAATGTATGTAATAGCCCCTACTCCAAAGAAATTACTGCATCAAATGTTTCCCTTCCTGCACTTACAGCACTGACCTCTGCAACGAGCAGGTAAACTAAGAAAACCCAATTACTGATAAAACTAATCACCAATCACCGGAATGACAACCAAGTGACCATTTTAATGTTATTGAAAACCGTTTCAACAATTAAATAGATAGAGCATGCCCCATCAGCACTGAAAGCTGCTTGCTATTATAAAAACCTGTCTCTTCTGTTCTATAAACCATTTAGGTATTCTCATAAACCAGCTCACTTTTGTACCCAACTCATGTCCCCCAAACATTTCATTATATGGTACTTTACAAGACTAAACTCGAGCACTTCTGCCACCAAGGAGTTATTTCCTGTACTCTACATCTTTCTCATTAAGAGAAGCACTGTTTTCTTTATCAAGCAACTTAATTATTGAATTATATAGGTGAGCAGAGCATAAGCATCAATAACATGCTGCACGGTGTACAGTGTTTAGGTTACCGCCATTATCATTTCAGTACAACATTCAACCTGTTCTCTTTATAGCACATCACATTTTGATGTACATTTACCTAAGGACAAAAACTGATGAACAAGAAATTGGTAGCAGCTTGCAAAACTGACATAATGTCCCATTTTCTGTTCGTGTGTCCTTTGGTTGGTTATGTTAAGGCACTTGACACTTTCGCTGGCCCTGCGGGGCACCCAAATTGCACCAGAAGGTAGGCCGAGCATTCCCAGTGACCACAACCCAATGTTAAACTCATTCACCCACAATGTTTATAAGTAATAATACATCATCAGGAACTCTCCGTGGTTTGGTTTTATGATGCATATTGTGGCATCAGGTAGGTAAAGTGTTAAGTACAACAGTTTCTTGACGTTGGGAACACTCATGAGAACGGGCTGCAGTATTACCGTATCTCACTTACAAAGGCATCCCCAGAAAAAAAACTAGACCATGAGAATCATACATTGGCATACACTGCCAAAAAGAAATTGCAACGTAACTTTATGTGAATGTTATTTGGTTGATTAGACAGAGTACAGTATAGTGGTTTTTCTATATTTATTTAGTACTGTATAGTCATGGTTACAGCAGTCGGTTTGTTAGCAATGTAGTAGTCGAGACAAAGCCTGGAGCAAGGCAGAGACCTGAGTGAGGCCAGGGAAAGAAAGCAGCACAGATGCAGGGTGTGTGTAGAGCATGGCCCCCTGAATGGGGGCAGAGTTGAGGAGCTTAGTGCGAGACGAGAGCATAGAAGCTCAATGCAGCTGGAGTCTGGCTATCTGAACTGTGTCGAGACTTAAGCATCTTGTTAGAGTAGGAACTGGACTCGTCAAGTGTTACATTGTCGTTTGTGGATGTTGAAGATATGCGATATCTCTCATGAGTCTTTACTGAACCACTTTTGGAGTTAGACTGATGATGATTCGCTGTCGACTACCTATATTACCAGTCCACACCTCCCCTGACCATCCTCTAGCAGGTTTGGGAAGGGGGTACTAACTGTACACATGGGAAGAGGTATTATTGTAATTAGTGGACTAAGTAGAATTAACAGACCCATCTCATTATGTGCACATAAGCTAATGAGAATTTAGAGCAAGTATATTACTGACATAATATACTTACTACAAAATGCTACTTGTGTAGTGGTGTGCTTCATATCAGAAACAAGTGTCCGGCATGTAATGTCACCTCACATAATTGCTTCAAGAAAGCACATTATGCTAAAACCTGTCAGTCTAAAACATCTGTGAGTACTACTGCTACAATGTACAATCCTACTCTTCTTGCTATTACAACTGCACTTCTGCAGAGCCTCTCACATGCAGCCATTGAAGTTTCAGTAAATGGACACAAACTGATGGCATTAATTTGTGTAGTTCAGATAGTTTCATAAGTGAAACCACTTCAAGGGAACTATATTTGATGGTGCATCCATTACTTAAAGAAGATCTCTATGGCAACAAAGTCATTAAGTACCAGTTCTGTGGGGTTTTCTAACGTAATTTTGGAGCTCAATGGCCAAACTTACCCATCTTCCAGTCTTGGGGTATAAAAAGACCTGCATTGTGACTTACTTTTGGGCCAAGACTTTCAAAAACAACACACAAGTATGACATTCAAGTATGGAGGACATAAACCAGAGCTCATAATCGCTAGCACTAATTCAGTCTGTGCACTCTCAGAAGCACATCTGTAAAATGTAAACAACGACATCTGTAAAATCAGCACCCACAATTAATGTTCTTATCTATTGTATAGGGTGTGGTACCATAAAGCCCGATACAGAAAGGATGTGCCCACTTCAAGAGTTACCACCACCTATGAACGTAGCAGCTCTGTGGAGGGCGCTGGGAATGTTCACTTATAATGCCATATGGATCCTCAATTTTTCATACACGATTCAACCTTAGGTAAAAGGTAAGACACTTCCACTGGGTGAAGCAGCCTTAATAGCATATGAAGTCTTTAAATAACAACTTCTGGATGCAACTCTAAAATACATCGATAAAGACCTGCCATTTGTGGTGGTGTGTAATGCCACAGAAATTTTTATTTCAGCAGTCTTGAACCAACATGGATGTCCAGTTACATTGATGTCTAGGACTCTACAGAGTAGTGAACCACAATATCCAATAGTAGAGAAAGAGGCTACTGCCATTATAGAGGCGGTGCATAAATGGAGTCATTTCCTTGCCAGTTGTCATTTTGTGCTGATTACTGACCAATGCTGTGTAGCATGCATGCTGGATAACAGAAGGTGAACCAAAGAATAACAAAATACAGGAATAAAGGTTGGAGCTGGCTTCCTTCTGCTATACCATACAACATTGCCTTGGTAAAGAAAATGTGTACAGGAATAAAGGTTGGAGCTGGCTTCCTTCTGCTATACCATACAACATTGCCTTGGTAAAGAAAATGTGCCCCCCCCCCCAACACCTTTACCTGAGCATTTTGCTGCTCAACATTCACAGCAATGACTCTGTTTTTTTATCAAAGTTTTTTTTACCTATGGAGCGACTCAGAATTGATTTTAATTCTGTATTCCATCTGGTAAATCGTTTATGTAGACAATGAACATTACCGGTGCAAGAACTGAACCCTGTGGTACTCTACTTGTGACATTTCTAGAGTCCAATACATTGCCTCTGATTACTGCCCTCATTTTTCAATGAGTTAGAAAAACTTTCCTCCATGTTAGAAGCTTACCTGTCCTCCCTCCAATATGTTCCAGTTTCCAAAACAACCTCTTATGTGGAACTCTGTCGAAAGCCTTTTTTAGATCCAGATAGATGCAGTCAACCCAACCATCTCTTTCCTGTAAGATCTCCATGGCTCGATCACAGAAACTGAGTAAATTCGTTACACAGGATCTTCCAGATCGAAAACCATACTGACTGTCTGATATTATATCATTTCTCTCCAGGTGTTCTACCCATTTAGATTTAATTATTTTTTCCAATATTTTGACTATTACACTTGTCAATGATACAGGTCTATAATTAAGAGGGGTCTTCCCTGCTTCCACTTTTGTAGATTGGAACTATGTTAGCCTTTTTCCACACATCAGCTACAACTCCTGTAAACAGAGATGCCTGAAAAATCAGTTGAAGAGGAATGCTGAGCTCAGGTGCACATTCTCTCAGAACCCATGGTGAAACTCCATCTGGACCAACTGCTTTGTTCTTATGTAGCTCCTTGAGCATTTTTTCCACTTCGTCTCTAGACACCTCTATGTGCTCTATGTTGTTCTCTGGAATTCTTATTGTATCTGGTTCCCTGAAGATTTCATTTTGTACAAACACACTTTGGAACTTTTCGTTTAATGTTTCACACATTTCCTTTTCATTTTCCGTGAATCTATTTCCCATTTTCAACCTCTGAATATTATCCTTCACCTGCAATTTGTTGTTTACGAATTTATAGAATAGACCTGGTTCTGTTTTACATTTGTCTGCAATCCCTTTTTCAAAATTTTTTTCTGCCTCTCTCCTCACTACCGTGTAGTTGTTTCTCGCATCTTTGTATCGCTGGTATGTTTGGGGGTTCGGCCTCTTCCTGTATTGATTCCATTTTTGTGTCTTTTGGTCTCTGGCCCTCTCGCACTTTCTGTTGAACCAATCCTGTTTCCTAGTTCTGTTTCTCTCTTTTGGTATAAATTTTTTTGTGCCTTTATCATATATTTCACAAAACCTGACATACATCTTTTTTTTTTTTTTTTTTTTTTTTTTTTTGAGATATATACAAGAGTTGTTACATTCATGTACAGCCACTAGTACGCGTAGCGTTTCGGGCAAGTCCTTAATCCTATGGTCCCTGGAATACGATCCCCTGCCGCGAAGAATCGTTTTTTCATCCAAGTACACATTTTACTGTTGCGTTAAACAGAGGCTACAGTTAAGGAATTGCGCCCAGTAAATCCTCCCCGGCCAGGATACGAACCCATGACATAGCGCTCGCGGAACGCCAGGCGAGTGTCTTACCACTACACCACGGAGACTGTAAGACTGCAGACAAATCTCATTCATTTCCTTGCCTAGCAACAACTCTGTCCAATTATACTCACTAAAAAATTTTCTAAGGTTGCCATAATGTCCTCTCCTAAAGTCAGGTTTTTCAATTGCATCGACCGTCATATTTTCTTCCAGATTATAACGCATTGCATACTTTATTCCCAAAAAGACATGGTCACTTTTACCCAAGGGAGGAAGGTACTGAATGTCAAATATTTCTTCCTCCTTCCTGGTAAATATCAAATCTAGCATGGAGGGAACGTCCCCTTCCCTCATCCTCGTAGCTTGTTTAACACTTTAGTCCGGGCATGACGCAGCATTGCGTCATCTGTTTACTCTCGGTAATCTCGGGGATGACGCAGCATTGCGTCATCCACTAAAATAATTGCCAAAAATCAGGTTTTTATCCAATTTTGGGGGGACTGTTTGGTAACTGTCAACAAGCCAAATGCAATCTATGACTACAATACAAACATGAAAGGTGTTGATCACTTTGACCAAATGATCAAATATTATCACTTCATAAGGAAAACTCACAAATGGACGAAGAAAATGACTATCTATTTTGTGCAAATGGCTATCTACAATGCTTATGTGATGTACAACTACTACACAAAAAATACTAAACTATAATGCTACATATACTAAAATACTAAATACTAAACATTTGTGGGCAGGAATTGGGAGTGTATCTGGAAGGCGTCTGGGCGCTCACTCGCGGTTAACGCGTGGCCCGTCTTCAACTCGTTGGCGGGTGGAGCGTGACCAGGTTTTTTTATTTTATATGCTAATGTTCCTCTAGAGAATTCTATTGCGGACCCATTGATACCAAAATGAAAGACCTAGGACGAAAATTGAGGTGACCAGAGTGAAAAGAGTGAACACATTTTATCGCTTTTGCGCGCTCCTGGGTAACTCGTTCGCACTTTCTCTGTTTGCTGCAGGTAATTAGCCAGGCTTTTGGAGTTTATATGCATTTAGTGCTGTAGAGAATTCTATTGCGAACAAAATGATACCAAATTTAATCTCGTAGGACGAGAATTAAGGTGACAAAGTTGAAGAGAGTATACACTTTTCAGAATTAACGCACGCTCCCGTGAAACCCTGGGACCCAAATCGCACAGTTGAGGGGTGGCGCGCGGGGTACGCCAAAGTGTTAACATGTTGATACAAGAATGTTTCCAGGATGAGGTCTACGAATTTACAGGTCCAGAAATCTTCTGTTTTAGCTTCACATGCTTCCCAGTCTATGGATTTCAAGTTGAAGTCGCCGACTATGAACAGTCGTGAACTATCGTTATCCGCTCTCGCTATGATCTCTCTCATTATTGTTATAAGACCTTCTCGTTTACTATCTAGCTCCTCCTTTGACCATGTGCTGCTTGGTGGTGGACTATATGCATTTATGATCATTAGTTTACCATCCTCATGGCAGATCTCTAGTGCTATTATGTCAACTTCTTGTGGATTGGAAGTCATTATTTCGTTCACCTTTAGGTGTTCTTTCGCCAGCACAGCAACGCCACCGCCTTTCCTAATTTTTCTGTGTGTAGTGTGTGTTGTGTTGGAACTGGTTGTGGTGCATGAAAGTGTTTGTGTACTCTGTCAAAGAATGGGAAAATTCTTTTCAATACTGTATTATAAATTGCAGATCTTGTGTGTTAGGAGTAACAACACGCATCATAACTACCGCATCAACAACACAACCATGCAGCAGATTGAAAAAGAAAAGGGCCTTGAAGTTATGCTCCACCAGTCATTCAAAGCTGCTAAGTAGAAACTGGGATAAATAAATAAATAAATAAATAAATAAATAAATATATATATATATATATATATATATATATATATATATATATATATATATATATATATATATATATATATATATATATATATATATATATATATATATATATATATATATATATATATATATATATATATATATATATATATATATATATATATATATATATATATATATATATATATATATATATATATATATATATATATATATATATATATATATATATATATATATATATATATATATATATATATATATATATATATATATATATATATATATATATATATATATATATATATATATATATATATATATATATATATATATATATATATATATATATATATATATATATATATATATATATATATATATATATATATATATATATAAACAGGACTAATCAAACAAGACTTTGATTTCAAGGAAAAGTAAGTGGTTATTTATAATTCTCAGATGTGTCCCCATCTGACTTACTATCCAAGCACACAGACCTCACCTTCAAACTGAATATAATTTAGTTAAAAAAAGAAAACAATTATTTTGACCCTTTTTTTCCTACAATGATTTGCATTATTTTGTCACTCATCTGTTTTATCTTTTTTTTCCTACAGTTCTAATTGGGAAAATTAATGATTTCTTCATACTGTATTTACAATTAATCATTATTGGACATAAATGGAGAACATAAAAAAATATTAACATTTACACACAAAATAAAAGGTCCTCCAAAGCTTGTAAATGAGTTAACATGCTTGTATGTTTATATTTGTTGCACAAACACCAACAAATTACAACATACAAAATAACAATGTAAAAATGAAAAAAAAAAAAGTTAATAGGTTTGATGTGAGTGTATGAGCACTTACAAACAGCATATATAAAGTGACTAGAGGTAATGTGGCTGGTGTGGATGAAATCTGACTGGTGGAGAGGTACAGTGGCTGGTGTAGGGGAGCTCTGGCTGGTGTAGGGGAGCTCTGGCTGGTGTAGGGGAGCTCTGGCTGGTGTGTGGAAACTCTAGCCGGTGTAGGGGAGCTCTGACTGGTGTAGGGGAGCTCTGGCTGGTGTGGGGAAACTCTGGCTGGTGTAGGGGAACTCTGGCTGGTGTAGGGGAGCTCTGGCTGGTGTAGGGGAGCTCTGGCTGATGTAGGGGAGCTCTGGCTGGTGTGGGGAAACTCTGGCTGGTGTGGGGAAACTCTGGCTGGTGTAGGGGAGCTCTGGCTGGTGTGGGGAAACTCTGGCTGGTGTAGGGGAGCTCTGGCTGGTGTAGGGGAGCTCTGGCTGGTGTAGGGGAGCTCTGGCTGGTGTAGGGGAGCTCTGGCTGGTGTAGGGGAGCTCTGGCTGGTGTAGGGGAGCTCTGGCTGGTGTAGGGGAGCTCTGGCTGGTGTAGGGGAGCTCTGGCTGGTGTGGGGGAGCTCTGGCTGGTGTGGGGAAACTCTAGCCGGTGTAGGGGAGCTCTGGCTGGTGTGGGGAAACTCTGGCTGGTGTAGGGGAACTCTGGTTGGTGTGGGGGGAGCTCTGGCCAGTGTAGGGGAGCTCTGGCTGGTGTAGGGGAGCTCTGGCTGGTGTAGGGGAGCTCTGGCTGGTGTGGGGGAGCTATGGTTGGTGTGGGGGAGCTATGGTTGGTGTGGGGGAGCTATGGTTGGTGTGGAGGAGCTATGGTTGGTGTGGGGGAGCTCTGGCCGGTGTAGGGGAGCTATGGTTGGTGTGGGGGAGCTCTGGCCGGTGTAGGGGAGCTATGGTTGGTGTGGGGGAGCTCTGGCCGGTGTAGGGGAGCTATGGTTGGTGTGGGGGAGCTCTGGCCGGTGTAGGGGAGCTCTGGTTGGTGTAGGGGAGCTCTGGCTGGTGTAGGGGAGCTATGGTTGGTGTGGGGCAGCTCTGGCTGGTGTAGGGGAGCTCTGGCTGGTGTGGGGAAACTCTGGCTGGTGTGGGGAAACTCTGGCTGGTGTAGGGGAGCTCTGGCTGGTGTGGGGAAACTCTGGCTGGTGTAGGGGAGCTCTGGCTGGTGTAGGGGAGCTCTGGCTGGTGTAGGGGAGCTCTGGCTGGTGTAGGGGAGCTCTGGCTGGTGTAGGGGAGCTCTGGCTGGTGTAGGGGAGCTCTGGCTGGTGTAGGGGAGCTCTGGCTGGTGTAGGGGAGCTCTGGCTGGTGTAGGGGAGCTCTGGCTGGTGTGGGGGAGCTCTGGCTGGTGTGGGGAAACTCTAGCCGGTGTAGGGGAGCTCTGGCTGGTGTGGGGAAACTCTGGCTGGTGTAGGGGAACTCTGGTTGGTGTGGGGGGAGCTCTGGCCAGTGTAGGGGAGCTCTGGCTGGTGTAGGGGAGCTCTGGCTGGTGTAGGGGAGCTCTGGCTGGTGTGGGGGAGCTATGGTTGGTGTGGGGGAGCTATGGTTGGTGTGGGGGAGCTATGGTTGGTGTGGAGGAGCTATGGTTGGTGTGGGGGAGCTCTGGCCGGTGTAGGGGAGCTATGGTTGGTGTGGGGGAGCTCTGGCCGGTGTAGGGGAGCTATGGTTGGTGTGGGGGAGCTCTGGCCGGTGTAGGGGAGCTATGGTTGGTGTGGGGGAGCTCTGGCCGGTGTAGGGGAGCTCTGGTTGGTGTAGGGGAGCTCTGGCTGGTGTAGGGGAGCTATGGTTGGTGTGGGGCAGCTCTGGCTGGTGTAGGGGAGCTCTGGCTGGTGTGGGTGGCTCACCCCACACAAAAAATGCCAATCTATAGGTCAGGGTGAAGAAAAAATATCCCGCAACTGTGGCCGGGAAGTGCCTCAAGGCCACGCCTCGCCCCACTGCACTAAACAATTACAACCTCGCCCCCAATAACATACAATGAACCCAAATAACACAATTAACAAGACTTTTAGTTGTCACACTCGTCCAATTAGGCACTGTCATTCCTCGCGCCCTATCTATCACTCTACATGCAAATATCCGCCCCCAACGCCCTTCAGGCACACTAAGGCAACCCTAACGTACATTTCCGTCTACCGTTCGTTACCATTTTAGTGAAAAAAGTTGAGGGAGAACGTAGTAAAGGTGAGGAAGAGGACAATATGTCTCGGCGGCTCAGGTGTGTGCTTCACTGTCCTCCGGAAGTGGTCATCCCTCTGCTCGCACCCTCCTCTCCTCCTCCTCACCCTCTTCCTCCCCGTTATTGCTATCCAAGTGCCGTTATTAACTCATTTTATTGGGATCTAGCTGATAATATTTATTGTTTGAGTTCGGGGTGTTTATTATGCTGCCGAGCAGGTTTTGTTCGGAAGAAGTTAGAGGTCGGGGAGCGGGAGCGAGACATTGCTGGAACATAACAAAGCACAGAAAACGGAGATGGTCGGGTCCCGCGAACAGAAAACGGCGCCGTCATGAGTCAGTTCCCCTCAGTCATGTGACAGGTGTAGCCACATTCCCTTCCCCTCTCCCCCTCCACACCTCCCCATCCACACCTACCCCCACACCTCCACACACCAACAGAATTTTTTTGTCTATAAATTTTGCAAGTATTTACCTCCTTAATAATTAAAATTTTCTTAGATTAAGGACCTGCCCGAAACGCTGCGCGTGCTAGTGGCTTTACAAGACTGTAATTACCATATTTGTATCCTCACATTCCTTATGTACATTCTTGTATATGCATAAATAAAATAAAATAAAAATAAAATAAGATGTGTGTCTATATATGTTTATTTACTTATTTATTTATTTGTTTATATACAAGAAGGTACATTGGGCTAGAGAGAATACATAGCATAGTATTTACAATCTTGTAAAGCCACTAAGCTTTAGTCAGTAGTGTTTTTTCCTGCCCGAAACGCTTTGCGTAATAGTGGCTTTAGGCATTGTATGTACTAGCTCTTATCTATAAAGCCAACAAACTTTGTAAAATCTCTTTATGTATGTACCTTTGCCTAAATAAAAATTATTATTATTATTATTATTATTATTATTACTAGTATGCGCAGCTTTTCGGGCAGGTCCTTAATCTAACAGATAATTTTAAGTAGGTAAATTCTATCAGAATTAATAAAATGATAACAGATACATTGCAAGAAAAAATGAGATGAGAGAGATTAGTAAGTATATTAAAGCACATTGGTATATTAAAGCTCTGATTGATTACATTGACAACTTGATTGGTAATTTAAACAAGATTAACAGACACCATACAGCAGATTGATAGCACATGTAAGAACAGCAATGATCACAATAGTAAAGATGTTCGGATTGGGTACATAAAGATTGGGAGATTGGGTAGCAATAGATACAGTGCAATTTTAAAGCAAAAGGTAAAAAACTATGCAGATAAAATTAGGTACTTTTTAGTTTTGTTTTTGAATGATGCAAAAGTTGGACAGTTTTTCAATTCATTAGGGAGTGAGTTCCATAGACTGGGTCCCTTTATTTGCATAGAGTGTTTACACAGATTAAGTTTGACTCTGGGGATATCAAAGAGATATTTATTTCTGGTGTGGTGATAATGGGTCCTATTACATCTGTCCAGGGAGAGTTTCAGAGCATGGTTTGCATTTAAGAACAGGGTTTTGTAAATGTAGTTGACACAAGAAAATTTATGGAGTGAGATTATGTTTGGCATGTTTAGGGAGTTAAACAAGGGGGCTGAGTGTTGCCTGAAAGCAGAATTTGTTATTATTCTGATAGCAGATTTTTGCTGGGTGATGATGGACTTGAGGTGGTTTGCAGTGGTTGAACCCCATGCACAGATACCATAATTAAGATAGGGATAGATTAGTGCATAATATAGAGAGATGAGAGCAGAGTTAGGTACATAATATCTGATTTGGGAGAGTATCCCAACTGTTTTAGAGACTTTATAAATAAATAAATAAATGTTTATTTAGGGAAGGTACATACATAAAGAGATTTTACAAAGTTTGTTGGATTAATAGATAGAGCTAGTACATACAATGCCTAAAGCCACTATTACGCAAAGCGTTTCGGGCAGGAAAAACATTAATGACTAAACCAATGTCTGTTTTTCTTTAAAGAGCGCTGTTTGTCGACATAATTGTATTTGTGCTGCTTTTTCATCTATGTTTTCATTTCTTGTTTTCATTCTACTCATTATGCTCAATTAGTATTAAGCTTGTCATTTAAGTTTATCATGCCCGAAACGCTTTGCGTAATAGTGGCTTTGGGCATTGTATGTACTAGCTCTACCTATAAGTCAACCAATCCTTGTAAAAATTTATTGTATGTATGTACCTTACCTAAATAAAATTGTATTGTATTGTATTGTAAATAAAAACAGATTCCTAACAATTAATGTAAAACTGAATTATCAAAATGTAGAAAGCTGAATATATTTTATGCTCTTTTGCATGATGCCATTGGGTTTATTGCAGATTACAATGAAGATTACTCAACTCTCTGAATATGTTAGATATTAAGTCACTGCACATCCTCTCATGTGTATTATATATATATATATATATATATATATATATATATATATATATATATATATATATATATATATATATATATATATATATATATATATATTGTGACGATAATCTCCTTCAAGAGATTGAGCCTGCTCTTCCCTCCATAATTACGTCTTCACAATTATATAAAAAGACTATGGAAGAAATGTCCAACAACGACAACAACACCAGCAAGGCTTGCCAGGGTGAGCAGAAACGTATGCAGCCAGCCACCTGTTCGAACTCCAACCACCAAACTACCCGTTGATCGCTACGGCTCCGCTGATTGGTCGCCGGTCTGGCTGCACCTGCCTCGCCCCCCCCAATACTACCTGATGTCTGGGGTCGCCCCAACATCAGTCCTCAGAATGTTCAGTGCTTTCGTAGCCAGCACTCCTCACAGCTAGACGTTAGCGTGTACTGAGAGAGGTGGTGGCTTTAAGCCAATATTCCAGCACCTCCCACTTAACTTTTGTTGCACTTCTTGTTATTTTGCCTTAACGTAACTTTTCATTGTGTCATTTAAGTATTCTTATTATTTTGATTCATTGATTTTATTATAAGAATTTGTTTGTGCATTATTTTCATGTTTTGATTTATTTAACGTCATTAAAATTTCATTGTTAAAGTTTACTTGTGTTTTGTGTGTCTTCTCCTTACCTTACCACAGACGAAGTTCCAGTTTTTCTATTTTTTTTATAACTATGTGACGAGGCCATACCCCTAGCCTTAAACAGCCGAACACCAACGCGTTACCGTCACAATATATATATATGCCTATACTTGCATAAACCACAAGTGAAGATTAACAATCTTTGGACAACACCCACCAGTGGGTGGGTGTTGTCCAAAGATTGTTAATCTTCACTTGTGGTTTATGCAAGTATAGGCTTATAAGCTGGACACCAGTTCTCTCACATTGACAGTGGCTTGATAGAAAATGCAGACTGACCCCACACTCATCTGGTGCCTTCGGGAAGTGGAGATGTTTGAGATATATATCTCGAACTATCTACTTCTTTTGTAAGGTCTGATGGTGTAGTGGGTTAAAGCATACTAGTTATGCCTGCTACTGGAAGGTAGTTGTGCTTTCTGGGTTCGAGTCCCACTGGTGGGTGTTGTCCAAAGATTGTTATATATATATATATATATATATATATATATATATATATATATATATATATATATATATATATATATATATATAAAATGCTGAACTGTAATGCCAATCCTGACCTTAAAGTTTTGTTTGTGCTTCTTCTTTTGTTTGCGCTTCCTGAAAATCAGGTTTGTGCTTCCAAGAGTTTGTGCTTCTACAGCACATAGTAGACATTTTAGTTGACACATGTGTTCCCTGAGATTATTTGAGAATGTTGAACATTCGTTGCATAATACGTTGTGTATTTTTTTTCTCCTTTTCTGTTTAGGGTGTGATGGTGAAACTTGGACCAGTTGCAGCCCTTTCTATAACCATTTCATAAAAAAATTTATAAGCAAATTGAACAATTTTAATTTATAACGATATTTTTCGATATGCCCCCTTAACAGGCTACCAAGCCTGAGGAGCAACAGATCCCTCACGGTGTTAATAAAATAATTTAAGTCTATTTTCACAGATGCTCCAGGTCTGACGTCCGTCTCGACGCACGACGTTATCCTTGAGGAGGGCGTGGAGACAGATAAAGCAACATTCCTACAGACTCCATCCCCGTAAGAAGGTGGTAATAAGACGTGAGAGACTACATGCTCCAACATAATCTGATCGCCCCAAGTATTAATTAGTACGTGGTCATCCCCTGTTCTGCCAGTACCCAAGCCTGTTAATGAACATATATTATGCACTGATTACACACAGGTTAACAAGGTCACTGTAGCCGATACATATCCCCTTCCCAGGATACAAGAGTGTATTGATACCATCGGTAGGGCCACCTACCTAACGAAGTTCGACCTCTTCAAGGCCTATTGGCAGGTACCTCTGACAGAGCGTGCCAAACCTAGTTCTGCTTTTGTGACTCCAGATGGTCTTTTTCAATGTAAAGTGAGGCTCCTCGGAATAAAAAATGCCGCCTCTACATTTCAGCAATTGATAACTCTTGTGCTACACAACGTGGAGAATGCAATGTTGATGTTGCGGTGATCTAAGACTCAAATTGGGAAGATCATTTACGACATCTAGAAGCATTCTTTTTTGGCAATTCAACAAGCTCAGTTGGTGTTCAATTTGCATAAAAATCTAAATTTGCCGAGACTTCTGTTATCTTTTTAGGACATGTGGTTGGCGGAGGATGAGTCGCCCCAAAGAACAACAAAGAAGCAGTCGTTTCGTATCCGCCCCTTTAAACACGTAAGGAGGTCCTGCGCTTCCTGTGTGTGGCCGGATTCTACCGTAAGTTCGTTCCAAACTTCTCGATGATAGCAGTACCTTTGACAAATCTGAAGAATGGGACAAAGTTCATGTGGAATAAGGACTGTCAGTTAGCTTTTGAGGGCCTAACAGCCATATTGATTCCATCTCGCATTCTCATGTTCCCTAATTTTGATGACAGATTCATATTAACCGTTGATGCTTCAGACTACGGCCAAGGGGCAGTGTTATCACAAAATGATTCTAAAGGGATAGAACACCCTGTGGCTTATTATTCCAAAAAGTTAAGTAATTGCCAACGGAATTATTTCGTGATAGAGAATGAAACATTGGTCCTGTTGAGTGATGTGCAACATTTTGATGACTACTTAATGGTCATATAATTTTGGTCACATCAGACCATAATCCTCTTAAAATTTCTAACACGATTCCATAAGAAGAATTTCAGATTAACCAGATGTAGTCTGCACCTCCAGCTGTACTCCCTTTATATTATAAACACATTAACGGAGTAGACAAACGTGGTAGCAGATGCCTTAAGACGCATCAAAAATGCTAATTTGATTTTGTTTTAGAAACTAAAACAAAATCTTTTAAGAGGTGTGACGATATCGACGCAATTTGTAGAGTGAGGTGTGATGATATCCACGCCATCTGTGGAGCACTACCGACCACAACTTATTACGGGCTACCGTGCACGTGCCAACTCTTGGGTGGCTTAATCTTCATCAATCAATCAATTGACCACAACTTGTTTAGGAGGTGGGTCGATGACAACGCCTTCTCTTGAGGGAGGTGACGATATCAACGCCATCTATTGAGTGCACCCGACCACATTTTCTGTTCCCCGGTGGAAGGCTGCCATCACATTTGATCCCTGTGTAGTTACTGTTATGCTAATGACATTTATGTCCGCAGAAGTGACGAGGAGGGTATCTTGGCCACCAGGAGTCGGTTCACCCAGGGTAGTCCAGAACTCAAGACTTGTTCCAGTTTCGACGAGGTTTCGGTCCGTCCTGGACCATTCTCAAGTCGATTGTGAGAATCGACTTGAGAATGGTCCAGGACGGACCGAAACGTCGTCGTCCCTTCACTTTCTAGTGTGTGGTTTGGTCAACATATTTCAGCCACGTTATTGTGACTCCTCGTCTGCATACAGGCCAGTCGCTTTCTGTACATGTCCCTTCAGTTTTCGATAGTCTTGTCACTTGGTCGTTCACCGAAATTTTCCTTCTTATATGATTATGTAGCAATTTGTTGCTTTTTCGCTTTGATCACAATATCGTTCTCATAATTCCTTTCCGATACTCTTCTTATATTAATGTATTGATTCCTAGCTCTGTTGCATCTAATCCTCTTGTCCTCTGTACTTTCTTCACTCCTTCCTGCTTCCTGACACTGTCTATTAAACCATGAGTTTTTATTTCCCGCTTACTTTTTCCTTTACTGTTGGTATGAACATTACTGCTGGTTGGCAGGCAGCCGGTCGGCCGAGCGGACAGCACGCTGGACTTGTGATCCTGTGGTCCTGGGTTCGATCCCAGGCGCCGGCGAGAAACAATAGGCAGGGTGTCTTTCACCCTATGCCCCTGTTACCTAGAAGTAAAATAGGGACCTGGGTGTTAGTCAGCTGTCACGGGCTGCTCCCTGGGGGTGGAGGCCTGGTCGAGGACCGGGCCGCGGGGACACTAAACCCCGAAATCATCTCAAGATAATCTCAAGATGAAACTCTCTTCGGCTTCCTTACGACTAGGTTCATCATATCTTGTAATTGTTTTTACTCTTGGTGTTCCTTCCACTGAACTTCTTCCAGATATTCTTTTATCCTCCTGTAATCCTCTTTCCTGTAGTCTACTCTCCTTTCCTAGACCTCTTGTCCCGTGGTCGAAGCTCCACCTCCTAGTCAAAGACTAGGACACAATGGTCACTGGCTCCTAGTGGTATTTCTTCCATATTTCCAATGTCTTCCTCATTTTGGGTGAAAATCAGGTCTAATAGGCTTGGTGTATCCCTTTCTCTTCCTTGTGTCCTCCATCACATATTGTGTTGGGAAATTCCTATTTATAACTTCTGTAGCGAGTAGATTATCCCAATAATATACTCGCTCCAAATGCATTGGCCTAATGAGAGAAGCAAAGCTCTTCTTAATACTAATTATGGAAACTCAAACCTTTCCCTACTTGCTGTTAATATTCCTATCAACCTTTGGAGATGAAAGAGGTGAGGCGTTGCCCGGGCAACACGGCGAGGTGTTGCTCGAGCATATAAGCAGCAGAATAGCAAACATTAACCAGAGTCTACTTTCAAGTGTGGTCTAGAGCAGACACTTGCGAGATACTGTACCGACGCTCAGTGCGCTCAACTCACACCATTGCTCGCCAAAGTATCACCTGCATACTTCTGTATACTCGACTAAATATATATATATTCTCTTATATCTTGTGTATGGTGTCTGTGTTTATTGTCACCATACTTTACGTAACAATAGAACCGTTACACTTCTACTAATTTTACTCCCCATGTCTTTCCCACCATGGGGTGGGGAAGACATGGGGTTCCCACCATGGGGTGGGGAAGACATGGGGTTCCCACCGTGGGGTGGGGAAGACATGGGGTTCCCACCATGGGGTGGGGAAGACATGGGGTTATTATGATCCAATCAGTGTATCTCTCCGTGACTGAGGTCCACCATGACCAACAGTTTTGCTCTCATTCTGGGAGTTGTTGTTGTTGTCCTCTGCAGTTTATCTACACATGTCTTGTTATATGGCGGATGGTAGATTATGATCACAATCCTCTTCCCATCTGCATCCCAAGTGTGGAGCTTGTTCTTGAAGTTGCTGGTTTCAGGATTTCCTCTTTGTCAATTTGGTCGATTCCTGTTATCATTTCGTAAATGGTGATCTTATCATCTTTTTCAGTGTTGATATGGTGGTATCACTCAAGTCTAGTCAAGTTGACTGTAAAATCAGAACATCCCAGAGAGCTCTTCTTCGCGATACGTGCAGTTTGCATGAAGGGTTTTTCCTCTCGGTGACTGCACTCAGAGCTCAGTACATTTCTGGCTTGGTCAACTTTTGTACCACCGTGACAGTCAGTTAAAGCAGGAGTCTGGGACAGGGTCGCGAGTTCGTCACTTCATTGCGTCAAAATGATTTTCACTGATATATTAGGCCTGTGCGTTTTCATTGCTAAATAAATTATATGTAATATATGTCGTACCTAGTAGCCAGAACGCACTTCTTGGCCTACTATGCAAGGCCCGATTTGCCTAATAGGCCGAGTGATTTTATTTTCATTAAATTGTTTCCAATTAGTTTATTTTAATTATTATTATTATATTATATTAGGAACATAAATTAATGACCTAATTGTGTTAGTTTAGGTTAGGTTTAGATAGGTTAGGTTAGGTCATATATCTACGTTAGTTTTAACTCAAATTTAAACAGATTAACTTATACATAATGAAATAGCCAGATTTATCATTTCATAAGAAAAAAAATAGAAAAATATATAAATTCAGGAAAACTTGGTCTATTTGGCAAATCGGGCCTTGCATAGTAGGCCGAGTACGACGTTCTGGCTACTAGGTACAACTAATATGATTATGTATATCTAATAACTAATATATATATATATATATATATATATATATATATATATATATATTATATATATATAAACTGAAAACTCACACCCATACTGCCAGGAGCAACGCAACTCTGGTGTGTACAGGACACCTTAATCCACTCGACCATCACGACAAGTCTGATGGTCGAGTAGATTAAGGTGTCCTGTACATACCAGTTGCGTTGCTCCTGGCAGTATGGGTCCGAGTCACTTCTGGGGTGTGAGTTTTCAGTTGCATATAGTCCTGGGGACCATTCAGGCTTGTTCGCATTTGTGTTCCTCACGTGTGCCCTAAAGAATGACATGATTTGATAAAATACTATGCCCAAGATTACCATCTGAGTGCCGGTGAGGAGGTGGTTCAAATAGCTTCCGCTATCACCTCCTTTTGACCTGTCGTGATGGTCGAGTGGATTAAGGTGTCTTGTACACACCAGTTGCGTTGCTCCTGGCAGTATGGGTTCGAGTCACTTCTGGGGTATGAGTTTTCAGTTATATATATATATATATATATATATATATATATATAACTGAAAACTCATACCCCAGAAGTGACTCGAACCCATACTGCCAGGAGCAACGCAACTGGTGTGTACAAGACACCTTAATCCACTCGACCATCACGACAGGTCAAAAGGAGGTGATAGCGGAAGCTATTTGAACCACCTCCTCACCGGCACTCAGATGGTAATCTTGGGCATAGTATTTTATCAAATCATGTCATTCTTTAGGGCACACGTGAGGAACACAAATGCGAACAAGCCTGAATGGTCCCCAGGACTATATGCAACTGAAAACTCACACCCCAGAAGTGACTCGGACCCATACTGCCAGGAGCAACGCAACTGGTATGTACAGGACACCTTAATCTACTCGACCATCAGACTTGTCGTGATGGTCGAGTGGATTAAGGTGTCCTGTACACACCAGAGTTGCGTTGCTCCTGGCAGTATGGGTGTGAGTTTTCAGTTTATATATATATAATATATATATATATATATATATATATATATATATATATATATATATATATATATATATATATATATATATATATATATATATATATATATATATATACGATTAAAACACTTGAAGAGAATGGAATAACCATACTGCCAGGAGCAACGCAACTGGTATGTACAGGACACCTTAATCTACTCGACCATCAGACTTGTCGTGATGGTCGAGTGGATTAAGGTGTCCTGTACACACCAGAGTTGCGTTGCTCCTGGCAGTATGGGTGTGAGTTTTCAGTTTATATATATATAATATATATATATATATATATATATATATATATATATATATATATATATATATATATATATATATATACGATTAAAACACTTGAAGAGAATGGAATAACTGAGGAAGTAATGTATACAAGAGATTTTGATTTCAATACCTTTGATACACAACCGGTGTTGTCATATACTGAGTTATCACATTCCAAACTATTCAACTATTTCACATAAGCTTTTACGTAAAATGTTTCTGATATGTCAATGTGGCTTGAAACTCACGTGAGGTGAGAAGAGCGAGCGTGACCGCCCCTGACGGAGTCTGAGCTGTCACTGTCGACAGTGTCTGCCAGAAGGATGTTCCAGAAGGTTCCAGTGTGTGTGTGTGTGATAATTACCTCTGAATATTACACCTCATGCACGGTGAGGTGTGCTTCTGGCTGTATAGTGGTTCACGGGTGCTCGAGTCCGTTGTATAGTCCGGGATAGATCGTAAGGCTGCAGAAGATGAGTGGAAGTAGAGAGAGATCACGGGCTACCAGCCGCCTGGGCGAGCCCGGGCGGGCAGCCAGGTGATGTATGTCTGGAATACTGTAACATGAGACGCCCATCATGCCCCGCGCTCACTCTCATACCCACAACCCTGCCGTCACGCCTCCAACCACAACCCGGGGTTATAACCTCGTCCACAACCCAACCTTAATAATATTAATAATGTTTAATAATAATAATGCTTAATAATAATGTTTATTCTGATAAAAGTGCATACATTCAAAATGAGTAACAAGCAGAATGTTGTATTTCTAGACAGAGCTGGTACAGTATGTACTATGCCTAAAGCCACTAATACGCACACCGTTCCGGGCAAGATGTGAAAAAAACACTTTTCAAACAATTACATAAAGATGCTCACTGCAAATATAGGGAACATGAGTAGAGAGTACCGGAGACATCCCACTGACGGCAACCAAGAGCTGTTTAAAACTGTGTGTCAAGTTTCTTTATTTACTAGCAGTACCCGGCCACAGCAACCTGCCCTGTCCCCCAGTCCTCCCCACCATTTTCTCCTCACCCGTCTCCTCGGCTTCCCAATCATTCCCCACTCCACCATCCCCTCTTCCTCCTCACCATGCCCCACTCCTCTGTCCTATTGTCCTCCCCACCATTCCTCACTCCCTCGTCCGATGTCTTCCCAAATGGTCTGATGTTCCCATCAGAAAATTGGGAACATCAAGTGTCTGATGTTGCCATCACTGAAATATAAGAACAACAGTTAAAAGATGAAATGAAAATATGAAAAAATAAAAAAATAAACTATACTCACGAAATGAACGGTATGGTAAACAACACAGCTCAATTCCAACACAATTCACACAAAATAATTAAATCAAAATGAAAATCAATCAATCTATGAAAATTCAATTTATCAATGCAATCAGAAACACTGAACTGGAATTGTAACATATTTAGTATAGCATGTGTGTTGCTCTTACATGCAACAGATGGCGCTGTTTGTCAAGAAAACCATAGTTTTACCTGTCACAGGTGTGGCATCTATACCTATACTTACGAAATGAACGGTATGGTAAACAACACAGCTCAGTTCCAACACAATGTCACACAAAATAATTCAATAAAAAGGAAAATAAATCGGAATCTATGAAAATAAAATTTATCAATGCAATCGGAAACACTGAAATGGAATTCGTGATATATTTAGTATAGCATGAATGTTGCTATGTGCAACAGATGGCGCTGTTTTTCAAAAACGCATGTTTTTACCTGTCACAGGGGTGGCATCGATATAGCAGGTATATAAAAAGACGCGCCTATTCGAATGCAACGTTGTGTCAAAATTTCAAAGCAATCGGTAAAGAGGTTTCGAAAATTTCCCTCACATGAAAAACACAGTTTTTCAGAAAAAAACATGTTTTTTTTACCGTCACAGACATGACATCTATATAGTATGTATATAAAAACTTGCTCGGATTCGAATGGAACGTTGTGTGAAAATTTCAAAGCAATCGGTGAAGAACTTTCGGAGATTAGCGATTTTGAACAAACGAACATTTCCATTTTTATTTATATAGATTTATATATATACAATAACATTGGGTTTGTGAGGATACATAGCATGATGTTTACATTCTTGTAAACCACTAGTACGCGCAGAGTTTCGGGCAGGGCCTTAATCTAACAGAAAATTTTAAGTAGGTAAATTCTAGCAAAATTTATAAAATGTTAACAGATACATTGCTAGAAAAAATTGAGATGAGAGAGATTAGTAGGTATATTAAAGCACACCAGTAGCTCTGATTGATTGCACTGACAGCTTGATTAGCAATTTAACAGATTAATAGGCACAATACAGTATATTGATAGCACATATAAGAAGATAGCAATGATCACAATGGTAAAGTTGTTTGGATTAGGCGCATAAATATTGGGGGATTGGGTAGCACTAGATACAGTGCAATTTTACAGCACAAGGTAGGAAACTATGAAGATGAAATTAGGTACTTTTTTAATTTGTTTTTTGAATAAGACAAAAGTTGGACAGTTTTTAATTCATTAGGGAGTGAGTTCCATAGACTGGGTCTCTTTATTTGCATAGAGTGTTTACACAGATTAAGTTTAACTCTGAGGATATCAAAGAGATATTTATTTCTGGTGTGGTGATAATGGGTCCTATTACATCTGTCCAGGGAGAGTTTCAGAGCATGGTTTACATTTAAGAACAGGGTTTTGTAAATATAGTTGACACATGAGAATGTGTGGAGGGAGTTAATATTTAGCATGTTTAGGGATTTAAACAAGGGGAGCTGAGTGTTGTCTGAAAGCAGAGTTAGTTATTATTCTGATAGCAGATTTTTGCTGGGTGATGATGGACTTGAGGTGGTTTGCAGTGGTTGAACCCCATGCACAGATACCATAATTAAGATAGGGGTAGATTAGTGCATAATATAGTGAGAGGAGAGCAGAGTTAGGAACATAATATCTGATTTTGGAGAGTATACCAACTGTCTTAGAGACTTTCTTAGTTATGTGTTGAATGTGGGTGCTGAAGTTGAGTCTCTTGTTTAGAAATAGGCCAAGAAACTTGCCATCATTTTTATTACTGATGTTAATGTTGTCTATCTGTAGCTGAATTGCATTCGATGATTTGCTTCCAAATAAGATGTAGTAAGTCTTTTCTATGTTTAGTGTTAGTTTGTTCGTTGACATCCATAAGTGGCCTTTTTTTAATTCATTATTCACAACATTATTTAGTGTATATGGGTTGGGGTCTGAATAGATAAAGGTAGTATCATCAGCAAACAAAATAGGTTTCAGAATATTAGAGACATTAGGCAGATCATTGATATATATAAGAAATAGAAGAGGTCCTAAGATGCTGCCCTGTGGCACTCCAACGGTAATTGGTAGAGTGGAAGAAGTTGTATCATTGATGGTTACATATTGGTGTCTGTCACTAAAATAGGATCGGATGTAGTCAAGGGCAAGGCCTCGGATTCCATAATGCTGGAGTTTAAGTAAGAGGTAGTTGTGATTAACAGAATCAAAGGCTTTTCTTAGGTCAATGAAGAGTCCAATCGGAAACTCATTTTTGTCAAGGGCTGAGTAGATAACGTCAAGGAGACTAATGATTGCATCGTTGGTGCTCTTTTGGGACCGGAAGCCAAACTGGCAGGGGCTGAGTATGTCGAATTTTACGAGGTAGGAATAGAGCTGTTTGTAAATAATTTTTTCAAATATTTTTGATAGAATGGGTAGGTTTGATATTGGTCTATAATTGTTTATGTCCGCCGGATTGCCTCCTTTATGGACTGGCGTTACTCTTGCTTTTTTGAGGATATCAGGGAAGGTGTGACACTCTATAGATTTGTTGAACAGTAGGGCTATGGGTGGGGCAAGGGCATGGGAGGCTCTCTTGTACACAATGGACGGAATTTCACTGGTGTTCCCTGCCTTGGTTTTTAGAGAGTGTATGATGGACACAACATCTGCCGGGCTGATTGGTGAAAGGAGAAGATAGTTTGGATAGCTGCCTGAGAGATATGTGTTAATATGTGTCTGAGTCTGTGGAATTTTACTTGCAAGATGAGGAGATTGATTGATTGATAAAGATTAAGCCACCCAAGAGGTGGCACGGGCATGAATAGCCCGTAAGTGGTACAATTTTTTTTTCAGTATTCTGAGGTTGCATTTAACCATCAAGCTGTTATCGCGGGGGGGGGGGAATACTGCTTCACAGTCTTTATGAGGGTGTCCAGCTGCTGGACACCTTTGTTGACCAGGAGAGTGGCTGTGTTGATGCCTTCAGGGTGGCCACTGCATGATTCAGGAACTCTTAAAGCTCTTCTAAGGTCGTTGGTTGCTTCACATTCCAGAAGATAGTGAAGTAATGGCTTTTCTGTGACAGTTTGGCAGAAGATGCACTCTCTCTGTCGGGGTTCACCAATCTCCCAGTTGCATCTGTAACCTAGACGTAGTCTAGGTTACAGATGCACCCGAAACGCTACGCGTACTAGTGGCTGTACAAGAATGTAACAACTCTTGTATATATCTAAAAAAAAAAAAAAATACAAGCTCCCTCAGCTCAATATACTCCCTACCCCCTCCCAACCACAAGCTCCCCCAGCTCAGTATACTCCCTCCCTCCTATCAACCACAAGCTCCCCCAGCTCAGTATACTTCTTACCCCTCCAACCACAAGCTCCCCCAGCTCAGTATACTCCCTAACCCCTCCCAACCACAAGCTCCCCAGCTCAGTATACTCCCTACCCCTCCCAACTAAACGCTCCCCCAGCTCAGTATACTTCCTACCCCTCCTAACCACAAGCTGCCCCAGCTCAGTATACTCCCTACCCCCTCCCAACCACAAGCTTCCCAGCTCAGTATACTCCCTACCCCCTCCAACCACAAGCTCCCCCAGCTCAGTATACTCCCTCCCAACCACAAGCTCCCCCAGCTCAGAATACTCCCTACCCCCTCCCAACATGGAAACGTGAGGTAATACTTTCATCCACGAATGTGCCCCCGTACCCACCACGGAGCCATAATTAGAGGCAGGACACCCAACAAGAGACATGTTACCGATCATGCCGGGGCCCCCCAGGGGTGCGTCGTGAGTATACGCCCCACAAACACCACCTTAAGAACCGTCAGTCCGTCGAGATCAGGTTCAGCGATGAAAGGAGGATTGACAATAAAAGGTTCCCCCTCGCTCGAGACGTTGGGTACAACAGTTCTACGGGTGAGAGAGTATGCCTCCTCAAGCACCCGGGCGTCAAAACAGACGACGTCCGAAAGAATAATCAAGACTGGCAAAAGGTCGGAAGGAAATGACAATTAGAAAGGAGAAGAGGGAAGGGAGAGAGGGAGAAAAATGGAACACAAGGAAAATATTTCTGGCACAATTGGTGAAGGCAGCAGCAGGAGCATAAGGCTTCAAAAGGACAGAAGACAGACCCATGGAGCATCACACCCCGGCAGCCGCCTACCAAGCCCCCTCACGGCGACAATGAGCCGGAAAGGGAGGGGAACCATTTATGTAAACAATATTGACCATTTATGTAAACGATATTGATCATTTATGTAAGATAACGACTTTTATGTAAACAATATTGACCATTTATGTGAACGTAAGATAATTTAAGGTATTGGCGTTTGGTTGTTGAGGCAGACGACGTCGCGTCACACACAAACCCACACGATCATCGTGGACCCACACGACCATCGTGGACCCACACGACCATCGTGGACCCACAAGATCATCGTGGACCCACACGACCATCGTGGACCCACAAGACCATCGTGGACCCACACGACCATCGTGGACCCACACGACCATCGTGGACCCACAAGACCATCGTGGACCCACACGACCATCGTGGACCCACACGACCATCGTGGACCCACACGACCATCGTGGACCCACACGACCATCGTGGACCCACACGACCATCGTGGACCCACACGACCATCGTGGACCCACACGACCATCGTGGACCCACACGACCATCGTGGACCCACACGACCATCGTGGACCCACACGACCATCGTGGACCCACACGACCATCGTGGACCAGAAGCATGAAGCTGGTATTGAAACATTTTTGGAACACGGAGCCAGCCTCGGGAGGAAGTGAAGGGCTTTCAGAGCAGCAACGAGGGGCTCTTTCCTCGCCGTCATATCCAAGATCCCGTCTATGTTCATCCTACCAAAGATTCAAAAGGATGTCTTCCCGGGTACGAACAGCTGGCAAGGCAGACCAGTCCTCAGTTGTTGTCAGGCCCCAACAAGGCCAGTCGACTGGATCTGTACAGCATTACTAAACCCACTTCTACAACTACTCCCAGAGAGGCTAATGGACACAACAGATTTCATAAATAAATTAGCAGTGTTTAGGGACCCAATTCCATCAGGAGGCATTTCTCTTCTTACTAGACGTGGCATCATTGTACCTCAGCATTCTACAAAGGGAAGCAGCAACAAGAGCCGCGGTTTTCTTCGACACGAACAAACACAGAATTAGGGGCGAACTAAGGCAAGGTATGGCGACCACCAACTAACTTCTCGAAGAAATAATCTCGCATATAACGAGAGACACAATCGTCAGTTTTGATGGCAAGACTTACAGGCAGATTAAGGGGACAGCAATCGGCGCCTCGAGTAGTGTTGCCATAGCTGAAATTTTTGTTCATACAGTCTTTGAGACAGAAAGAGTCAACAGACAACAAGGCTCACTTAAATATTTTAGATACATCGATGACATCCTCGGAATAATGCTGGGAGGCAGACAACAGGACTTCTTCACGTGGGCCAACACGGTGCACAACAACTCCAAGACTTCTTCACGTGGGCCAACACGGTGCACAACAACCTCAAATTCACTCTAGAGGCGGACGAAAAACCATATCATTCCTAGACACCAGGATATATCGATGACAGAGATAGGACGCTCCAAACGAAGGCATACTACAAACCCCCACTCCTATCTTCCTTACACATCGAGCCCATCCTACAGGAAGCAGCAGTGAAGCTACGGGGACTCAACAGAGGATACCATCTCCAAGTGACCAGGAAAAGAGAACAGTGGGACCGATGGATATTACCCACACTATACTTCCCTGGGTTTGCAAGGCACCTACAACGGAACATGAGAGAAATATGGAAATGGCTCCAAGAAACCTACGAGACCACTCGACCTGGCCGACGTTCCTGCAAAGACCACCTATGGTCTTTGGCCCATGAAAAAAAGGCCATGGCCCCGCCTGGCCCATGGAAAAAAGGGAAAAATCCATTAAGGACTACCTAGTCAGCCTCTATACACGACGCATCCAACCACGCTACGACCCGTTGAGCTGAGTCCCCTAAAGCCATGGATGTACAAGGAACCTTCATCTAAGTCAGTGCTTAAGGAAATCTTACGTTAAATATACCCTAACCAAACCTAACCTGAGCTGAGTCCCTTAAAGTAGTGGACAAGGGACCCTCATCCATGTCTGTGGTCAAGAAGGCCCCACGTTTAAGAGAAGCCTTGACTTGCTTCAGCTTCTCTCTCAGAAGCCAACGGCTTAAGGTAAGCTTGTGTTACTGGTACCCATCCTGTCTCACTCGTGGTCGGTCGTCGTTAACCACTAGTGACGGCGACCACCTTACCAGTAATATTATAGGAGAGTGGGAATAGAGAAGCAGGGGTGCAGGAAGAGGGGTAGTGTAGGGTGGGTGTGAAGAAGGAAGAGAGGGTGTGAAGGAGAGAGTGGGGAGGAGGAAGATGGGAGAGAATTAACAGTTGTATTTATGGGAGACAGACAGACCAGGTCAGCCTCGGGCACCCCCTAGTATATACTTATATGTTTACCCTCACTCTGTCTCACGGTGCACCGTCGTCCATGATACTGTTTACCCCTTACAACTCCTCCTGGTGCAACACAGTTCTTGGAACTGGCGGCCTCGCCCCGCCTCCTGGTGCAACACAGTTCTTGGAACTGGCGGCCTCGCCCCGCCCAGGTGTTGAGATAAACAGTACACATCCCCCGCACGCTGGGCTGGTGGCCCGGGGCAACTGAGCTCCCCCCCCCCTACAGTTATCCCCTCCCCCCCTACCCTTGTGATCCCCCCCCCCACTGTGATCCCCTCCCTTCCCACCCTTGTGATCCCGTCCCCCCCCCCCCCAACTAACCTTTCCTGAACTTTTCCAGATACTCCTAATTCTTACCTTTATTCTCTTCTTACTTGCACCTCTCTTACCTTAATTGTCTGTCTCTTCCACTCTTTCCCATTACCAGAGTTTATAATGGTCCAGGACGGACCGTAACGTTGTCCTATCATAATGGTCCAGGACGGACCGTAACGTTGTCCCATCATAATGGTCCAGGACGGACCGTAACGTTGTCCCATCATAATGGTCCAGGACGGACCGAAACGTTGTCCCATCATAATGGTCCAGGACGGACCGAAACGTTGTCCCATCATAATGGTCCAGGACGGACCGAAACGTCGTCAGTGTTCAGATATGTGTGTTGGGTGGAGTGTTCAGCTGCGTTATTGTGACTCATCTTCTGATCTAATATTTTGTGATAATGATGTGAACATGTTGGTGGGTCACAATGTTCACTATTGTTAATGTTGTGAACATGTTGGTGGGTCACAATGTTCACTATTGTTAATGATGTGAACATGTTGGTGGGTCACAATGTTCACTATTGTTAATGATGTGAACATGTCGGTGGGTCACAATGTTCACTATTGTTAATGATGTGAACATGTTGGTGGGTCACAATGTTCACTATTGTTAATGATGTGAACATGTTGGTGGGTCACAATGTTCACTATTGTTAATGATGTGAACATGTCGGTGGGTCACAATGTTCACTATTGTTAATGATGTGAACATGTCGGTGGGTCACAATGTTCACACACAACCTTCACTATTGCAATAGTTGTTTAAGGTAACAATCCACTCACAGGTTCTGCACATTTCTCTGGGCTGTTGGGTCACCATTTTACTTGCGTGTTCCCCGCTGGTAATGGTGAGGGCTAATAATGGACATATTGCCCGGCACAGCTTGGCAAGGCGGCCACCAGATGGCCTCCACATAAAAGGGCGACGTGCGCGCACTGTCATCGCAGTTTACAGCGAGCAGACGAGACGTACCAAGAGTGAGAGCATTCTTCCCTCGCTGTTGTTGTGGCAGCTGAAGTGATCTGGCTTTGTCTTCACTCAAGTGTTTACACACAACAGCTGACAACCTGGGAAGGCCCTTCACAACCCCCTACTACAACTGTCACGGACAACACAGCCAACCTCATCACCTGAAGCAGGTAACATTTAATATATATATATATATATATATATATATATATATATATATATATATATATATATATATATATATATATATATATATATATATATATATATATATATATATATATATTATATATATATATATATATTATATATATATATATATATATTATATATATATATATATATATATTATATATATATATATATATATTATATATATATATATATATATATATATATATATATATATATATATATATATATATATATATATATATATATATAATATATATATATAATATATATATATAATATATATATATAATATATATATATAATATATATATATAATATATATATATAATATATAATATAATATATAATATAATATATAATATAATATATATATATATATAATATATATATATATATATATATAATATATATATATATATATAATATTATATATATATATATATATATATATATATTAGTATATTTTGGTAGCAGTCTTTCCTGTAGACATATATTATTAAATATGACCGAAAAAGTAAGATTAATAATTCTAACACGAATTTTCTCAATCTTTCGTACATTACGCTTCACTGTTGGAGGTAAATAAAAAATCACTTCTCCAAAATTCATTTTTATTTCTAGTCTGACGCGACACGGGCGCGTTTCGTAAAACTTATTACATTTTCAAAGACTTCACAAATACACAACTGATTAGAACTTACGTCTCTCTGATATTATATCTACATTTGAGTGAGGTGGGAAGGGTGATGTGGCATTAACACAAGACAGAACAGGAGGGGATATTAATAGGGTATTAAAAGTATCAACACAAGACAGAACAGAAACAATGGGTATTGAATAGAAGTGTTTGTAGAAAGCCTATTGGTCCATATTTCTTGATGCTTCTATATTGGAGCGGAGTCTTGAGGTGGGTAGAATATAGTTGTGCAATAATTGGCTGTTGATTGCTGGTGTTGACTTCTTGATGTGTAGTGCCTCGCAAACGTCAAGCCGCCTGCTATCGCTGTATCTATCGATGATTTCTGTGTTGTTTACTAGGATTTCTCTGGCGATGGTTTGGTTATGGGAAGAGATTATATGTTCCTTAATGGAGCCCTGTTGCTTATGCATCGTTAAACGCCTAGAAAGAGATGTTGTTGTCTTGCCTATATACTGGGTTTTTTGGAGCTTACAGTCCCCATGTGGGCATTTGAAGGCATAGACGACGTTAATCTCTTTTAAAGCGTTCTGTTTTGTGTCTGGAGAGTTTCTCATGAGTAGGCTGGCCGTTTTTCTGGTTTTATAGTAAATCGTCAGTTGTATCCTCTGATTTTTGTCTGTAGGGATAACGTTTCTATTAACAATATCTTTCAGGACCCTTTCCTCCGTTTTATGAGCTGTGGAAAAGAAGTTCCTGTAAAATAGTCTAATAGGGGGTACCGGTGTTGTGTTAGTTGTCTCTTCAGAGGTTGCATGGCGTTTCACCTTCCTTTTGATGATGTCTTCAACGAAACCATTGGAGAAGCCGTTGTTGACTACGACCTGCCTTACCCTACAGAGTTCTTCATCGACTTGCTTCCATCCTGAGCTGTGGCTGAGAGCACGGTCGACATAAGCGTTTACAACACTCCTCTTGTACCTGTCTGGGCAGTCACTGTTGGCATTGAGGCACATTCCTATGTTTGTTTCCTTAGTGTAGACTGTAGTGTGGAAACCTCCGCTCCTTTCCATGACTGTTACATCTAGAAAGGGCAGCTTCCCATCCTTCTCCATCTCGTAAGTGATACGCAACACAGAATTCCGCTCGAATGCCTCCTTCAGCTCTTGAAGACGTCTGACATCAGGTACCTGTGTAAAAATGTCGTCAACATACCCGTAGTATATGGCAGGTTTCAAATTCATGTCAACTAAGACCTTCTGTTCGATGGTACCCATGTAGAAGTTCGCAAACAGGACACCTAGGGGAGAACCCATGGCGACCCCATCTACTTGTTTATACATGTGCCCATCTGGGCTCAAAAAGGGTGCCTCTTTATTACAAGCTTGGAGTAGTTTCCTTAGAATGTTTTCTGGTATGTCAAGAGGAGTACAGGCCGGATCACGATACACTCTGTCCGCTATCATCCCGATTGTTTCATCCACAGGTACGTTGGTAAACAGTGATTCTACGTCCAACGAGGCTCTTATCCCTGTGGCCCGTGTTCCCCGCAGTAAGTCAACAAATTCCTTTGGAGACTTCAGGATGAAAGCACAAGGTACATAACGAGTCAGCAAGCCGTTGAGTCGCTTCGCCAGTCTGTACGTGGGTGTGGGTATCTGGCTGATGATTGTCCGAAGTGGGTTTCCAGGCTTGTTTGTCTTGACATTTCCATACGCATACCCATGTTTGTATTCCCCAATAATCTTTGGCAGGTGGAGTCCGGATTTCTTGGCGTTCACAGTTTCGATCAATCTGTTAACCTTTGTTTTCAATTCGGCTGTAGTGTCCTTCGTTACCCTTTGGAATTTAGTTTGGTCAGAGAGTATGAGGTTCATTTTTGCCAGATATTCGTCTTTTTTAAGAATGACGTATATTGGCGACTTGTCACCTCTCCTGACGGCTATCTCCTTGTTCTCACGAAGGCTCTTAGCTGCCGCTTTAAGTTCGGGGGACAGTATGGTGCTTCTGTAGTTGTCTCGAATCTTTGCTCATTCTGCAATAAGTTCTGCTTGAAAGGTGTCTTTGGAAAGCCTGGAAACCCACTTCGGACAATCCTCTTTTGTCCGGTCGTGTTGATCGAGCAGTTAAGGGATCCTGTACGCCAGCAGAGTGCTCCTGGCAGTATGGGATCGAGTCACTTCTGGGGTGTGAGTATTCAGTTGCATATAGTCCTGGGGACCATTCAGGCTTGTTCGCATTTGTGTTCCTCACGTGTGCCTCAGAAAATGAGGTGATCTGATCCGACCCAGTTGTTCCAGCCACACGTGAACCCTTGTCTGTAAAGACCGAGGGGGGGGAGGCACGTTACACAAAGCCCTCCCCCCACTAGACCCAGTAACCCATACATCAGTTACTTTGGGGATGAGTGACTGTCCAAGAGTCACCCGGCCGACGCCTCACGTCACTAACGAGGTTGTCAGGGCCAGCGAGCTGTCCACATTATAGCAGTCACCGGAGGTGCCATACAACGCCGGGGGTAGCTGTCTCGAGATCACCACTACCCACCTGCTGCGTCATCAAGACTGCAGCCATTCCAGCAGTGTTGGAGGAGAGGTCAAGAAATGGAAAGCACGTAGCAGTACTCAAGAATTTCGCCGGAAGATTAATGATTACGTCATCTGAAGTAACAAGAAAGCGGAAGTAAGGCGGTCACAGGTGGAAGGCACGGTTTCCCTACAGAGTACCGGGACTCGCCAATAGAAGGTCGCAAAATTGTTTCCTTTGGCCTAAAGTCGGCGGTACGAGGGTATACACAGTTGGTGTTTACGGCCTAGTAACCTGGTGACATCAAGAAACGCCTGAGATGACGTGAGCAATGATGGAAGACGAGATTCACCTGTTCTGCAAACAAGCAACCCGCCTCTACGACCTTCTGACACCACTCCTGCTAAGAGACACCGTTGGTACATCCAGTCCTGCTCTGCTGTGGTCATCTGCGCCGTCAAGTTTAACATCAAGACTGCCGTGTGAACTGTGATTGATATGAAGGCGTGTGGACTGTCGAGAGCAAGATTAATGGCCGAAGTAACAGTATTCTACAGCTGTCACTTGGCACTCAGCTCTACTACACTCTGTCGTCATTCAGTAGTACCGGATGGGAGTACAAGAGGACCAGGTATTGATGTCTACACATGAGAAGAAGCAAGATCGACACCGTCATCGTCAGCGACTACATTCAGCATCCAGCAGCATCGATTTTTTTTTTCTTCGATTACTCAATATGAACAATTGATACAAACAACAAAGTGGCTCTGAACATCTGTGTAACACTTTTGTTTAAATGTTGAAAAACAGATTTAGAATCAATACTTTTTAAATGTTGAAAAACAGATTTAAAATAATTCTGGTATAATATATGAAAATTTTACTCTATAAATTGGTCAGTAATCAAAATCGAAGCCCCTGTGTAATTGTCTCAGCCCAGAACAAACGGTTATGGAAAATTATGTTGTGCTATTTTTTTCAGAATGTTTGAACACAGGAGAGGCGGACCAATATAAACATTGACACTTCTAGTGAGTGAGAACACTTGGCTGTGCAGTCAGCTGAAACCTGTGATATAGTATAGGAATTTTTTATTTTTAGATACATGAAATAAACGTTAGGTGTGTTCCTTAACATGTCAAGGTTGACATTGATGGGGAGTGGTTAGTACACGGATGTGAACTGATAGTTCCGTAGTACGCTCCCGGATGACTGAAAGTTCAGTCTGATGATATAACTTTAATGTTTGTTTGAGCACGGTGTGGCCGGCTCTAGAGGACACATGGACTTGGCTAGTGAAGAGCCAAGAGAGTTTAATAGCTAGTTTTTGATGGTAGAGTAGGGACATGTTATTTAGCTATGTCAGTAAGGGTAGGATGTATGTTTCCTGATATTGGAGGATTGCTGTCAGTTGACAGCTGAGAAATTTATGAAATATGAACATGTTGATGTTGGACACTCAAATATTTGTCAAATTTCATTAGTTAGGGTAGCTTTTGTTTGTGGCATGAGTTGAATTGTGGGTTTGGATACTAAACCTCGTGAATTTTAACAAATTAACAAGGTTTACTAAGTGCTTGTGCGGGGGGGGTTGTAACAAACTAGGCTGTTGTAAGAATTATTCCAGAAGGTTCCAGAAGTTCGAGTAGGGACCTGACCTCTCAACAACGCCCAGTCCCCTGGGAATTAGCAGGTCTGAGTCACAAATGGCGGGCATCTTTGTTCATAGCTGCGTATAATGAACCATCCTATAGTATTCAGTAATTTAGAGAAAATTAGCCTTTATTCATTTTGCATTAAAATTGTATTGTATAATAGTACTGGGTACAATATCAAGAGTATTCTAATTATTGAGTTTAAGTCACCATCAGTGACGTCACGAATCAGATCTAACTTTTAAGGCGGAGTGACCGGCGGTCATAGGTCAGCAGGGTTGACATGTCTAATATTTCTCAAAGTTTTAATAACCATTTTTGTGATCGGGAACAGCTCTGCCGTTAGATGTTTGTAATTTAATTCAGTAAAATAATTCAACCAGTCTGGATCAATTAAATACAACAGAGGTTAATTGTTATAACTTAAACCTGGCTAGTAACTTGGTAGAACTTTGACTGACTAGGCGGAAGGATACAATGCTCTGTCGGGGGTAGACCAGACAAGAGAGAGATCAGTGTGAATACGGGAGCAGCTGGGAGAGGTCAACCATCTTACCTCTCCCCAAGACCAGCACAACATCTTAGCTGGAAAACATAGAGGTATAGTTGCTATGGTTATGTATAGAAATAGTCTTCTCATTTGCCATTCAGGTCAAGTAGGGAGTGTTAAAGTGATAGGGAGTGAACACATTTAGATTTTGTTTTAGTTTTTTTTTAATAAATTAAATTTGTTAATAATTTGCATTTTTATTGTCTCCATTTGGTTATGTGTATACTTGTCCTGGTCACGTGGTCCACACGAGGCAGAGTTGTATTGGGCGCCGATTCTAACATCGAATCGGAATTATCATTACCGCGTAATTTATTCCACACTCAAGGTCATCGTATATAGTGGGGATCAAGCCCCAAGGTTGATTAATTAGCGTGATCGATCCAGACCTCGATCATTGCTCTTGTATTACTGGTCTGGTGGTGGCAGCAGAGGTGACTCTAGGGTTTTGTTCAGAGCTTAGGTCACGTCATACTGGGTGTAGAATCCTAAGTCGGTCAATCGTCTTAGGACCACGTGGCGTGGAGTTGGCTTTGGTAAAAGTTTTGGAGTCCCTTGGTAGAGAATAAAAAGTAAGAATACGGGTAGAGGGAGTAGAAAGAAGGAAGTAAAGAGAGAGGAACCCCAAACCCGTGTTACACCATGCCTAAGATTACCAACCGAGTGCCGGCAGGGGGGATGGAAATAGCCTCGGCTACCATCCTCTTTTGTCTGGTCGTGTTGGTCGAGCGGTTAAGGGATCCTGTACGCCAGCAGAGTGCTCTTGGCAGTATGGGTTCGAGTCACTTCTGGGGTGTGAGTATTCAATTGCATATAGTCCTGGGGACCATTCAGGCTTGTTCGCATATATATATATATATATATATATATATATATATATATATATTGTGACGATAATCTCCTTCAAGAGATTGAGCCTGCTCTTCCCTCCATAATTACGTCTTCACAATTATATAGAAAGACTAGGGAAGAATGTCCAACAACGACAACAACACCAGCAAGGCTTGCCAGGGTGAGCAGAAACGTATGCAGCCAGCCACCTGTTCGAACTCCAACCACCAAACTACCCGTTGATCGCTACGGCTCCGCTGATTGGTCGCCGGTCTGGCTGCACCTGCACTCGCCCCCCATACTACCTGATGTCTGGGGTCGCCCCAACATCAGTCCTCAGAATGTTCAGTGCTTTCGTAGCCAGCACACCTCCCAGCTAGACTCTAGAGTGTACTGAGAGAGGTGGTGGCTTTAAGCCAATATTCCAGCACCTCCCACTTACTTTGTGTTGCACTTCTTATTATTTTGCCTTAACGTAACTTTTCATTGTGTCATTTAAGTATTCTTATTATTTTGATTCATTGATTTTATTATAAGAATTTGTTTGTGCATTATTTTCATGTTTTGATTTAATTAACGTAATTAAAATTTCATTGTTAAAGTTTACTTGTGTTTTGTGTGTCTTCTCCTTACCTTACCACAGACGAAGTTCCAGTTTTTTCTATTTTTTTTATAACTATGTGACGAGGCCATACCCCTAGCCTTAAACAGCCGAACACCAACGCGTTACCGTCACAAGTTATATGGGGGCCTGTCCTAGGAGCTTCACTCAGGTACTGGTGCCAAGTGGTAATTTATGGTAAGCGTATTTAACTTTGTTAACGTAGCTTTACTATTTTTCATTCAATTTCATTTTTATAAGGTGCGGTGTATTGTGCATTACGAGAGTAACATATAGTGAAGGTGAGACAACTTTGGATTACGTGGTGACTGTAGGCCTCAGTCATACTCTTAATTGGTCATCTCTCCCTCCTTGTTATTACTCGTATTTACCATCTATGTCCCTTGAATATTTCTCATTCTGACAGATCATCATATTGGTACCCTGGTACTGTGGTCTGCCCCGGGTCAAGAGTACCCAATCTTCTGCAATCTGACTGTAGGAGGACAAAGAGGGCCATAGTTCCTCTAGCTCGAACTTTAGTTGCTGAATTGGGACCTCAGCAGCAGTTCTCGTCACCAGTTGACACCTCGCACCCCTACACGTCAGTCAGAGATGATGATACATACAACGGTAGGGAATTAGCTTATTTTTTCAGAGCACAAAAGTTCGCTAATTCTGTAAGTATCATATTAAATTCAGTGGGAAAAACTTGCTTTATGTCCTTTAGAGACTTGGCAAGGTATGCCTACATCCTTGGACTACCAATTTTACTTTTGAAGCATTTAACTGTTTCATTTGTTTTCGAAACTTTGTTTCATTTGTTAGTAGGATTTTCTTGCCCTTATTCTCTTACATGAGTACCGGGTACAAGATTTCCTGCGCCCTTGATTTAATTTAATATCTTTCACTTAACGTTAATTGTTAAAGATCACACAGGATAGGTACCAGTTGCCACGTTGTCCTGTTTCTGACATTTCATTATTGAACATTCGTGTACCTTTATTTGCTAATTTCACCATGTTTCGTCTCCAAACTTTCCGTGCAAATCCAGCAGGTGAAATAGGGACTTTAAGTCGTGCCAAGAGGACTGAACTACAAACTCTTGCACATGAGTATCAACTAGAAGTTCCCTATCAAGCCAACAAAAATGACCTACACAACCTGTTGCTGGATTACTATTTAGAGCAAGGTAAGATAGACTCTGAAACTCATGAAACTTACTACATTGCAGATAAACCTGACTTGGCAACGCTGAAACTCAAACTAGAACTGGCAAAGATTGAAGAACGAACAGCTGCCATACGGAGGGAAGAACAAAAACGTGAAGCTGCCTTGAAGAGAGAAGAACACGAACGTGGACTCGCCCTCCAGGAACGTGAGGTTGCACTACTCCAGGAGCGGGAACGAGTACAGCTTGAAGCACTCCAGGAGCGGGAACGCGTACAGCTTGAAACCAAACAACGCGAGTTGGAAATACAACGCGAACATGACAAGCAACAAGCGACTCTGGCTCTAGAGTGTCGTCAACGTGAAATCGCCTTGGAAACTTCCCACTTCACTCAACGCCAGCAAGCTACTGCCAATCTTCCCGTCAGTTTTAATATATCACATGCAAGTAAGTTAATGCCATCCTTTGTAGAAGCAGAAGTTGATGTGTTCTTTACCACCTTTGAAACCCTTGCTAATCAACTCAGTTGGCCTGTCGACCAATGGGCAACACTTCTCAGAGTCCATCTTACAGGTAGAGCTGCAGTCACACTCAGTACTTTGGCGTCTGAGAATGACTACTACACTCTGAAACAAGCAGTGTTAGACGCCTACCTACTTTCCACCGAAAGTTATAGAAGGAAATTCCGTGACCACCTGAAGGCAAGTACCACTACCTTCCTCGAGTTTGCTAACACGAAACGGAGGTATTTCATGAAATGGCTGGAAGCAGCACATGTCTCTACTTTTACAGAACTCGTGAACCTGATGCTTGTTGAAGAATTCTTGAGACGTGTGCCGCCTCCTGTCCGCCTCTACTTAGCAGATAAAGAAGAAACCGACTACCTGAAGTGTGCTAAGTCGGCTGACACTTACAGCCTCATCCACCGGCTGACACCTGAACCATCCTCCAGTAAGAAGTCGTGGTACAGTTACGAGAAGGTGAGCCCCGATCAAGCTGGTTCACAACTGTACTGCAAATATTGTAGACTCTATGGACATACCATAGACAAGTGTGGTAAGTCTCAATACAAGGGAACCACTGACCAACAACGACCCAAACCAACTCCTCCTAAGTCCGGTAAGCCTGTGATGAATGTTGGTGTTGATGTTAATGATCTTTCTCTTTTCAGTAACCACCTGTATACTGGAACTGTCTCTGCCAACGGTTCAAATCCGGAGGGACGTTTCAAATTGAAGATCTTGAGGGACACAGCGGCTCTACAATCGATCATCTTGAAGTCGGCTGTGCCCAACATAGTCTACACCGGGGAAACAGTCTTCATCACTGACCTCACTGCTACTACTCCATACCCTCTCGCCAGAGTCCACCTGGATTGTCCCTACGTGAACGGGGAAGTCCAAGTCGCCGTCAGGGAAAAGCCTTTTCCCATGCCTGGAGTGCAACTTCTCCTAGGCAACGACTTGGCAGAGGACCTGCAACCGACCAACCTGATCGTCATGGACAAACCCCAGGTGTGTAACTCTGTGCCAATAAATCCTATTCTCGAGTATGTTCCAGCAGAGGTTCAAGAGAGTGATGAAGTTTCTCCTCCGGTTCTCGTGACCACCCGTGCACAAGCCGCACGTCCACAGCCAGCTGACTCTACTGCTACCGCTGTCCCTCAAGACCCTCAGAAACTACCCCCGCATCTGACCAAGTTGGAGTTCCGTAAGTTGCAGAGGGAAGATCTTACTTTAACACCATTGTTTTTCCAGGCTGAGACTCAACCCGACAGTATTCCTGGGTTCTTCCTAGAGAACGACTTGCTCTACCGCAGATATAGACCCAGTAAACTGAAGGAGGAGGACGATTGGGCCAACACCGAACAACTTGTGATTCCCACCAGCCTGCGGCCCACTATTCTACACCTGGCCCACGGAGCATTCTCCCACTACGGCTTCAACAAGACTTACCATGGGATTCGTCAAGACTACTACTGGCCAGGTATGGTAAACAACGTCAAACAGTACGTAAAACAGTGTCATACATGTCAGATGGCAGGCAAACCGAACGTCTCCATTCCCAGAGCACCACTGATTCCCATACAGGTGCCTGCGGAACCTTTCCACAGACTCATAATAGACTGTGTTGGTCCTTTACCTCGGACCAGTTCAGGTAACGCCTACATCCTAACCATCCTGTGTCCTACCACCAGATTTCCCATAGCAGTTCCAGTGAAGAACATCACGGCTGCTACGGTTATCAAACATCTATTGAAGATCTTCACTCAATACGGATTTCCCAGGGAGATTCAAAGTGACTGTGGCACCAACTTCACCAGTGATCTCTTCAAAAGGACACTGGAGGAGTTCAACATCAAACAGGTATTGTCCAGCCCCTATCATCCTGCTTCACAGGGTTCTCTTGAACGTAGTCATCAGACCATCAAAGCACTCTTGAAAAAGTTTTGTAGTGAAACCTCAAAGGATTGGGATAAGCAGATTGACCTAATAATGTGTATTTTCAGAAGTCTCCCCAATGAGTCCCTAGGAGTATCTCCTTATGAGATGCTCTACGGCCGTAAGTGCCGTACTCCCCTTAAGGCTTTCAAAGACTCTCTCAGAGATGCCACCTTCAGTGAGCATCAGAATGTGCCCCAGTTTCTTCAAAACCTTCAGCACATTCTAGAGAGAGTCCACCGCTTTGCCCATGATAATCTATTGAAAGCCCAGGTGAGAATGAAGACTCATTACGACCAGACCAGCAAAGTAAGAAAATTCAAGCCGGGAGACTTCGTCCTTGCTTATTTCCCTATCCCAGGTTCACCTTTACAAAACAAATTCTCAGGACCCTACTGCGTCAAAGAGTGCAGAAGCAACAACACATACGTCATAGAGACTCCAGATAGGCGGCGGAAGACCCAGCTGTGCCACGTCAACCTCCTGAAGCAATATAATGGTACTCCTCCCACTGTCTTGATTAATTGTTCTACCTTCACAGAACCCTACATCCACAGTGAGACCATCCCGGCTTCTTCTCCCGAAAGCACTGACAAGGAGTCGGCGCTTTCTAATTCCAAAATCCTTAATGATCTTCCCAAATGCTTTCAGGATAATAATCGTGCTCCTATGCCCTCTTCTAATTCCACTCTCACCTCGTCAGATAAGCCCTTCATCCTCCATGTCGACGCCAATCGTACCGACGATGGTGGTGTCGTGATGCAGCAACGAGGCGAGAAGAATACACCTGTCAGCGACTACTGCTACAAGGAACGACGGAACAATTGGCAAGGAGCTACTCTTCCTCATCCTGAAGCTTCAGCACTTCACTCCACACCTGAAAAGTGCTCGGTCCACCATCAATACGGACCACACCACCCTACACCTCCTGCAGCACGCCCACTTCTCATCTCAACGTCTTCTACTATGGGCTTGCTAACTGCAGAAATTCAACCTGGAGACACGCTATACCAAGAGTCTGACAACATCTTAGCCCATGATCTCTCCAGAGTTTATGAAGTAGAAGCAACTCCATCCATTACTCCACCACATAACGACGTACTTCTTCCAGAACCGCAGGCTTCGGGGGAGAGTTGTGACGATAATCTCCTTCAAGAGATTGAGCCTGCTCTTCCCTCCATAATTACGTCTTCACAATTATATAGAAAGACTAGGGAAGAATGTCCAACAACGACAACAACACCAGCAAGGCTTGCCAGGGTGAGCAGAAACGTATGCAGCCAGCCACCTGTTCGAACTCCAACCACCAAACTACCCGTTGATCGCTACGGCTCCGCTGATTGGTCGCCGGTCTGGCTGCACCTGCACTCGCCCCCCATACTACCTGATGTCTGGGGTCGCCCCAACATCAGTCCTCAGAATGTTCAGTGCTTTCGTAGCCAGCACACCTCCCAGCTAGACTCTAGAGTGTACTGAGAGAGGTGGTGGCTTTAAGCCAATATTCCAGCACCTCCCACTTACTTTGTGTTGCACTTCTTATTATTTTGCCTTAACGTAACTTTTCATTGTGTCATTTAAGTATTCTTATTATTTTGATTCATTGATTTTATTATAAGAATTTGTTTGTGCATTATTTTCATGTTTTGATTTAATTAACGTAATTAAAATTTCATTGTTAAAGTTTACTTGTGTTTTGTGTGTCTTCTCCTTACCTTACCACAGACGAAGTTCCAGTTTTTTCTATTTTTTTTATAACTATGTGACGAGGCCATACCCCTAGCCTTAAACAGCCGAACACCAACGCGTTACCGTCACAATATATATATATATATATATATATATATATATATATATATATATATATATATATATATGGAAAATCCACAGAGAAATATGAAATGAGGTGAACGTTTCGGCTTTGTTAAAGCCTTTGTCAACACCAGACTGACTAAGGAGAAGGGAGAAGGGGGAGGATATATAGGCCTCTATAGGAGGCCTATATATCCTATATATAGGAGGATATATATATCCTCCCCCTTCTCCCTTCTCCTTAGTCAGTCTGGTGTTGACAAAGGCTTTAACAAGCCGAAACGTTCACCTCATTTCATATTTCTCTGTGGATTTTCCGCATAAAATGATCAGTGTTTTGTGATCGTCAATTGCATATATATATATATATATATATATATATATATATATATATATATATATTGTTAAATATGACCGAAAAAGTAAGATTAATAATTCTAACACAAATTTTCTCAATATTTCTTATGTTTCTTTTTTCTGTTGATGGTAATTAAAAAATCAATTCTCCAAAATTCATTTTAATTTCTAGTCTGATGCGGCGCTTGAACGCGTTTCGTAATAACTTATTACATTTTCAAAAACTTTAGTTTAAACACACACCTAAAACATGCAAACACTAAACAGAGTTTAACTATGTTAATATTTAAACACCTTTTGTCTTATATACTCGCATTTGGGCGACGTGATATTTTACAACAGTTTTGAATGAGGTGAACAAACTTTCAACACAAGACAGAACACGGTTCCGTTGGTATAGTTGAAAGGGAAGAATGGAAGTAACTGCAAAGGGCCTATTGGCCCATATTTCCTCTTGATGCTTCTATATTGGTACGGAGTCTTGAAGTGGGTAGAATATAGTTGTGCATTAATTGGCTGTTGATTGCTGGTGTTGACCTCTTGATGTGTAGTGCCTCGCAGATGTCAAGCCGCCGGCTATCGCTGTATCTATCGACGATTTCTGTGTTGTTTGTTAATACTTCTCTGGCGATGGTTTGGTTGTGGGAAGAGATTATATGTTCCTTAATAGAGCCCTGTTGCTTATGCATTGTTAATCGCCTGGAAAGAGATGTTGTTGTCTTGCCTATATACTGAGTTCTTTGGGGCTTACAGTCCCCAAGTGGGCATTTAAAGGCATAGACGATGTTGGTCTCTTTTAAAGCGTTCTGCTTTAAAAGAAGCACGTCCTTCACACGTCTGCGCATCCCAGCGGCGCACAAACAGCTGATAGATACTTGACGAGGAGAACGTCACCGCCACTCGTGTAGATGAAAGTTTTTCCAAACCGAAGAGATCAGGGAATTCCACGCCCAATACGTCCATGAGGTCAACATCCACTAGGGGCCAGGCAACAGGGGCCGAGAAATCGAACCAAACGGTGTCGACACGGCGAACACATCCACCACTAGCCATCGCCATAACACCTGCCGGGCCCCGGCCAACGGCCGCACCACACCGTCAACAACGAACCACCACGGAGCAGCTACAGGCTAGCACTGGCAGCTCAAGCCGAACGTCAGCGCCCTCCGGTTGCAGAGCGGCGAATCGCCAATTTGTTCAGTTAGTGTCATTAGTCAGTCAGCGACGACGGGATTAGGATTCCGTGGGTCCATCAGGCTGTTGAATAGCTGTTCTTGAATGTGCCACTGGGGTGATAGTAAAGTAACGTAAAGTCGATGTTGTAGTAGTTCTAGTTTTGTTGAATAAATTGTTGTTTCTAGAAAACGATCGTTTAATTCAAACCTTCCAAGATTATTGTCCCACATTTCATGTCTTGCAATGCTTTGCCTGCTTATGTCAATTAAGTCTGTATCTAAAGCTGGAGTCCATTGCACAGCACCACACATCAAATTTACAAATTTGGTGTGAGAATCCATTGGCTACCCTTTATTAGTTTTTTTTAACTAGGAGTCAACGACCTAAGTGACAGGTTCCAGCCGTGTGGTGGCGCCTGTCGATTTACTCCCGCTGTCCTATGATCTTAGGTTTTAAGTTAAAACATCTGCCTGTGGCAGTTCTTGCTGTTTAAGGTCTGCCTCTCTTGCGAGGTAGTTACGATTAACGTAACATCAATAGAAATCAATTCTTTTGATTACGTCAAAGAAAAAAAAATCTCACTCATATTGGTATCCTCAATGAATATCATGTGCCACTGATGGTGCTACATAGTCTCCCTGGCTTGACGCCTTCCTTTGATAATTACTTACTTCTCAGTGTATATACACCGAGAGTTTAAGTAGTCTTGGACTATGTTGTGGACTAAGGTATCCTTGCTGGTTGGTCAGTAAAATTGTGGTGGCCTTTATAACCCTCCTGAGGTTCATATTTTTAATATATTTATTTAATTTATTGACAATTTTGTAGGTATTAAACAACCAACAATGGCAGACAGCTTGACCGAGATTCAAGATAAAGCAGTCATTAAAGCACAAAAGCTTTACAGCACCATTCAACAGTGGATGACTCAGCGAAGAAGCACAATCAACGTGCTTAACAGGATGGCAGGAGAGATTGAAGAGGTCCATGATAATGCTACAGTAGCCAGATGGGTCGGAACGGGTGTTAGTACAGCAGGAAGCCTAGCGATGATTGGGAGCGGAATTGCCACTCTTTGTACAGGTGAGTGATAATATAGGGTGAAATATCTAGGAGAGTTGCAGGTGTTTCAATATAGCAGGAGAGGAGGAGGAGCATTTGGATATTGGATGGTGGTAGTAAAGCTCTCGTTATCACAGTGAACATTACTTAGTAATACCTAATACACTATTCACTCATCAAAATTATAATCATAGTGTTCCAGATAAATCTGATTATAATTCATCCATAAAAGAAAATTTCTGTTTGTGTCTTCTTGATGCTTCTATATTGGAGCAGAGTCTTGAGGTGGGTAGAATATAGTTGTGCATTAATTGGCTGTTGATTGCTGGTGTTGACTTCTTAATGTGCAGTGCCTCGCAAACGTCAAGCCGTCTGCTATCGCTGTATCTATCGATGATTTCTGTGTTGTTTACTAGGATTTCTCTAGTAAACAACACAGGATTGTGTTGTTTACTAGGATTGACCAAACCATCGCCAGAGAAATCCTAGTAAACAACACAGAAATCATCGATAGATACAGCGATAGCAGACGGCTTGACGTTTGCGAGGCACTGCACATTAAGAAGTCAACACCAGCAATCAACAGTCAATTAATGCACAACTATATTCTACCCACCTCAAGACTCCGCTCCAATATAGAAGCATCAAGAAATATGGACCAATAGGCTTTCTACAATCACTTCCATTTCAATACCCATTGTTTCGTGTTCTGTCTTGTGTTGATGAAATTAATACCCTATTAAATACCACCTCACCCCATCCACCTCACTCAAATGTAGATATAAACAAATCAGAGATATGTAAGTTCTATTCAGTTGTGTATCTGTTAACTAAAGTCTTTGAAAATGTAATAAGTTTTACGAAACGCGCTCAAGTGTCGCGTCAGACTAGAAATAAAAATGAATTTTGGAGAATTGATTTTTGAATTACCTCCAACAGTGAAAAGAAATGTACGAAAGATTGAGAAAATTCGTGTTAGAATTATTAATCTTACTTTTTCGGTCATATTTAATAATATATATACAACATATATACACACACATGCATTCAAATACATTTGTCTCTTTTTACTCTGACAGGATGAGATAGCTGATAGAGAAACTAGTGTGCAATTAAGCACTTAATCACTGAAGGTGATTAAGGTGCTTTTACAAGCTCAGGTTATATAGTTACATCACATACATACATTGTATAATTGATACATTACATGGTCAATCTTGGGTACAAGTCCAATATATCATCAAGTGTTCCAGTACTCATACAGTAATTACAGAGTTCAGCATACCTTAGCCCAGGAGGGCGAAAGTCAGTCAGTATGGGACATTCTACAATATAATGTTCAAGAGAGTGCATGTTTTCTCTTTCAAAAAGTTGACACATTGTGTACTCGACATTTGGGTTTTGAGAAAGCTGCCAGATACGTCTATATCCCAGGCGTATTCTGGCCACTATAACATCACATTGCCGGGTTCTTGTTCTATTAGTCCCATATGTGACTGTCTCCTCACGATATCTATCATAATATTTAATGCTACAACTTTCAGGTCTTTGTGAATTTGTTAAGTCGGGTGAGATCTTCATTAGATATTTGTTTAAGTATTCTCTTTGTCACTGCTAATGAAACACTCATATCAATTTCTACCACTAGTTTTCTACAGGCTGTCTTTGCAAGCATATCAACAGTGTCATGCCTTGAGATGCCAACATGTGATGGCATCCATAGGAATTTAATTTCAAATTTGTTTTCTTTAGCAGCTAAAACATTCATTCGAATATCACTGACTATTTTCTGGGTGTCACTACTATGTGCGTTCAATGCCAGGAGTGCACTCTGCGAGTCACAGTATATAAGTCCACTGCCTTTGTCTTTTAAAAATTCAGTGGCAAGGTATATGCCTGCAAATTCGGTTTGAGTTTTACTTGCCCAGTCATTGACGCGCTTCATTGCTGTATGTACGAGAGAAGATTGTTCAGATATGTTACATACACATCCGGTACATCGTCCACCTTCTTCTACAGAGCCGTCGGTATAGCACTGATACACATCGTTACCCATACTCTGAGTACTCTCAGTGATGCTTTTCAGTGTTAACTGTTTTAATAATGTAGTGTGCACACTATCTTTCTTGGATGCATTTACAAAATCAATTGATAGAGCCCAGTTATCCCATGGAGTAATTGGTTGATTAATCATTAATTGAGTTGGGTACATATTTAATATTTTGACGGACTTGGCTACCTTGTAGAACCAAAATACATAATCAGGCTTCGTTCTTCTTCTATAGACCTCAGGGGAGTGCAGCATATTAGAAAGTTTAGCTTGAAACTTCATGTGTTGCCGAGATCGGCTCAATGCCTTCACGCCGAAAACTGTGCTAATAGACAAAATTCTCTCACTTATGGAAGGTAATTTTAACTCTGCTCTCATATTGACTATCCTCGTGGACTTTGGAGCCTCAAGGATGAGACGCATAGCTTCATTTTGCAAGGTTTCAAGAGATTTCAGCTCTTTGTCAGTATACAGTGTGATATGTAGAGCATTGTAGTCAATCACAGAGCGTATAAATGATACATAAAACATTCTAGCAAGTCTCACGTTAAGTCCATGATTGACACCAACAAGGACCCGCAAGGGCTTTAATCTCTCCCAGAGTCTCTTGAGAGAAGAAAGGTACCCAGGGTCGTTAATGGGGATACCAAGGTATCTGTAAGACTCGCAGTTCTCAAGTGCTCGCCCATCTATATGATAACTGGCTGGTGTAATACCACATGGAATGAGGGCACGAGTTTTCTGTACAGAGATAAGGAGGCCACATCCCTTAACTGTAGTAGCAAAAGCATCGAGCAAAACTTGTATTCTAGGCTCGGTGGCAGCCTGTAAACATATATCATCAGCATAACAAATGACAGTGTTTTCATTATTAGTTGGAAGATCTTTAACAAGTTTATGCATCAGAACGTTGAACAACAAGGGGCTTAGGACCCCTCCTTGTGAAGTTCCCAGTTCAAAGTGTTTGCTCTCTGTGCTTTTAACACCATTAAACAAAACATATGCTGTTCGATTAGACAAATAGCCCTTTATCCATTTCAGTAATTTTCCTTGTATTCCCAGCTCAGCAAGCTGTTCTAGTATGATTTCCCTGTTTGCTGTATCAAAAGCTGCTGCTAGGTCGATGAAGACTGCTCGAGGGAAAGCTTCATTATGAGTGAAGTATTCAGCAAAACAGTGTTGTGTACTGAGCCCAGGCATAAATCCAAACAGTTGGGGTGACAGGTGCCCCTGTATACGATACATGAGTCGGTTAAGGACAATGCGTTCAAGCACTTTACAAACACACGATGTTAGAGATATGGGTCTATAATTATCTGAGTGTGGTTTGGGGATGGGAACAATGACACTCTTTGTCCAAGCATCAGGTAATACTCCTTCACGTAAACTCATTCTGTACAACACTAAAAGTGGATTACCTGGTACGTGTGAGACTAATCTCAGTAGACTGTAAGTAATACCGTCCTCTCCAGGAGCAGTTGATTTGCCCATCTTTAGTGCATGATTTAATTCCCATTCAGTTACATCATTAAGGTCCGACACGTCGATAGCTGTACAGGCAAGATTGATGGTTCGTTGTCTGTTGGGGCGTGTGTCATCAAGTTTGTGCTGTATGTTAATTGGGAGTGAGTCGTACCTTGATGTTAGTGCCTATTGATCAAGGAGAATGTTTGCTTGTTCTAGTGGGCTGTGGTGCAGTGGTTTGGTTGGGTTGCTTCAAGAGATTTTTCGTATCTTTTCCCAAACTTCAGCAAGTGTTGTTTGCTCATTTAGGCCTGGCGTACGGCTATGTGGCCAACACCACCTAGAGGCCAACACCACCTAACAAGGTGTTATGTGTCAGCTTCCAACATCACCAGTCATACGCCAGGCCTTAGGAACCTGGAATGTGACTTAAGTGGAGCGCCTAACTCCTTCACAACTCACACTTTCACAAATAATAAAAATATAACCGATATCTTTTACATAATTTACCTGACGGCCACTAACACTAATGACCTTGGCGAGGACAGGAAGCTCCCCCCCCCCACCATTTGCCGTGATAATTTAAACCAATTGTATTTCAAACTCTAACAGAGTTTTGGCGTTCGCGGCTTTGCGGGTAGGGAGTTCCATGGGTTTATTACCCTCTGGGTGAAAAATAATTTCCTGTTCTCAGTCCTACGCCTAACAGCTGGGTGGACAGCGCTTCGGATTCGTAGTCCTGAGGCTCCGGGTTCGATCCCCGGTGGTGGTGGAGACAAATGGGCAAAATTTTTCTTTCACCCTGATACTCCCTGTTACCTAGCAGTAAATAGGTACCTGGCAGTTAGTCAGCTGCTACGGCCTGTTTCCTGGGGTTGGAGGCCTGGTAGAGGACCGGGCCGTAGGGACACTAAGCCCCGAGATCGTCTCAAGATAACCTCAAGATAAGATACATTGAAGTTTCTTGAACTTGAAACCGTTGCTCGTTGTCTGTGTTACATCTGACCTTTTGAACACATTGACGGGATCAACATCCTCCAACTTGTTCAGTATTTTAAAAGTTTCAATGAGATCCGCCCTGTCATGCCTGGTTTGCAGGCCTGAGGCCCTCAATCCTTCCTGATGTGAGAAATGTATTAGCTCTGGAATGCGGTTTTTGCCTGGTGTTGCAGTATGTCCAGAGTAGCTATATCCTTCTGAAGATGAGGTCTCCAGGCTTGGATACAGTAATCCAAATGGGGGCGCACCAGAGATTTATAACAGTTGAATCACTACCTTCTTTTCCATCAAGTCAAAGGTTCGCTTGATTATTCCAAGGGTTTGGTTAGCTTTTCTAACTGCTACTCTTACCTGTTAGGCAACTTTTAGTGAATGATGGATTTGACTCCAAGGTCCTTATAACTTAGTCTCATCTATTATTAGTCTTACCGACTCCTTTGTTTTCGTTCTTCTTCTTCTTCTTATATACTAATAGAACGATTTTGGATCTTTCTTTATGTTTTGGGCAAGTTTTCTTTACTAGTTACTTTGGGCAGATCTGATTTTCTGGGTGGCCGAGTTAAGTGCCCCTTTATATACAAGTTAAATTTTAAAATAATTTTTTTTATTCAGGAAAAGTATATACATAGTTGAGTTACAAACCTAATGTTGGATTTATAGATAGAACTAGTACATACAATACCTAAAACCACTAATATGCACAGCGTTTCAGGCAAATTTCATAATATATATATCATATTATCATAATATATATATCATGTATCATAATATATATCATATATCATAATATATATATATTATATCATAATATATATATATATCATATATCAAAATCTTTGATGTTCATTGTGGATTTATACGTTCTGCAGAGGTTCTGCTTGGTTATCAATGCTCGTTTTATGACCTGTCATCCATCTAGTTCCCTTTCTTATGTGTGTGTGGGAGGAGACAGGGAGGGTGTGTGTGGGGGAGGAGACAGGGAGGGTGTGTGTGTGGGAGGAGACAGGGAGGGTGTGTGTGTGGGAGGAGACAGGGAGGGTGTGTGGGGGAGGAGACAGGGAGGGTGTGTGTGTGGGAGGAGACAGGGAGGGTGTGTGTGTGGGAGGAGACAGGGAGGGTGTGTGTGGGGGAGGAGACAGGGAGGGTGTGTGTGTGGGAGGAGACAGGGAGGGTGTGTGTGGGGGAGGAGACAGGGAGGGTGTGTGTGTGGGAGGAGACAGGGAGGGTGTGTGTGGGAGGAGACAGGGAGGGTGTGTGTGTGGGAGGAGACAGGGAGGGTGTGTGTGTGGGAGGAGACAGGGAGGGTGTGTGTGTGGGAGGAGACAGGGAGGGTGTGTGTGGGGGAGGAGACAGGGAGGGTGTGTGTGTGGGAGGAAACAGGGAGGGTGTGTGTGTGGGAGGAGACAGGGAGGGTGTGTGTGTGGGAGGAGACAGGGAGGGTGTGTGTGGGGGAGGAGACAGGGAGGGTGTGTGTGTGGGAGGAGACAGGGAGGGTGTGTGTGTGGGAGGAGACAGGGAGGGTGTGTGTGTGGGAGGAGACAGGCAGGGTGTGTGTGTGGGAGGAGACAGGGAGGGTGTGTGTGTGGGAGGAGACAGGGAGGGTGTGTGTGTGGGAGGAGACAGGGAGGGTGTGTGTGGGAGGAGACAGGGAGGGTGTGTGTGTGGGAGGAGACAGGCAGGGTGTGTGTGGGAGGAGACAGGGAGGGTGTGTGTGGGAGGAGACAGGGAGGGTGTGTGTGTGGGAGGAGACAGGGAGGGTGTGTGTGTGGGAGGAGACAGGGAGGGTGTGTGTGTGGGAGGAGACAGGGAGGGTGTGTGTGGGAGGAGACAGGGAGGGTGTGTGTGTGGGAGGAGACAGGCAGGGTGTGTGTGGGAGGAGACAGGGAGGGTGTGTGTGGGAGGAGACAGGGAGGGTGTGTGTGTGGGAGGAGACAGGGAGGGTGTGTGTGTGGGAGGAGACAGTAACCACCTGACGACAAAAATCCTTGGGGCCTTGACATTGTCATTGACATTCATGAAATCTTATTAAATCTTTTAACTAGACATAATAAAAATTCAAAAGTTTTTATATAAGGTGACCCTAATTTTAGTCAATGAATTGAATTTTAGTAACTATTATATACTATTTACATATATTTAAACAAAAATTTTCCACTTGTAAATAATGTTTTGTTGTGAACCTCAGTTGTTGAGAGCATTCTGGTGTTGTTACAGTCTGCTGGCTCCCAGTAGACTCACACCGTAACAGTGGAAGCCACCGTGACGCACAGTAACAGTGGAAGCCACAGTGACGTATTGCAAACTTGGAAATTCCAGCATATAGTTGGGTGATGGTCTTGGTCACAGTGGTAATGTGTATATTGGCTCACAGAGTGATCAGTAGTTTACGTCCAAGGAGTGCATCATGTGCGAGCAATAACTGAATTATTCCTATCTTTACCTTGCAGGAGGATTGGCTGCACCACTCCTGATTGGTTCAATAGCTGGCACAGTTGCTGGTACGGCAACGTCAACAGTGGCTCAGGTAATCGATGGTTCCAAACAAAGTGATAAGATCCAAACTGCCAACTCAGCTGCTCAGAGAGATGAACAACTTGGAGATAGAGTCAAAAAGCTGTTAACTGACTTGCATGATTTGTGTGAGAAGGAACTACGGGTCCTTAGAGATGAAGATACAGGAAGTTTGTCAGCGTCTGCAGACAGTGATAAAGAACAATTGTCCATAGAACAGTTGGTTACAGGTTATCTATATGGTGCTATAAGTCTTGCCTCCGGTGACACACATACAAGGTTCTTCCTCCCTTGTGACAACACTCTCAACATCATGGAACTAGACACTACATTATACAGAGGTTCATCATCCCGACATCCAGGGGCTCAAGGAGAATATCTTGCAACTAAATTTACATCTACTTTTGCTGTAGCCAGCCTGAACTGTATTCCAAAAGTTGGAATTAAAATATTGGAGGAGGTTGCAGCCAAATCACTTGGAAAAAGTGCCAGCAAAATAGGGGTTGGGGCTGGTGCTAAAATTTTAGGTAAAGCTACCATTGTAGGAGGAGGACTTGGTCTAATGTTTGATATTAAAGAGATAATAGAAATAGGAACAGAAGGAAAACTGGAAAGCTGTTCTCAGCTGAGAGAGAGTGCTGCAGAGATGAAGAGGCAACTTAATACCATGGAACGAGAGTTTGAAGCTGTAGCTAAAGTTGCAAAACTAAAAGCTAAGTTGCGAAAGATTCTTGACAATACAACCATGAGCACAGAGGAAACAGTGAGTCAACTGATGAGCATATTGAAACAAACTCAGCCAGAAGCAACTAAGGCTATCAAGAAAGACGATGGTTTAATGTTCACATTAGTCTGGGGTCTGCGTAATATTTACCAGTACTTCCGTGACTATATAGAGAAGGAAATTATGAAAAAGCGTTATCCCAGAAACCATTATGATTTAATCATCATTTCTCATGGTGGTATTCGCCCTGAGCCATGTCCCGTCCCCGTCAGTATCTTGAGTGAAGGCTTTCGGCAAATGATATTTTACAGTCCATGGTCGTGTCTAGTTGATGCGTCTGTTGTGTATAGCATCGGAACTGGCTGCATTAAACCCAACAACAGACGATTTTTTCAGTGTTCTTCTAAGACTAACGTTGCTTTGAGTAACCTGCCCTCTTGGTGGAATTCAATCAACAAGAAAACATTCCATGTAATTCCGACTGTAATGTTACATGCACTGAAGTATAACGAGTCTGCATATCAAGCTCTTAAACAACTAACATGTGACTGCCTGCGAAAGCGGGACACGAACACCCGCCTGGTGGTACCATACATGGCTATTCCTGGAATAGAAGAAGTATCAGTTCCACTCTGGCTTGTAGCTGTTATCTGTTCTCTAATTGGCACTCTCCTCAATATGGAGTTCACATATCACCATGCTGCTTGTTTGTCAAAGGAGTGGGGAAGAGTGTGGCCGGAGGACCTGATCACACGGTATCATCAACAGTATTACTTCATCACACCCGTGGACGATGTCGCCATGATCGTGACTAATCCACATCCAAAGGATCCGTACTCAAGGGAAAGTTATAACATATTTGAGAAAGTTGTTGGTCCACTTCTTTAATCTCTGATACATATTTATGTTTATGATGTTACTCTGAAGGAACACTAACTAATACTGCCACTGTGCTGTAAGTTCTTGCAAGAGAAAAGTTGAGACATTTTGTAGTGCATGTGTTAGTCTACACATTGTTAATAGTGCTTGTGTTAGTCTACACAGTGTTAATAGTGCTTGTGTTAGTCTACACAGTGTTAATATGGCTTGTGTTAGTCTACACAGTGTTAATATGGCTTGTGTTAGTCTACACAGTGTTAATATGGCTTGTGTTAGTCTACACAGTGTTAATATGGCTTGTGTTAGTCTACACAGTGTTAATAGTGCTTGTGTTAGTCTACACATTGTTAATATGGCTTGTGTTAGTCTACACATTGTTAATAGTGCTTGTGTTAGTCTACACAGTGTTAATAGTGCTTGTGTTAGTCTACACAGTGTTAATATGGCTTGTGTTAGTCTACACATTGTTAATATGGCTTGTGTTAGTCTACACAGTGTTAATAGTGCTTGTGTTAGTCTACACAGTGTTAATAGTGCTTGTGTTAGTCTACACAGTATTAATAGTGCTTGTGTTAGTCTACACAGTGTTAATAGTGCTTGTGTTAGTCTACACATTGTTAATATGGCTTGTGTTAGTCTACACAGTGTTAATATGGCTTGTGTTAGTCTACACAGTGTTAATATGGCTTGTGTTAGTCTACACATTGTTAATAGTGCTTGTGTTAGTCTACACAGTGTTAATATGGCTTGTGTTAGTCTACACATTGTTAATAGTGCTTGTGTTAGTCTACACAGTGTTAATATGGCTTATGTTAGTCTACACAGTGTTAATATGGCTTGTGTTAGTCTACACAGTGTTAATATGGCTTGTGTTAGTCTACACAGTGTTAATATGGCTTGTGTTAGTCTACACAGTGTTAATAGTGCTTGTGTTAGTCTACACATTGTTAATAGTGCTTGTGTTAGTCTACACATTGTTAATATGGCTTGTGTTAGTCTACACATTGTTAATAGTGCTTGTGTTAGTCTACACAGTGTTAATAGTGCTTGTGTTAGTCTACACAGTGTTAATATGGCTTGTGTTAGTCTACACATTGTTAATATGGCTTGTGTTAGTCTACACAGTGTTAATAGTGCTTGTGTTAGTCTACACAGTGTTAATAGTGCTTGTGTTAGTCTACACAGTATTAATAGTGCTTGTGTTAGTCTACACAGTGTTAATAGTGCTTGTGTTAGTCTACACATTGTTAATATGGCTTGTGTTAGTCTACACAGTGTTAATATGGCTTGTGTTAGTCTACACATTGTTAATAGTGCTTGTGTTAGTCTACACAGTGTTAATATGGCTTGTGTTAGTCTACACATTGTTAATAGTGCTTGTGTTAGTCTACACAGTGTTAATATGGCTTGTGTTAGTCTACACAGTGTTAATATGGTTTGTGTTAGTCTACACAGTGTTAATAGTGCTTGTGTTAGTCTACACATTGTTAATATGGCTTGTGTTAGTCTACACAGTGTTAATATGGCTTGTGTTAGTCTACACAGTGTTAATAGTGCTTGTGTTAGTCTACACAGTGTTAATAGTGCTTGTGTTAGTCTACACAGTGTTAATAGTGCTTGTGTTAGTCTACACATTGTTAATAAGGCTTGTGTTAGTCTACACATTGTTAATATGGCTTGTGTTAGTCTACACATTGTTAATAGTGCTTGTGTTAGTCTACACATTGTTAATAGTGCTTGTGTTAGTCTACACATTGTTAATAGTGCTTGTGTTAGTCTACACATTGTTAATAGTGCTTGTGTTAGTCTACACATTGTTAATATGGCTTGTGTTAGTCTACACATTGTTAATATGGCTTGTGTTAGTCTACACAGTGTTAATATGGCTTGTGTTAGTCTACACAGTGTTAATAGTGCTTGTGTTAGTCTACACATTGTTAATAGTGCTTGTGTTAGTCTACACATTGTTAATAGTGCTTGTGTTAGTCTACACATTGTTAATAGTGCTTGTGTTAGTCTACACATTGTTAATATGGCTTGTGTTAGTCTACACATTGTTAATATGGCTTGTGTTAGTCTACACAGTGTTAATATGGCTTGTGTTAGTCTACACAGTGTTAATATGGCTTGTGTTAGTCTACACAGTGTTAATATGGCTTGTGTTAGTCTACACAGTGTTAATATGGCTTGTGTTAGTCTACACAGTGTTAATAGTGCTTGTGTTAGTCTACACAGTGTTAATATGGCTTGTGTTAGTCTACACAGTGTTAATATGGCTTGTGTTAGTCTACACAGTGTTAATATGGCTTGTGTTAGTCTACACAGTGTTAATATGGCTTGTGTTAGTCTACACAGTGTTAATATGGCTTGTGTTAGTCTACACAGTGTTAATAGTGCTTGTGATAGTCTACACATGTTGGGTGGCTTTGTAATTTGTAATAAATTACATTCAATAATATATATATTAAGTGTTTTTACAGTTTATCTTGTTCAATCACAATTTATAAAAACATTTTTGCTCTTAGATTTGCTGTCATATATTATGCTGTAAATGTTGTATGTGTTGAGGGTGAGTTTGTTAGTTGTCAGCCACTTATGGACTGTTTGTCTTAGTTCAGTATTTACTATATAGTTTAAGATGTTTGGGTTAGTAGTTGAGAAAATGTTGTGTCATCAGCAAACAGTGTCAGCTTAATGTGTTGACTGACATGTGGCAGATCATTGATGTATATGACAAAGAGGAGTGGACCAAGTGTAGTGACCTGCGGAACGCTAGTGGTATGTGGCAGAGCGCGAGCAGCAGCGTCGGTCACAGAGACATTCTGATGTGTGTCACTGGGGTAAGATCCGATATAATAAAGGGAGAGTCAACACTGACACGATAGTCAGCAAGTTATTGTGGCTAACAGTGTGACGAGCCATTAGAAGGTCAGCAAGTAGTTCTGTCAGGCACTCATGTTTGTCACAAGCTCCATGTGTCAAGTCAAACATATTTTGTTAAGCATCTTGGTGCCTTAAAGGGGTCTGAAGCCATATTAACAGGATACAAGTTAATCATGTTTATCAAGATCGGATTAAAGTTCTAATACTTCAGTTTCTCAAACAATTTAGATAATGTGGATTGGTTGATATTGGTAAATATTTGTTAATGTTAATGTGATCACTTTCATGGACTGGGGTTACTCTGGCTTTCTTAAGAACTCCAGTTGACAGGTGATCATGACATGGAAGTATCATGAGGAAATGTCAAGGTTATCACGGAACTCGTTCACAAATATGTGGTAAAAACGAGAGAGTAAAAAAACAGAACTAAATAGATGACACAAGTAGTAAAATGAGCGATGATAACTAAGAGGAACCTCTGGAGAACGTCTAAATCTATGAAAACATTATAGATTATAATATGTATATCTATATATATATAGATATATATATATATATATATATATATATATATATATATATATATATATATATATGTATATATATATATATATGTATATATATATATATATATATATATATATATATGTATATATATGTATATATATATATATATATATGTATATATATATATATATATATATATATATATATATATATATGTATATATATATATATATATGTATATATATATATATATATATATATATGTATATATATATATATATATATATATATATATATATATATATATATATATATATATATATATATATATATATATATATATATATATATATATAGTAGGACACTAAACTCACTCACCCAAGAAATCAGATCAGTGAAAAAAATTTGAAAAAAATACTTGCCCAAATATAAAGAAAGTTCCAAATTCGTTCTATGTCTATATAAGAAGTAAAACCAAGACAAAAGCCTCGGTAAGACTCGTGAAAGATGAGACTAACCAAGTTATAATGGACGATAAAGGGCAGCAAACACTGAATGAATATCTTACATCAGTGTTCACACTAGAGAGGTTACACGACATCCCATCACCCACACAAATGTTTGAAGGAGGTGAAGAGAATGACTTAAGGAATATACCCATAATATACGACATATTAAGCAAGAACATTGACAACTAAAAGACTCAAAAGCTCAGGTGTTGATGGTATTCGATCCAAAGTCGTTCAGGAACTGACAGATAAATTATGTCTACAACTGAAACTACGTTTTAGAAAATCTCTGGACCAAGGCATAGTTCCCCTAGACTGGAAATAATAATATAATTCATTGTGTCGGGGGGACAGGCAGCCTGAGTGTATTCATACATGTTAGGCTCATATCAAGGTCCACCCCCATCCAAGGTCGAATTACTGACCCCACCCAGGATGCAACCTGCATAGGTGAAAGGTAATGCGCCCATTCATTTCTGTCCAGCCACAACAAAATATGCAAGTGTCACCCTTATTTTCAAAAAGGGCAGAAAGAGCTCAGCAGAAAACTACCGCCCAATCAGCTTGACATCACCCATCTGCAAGCTCACGGAGAGAATCCTCAGGGAGGGAAACATTCACCATCTTACAAAGATGGTGAATGTTAAGTTAACGTAACATGGGTTATTTAAAATAGATCCTGCCTTATAAACCTGCTCTCATTTCTGGAAACGATAACCAGCTACTCAGACAAAGGCCTTTCGGTGGATGTAATATTCATCGATTTTGCTAAAGCTTTTGATAAAGTATCACATGAAAGATAAGCAAGGAAGTTACAGGCACATGGAATAAATGGAAGAATACTAAATGGATAAAACCTTGGTTAAAACAAACGTTAAAACAAAGAAAACAAAGAGTGGTTCTAAATGGGAATGAATATGACTGGGGAAATGTGTTAAGTGGGGTGCCACAGGGGTCCATTTTGGGGCCAACCCTTTTTGTCATATACATCAATGACATAGATGAGAACATTACAAACCACGTCATCAAATTTGCAGATGATAATAAGATTTATCATAATGTGGGAAGTGGAAATGATACTGAGACTTTTCAAAGAAATCTATATGAACTCCACAAATGGTGAGAAGACTGACAAGTGCAAGACCTTGCATGTGGAGCATAACGAGCCACGTCACAACTACCAAATTAACAACATTACCTTACAGCCGATTGATGAAGAAAATAACCTTGGAGTCAGAATCCATCATTCACTGAAAGTTGCACAACAAATGGGAGCAGCAGTAAAAAAAGCTATCCAAACCCTTGGGAACAATCAAGCGAACTTTTGACTTTAATGAAAACAAGATATTTAACTATAAATCTCTGGTGCGCCCCCATTTGGATTACTTTTTCCAAGCACGGAGCTGTCATCTTTAGAAGGACAGTTGCCTTTGAGAAAGTGCAACACCGGGCAACAAAAATCATTCCAGAGGTAAGTCAAATCTCATACCAGGAACGGTTGAGGGCCACATGGCTAACAACACTGCAAACTAGGCATGACAGGGCGGATCTCATTGAAACTTATAAAATACTGCACAATGTGAAACATGTTGATCCGGAAAATTTCTTCAAATGGTCAGATGTAACACAAACAAGGAGCAACGATTTCGAGCTCAACAAGCCACAATGTAGGACTGAGAACAGGAGATACTTTTTCACCCACAGGGTTATTAACCCATGGAACCGCCTACCCGCCGAAGCCGTTAATGCCAAACTTTAAAATCCAGCTAAAAAAATCAAGAAGACAAATGGGAGGGACCATTGACAAGCCATCGACTTCCTGTCCTCGTCGAGGCCACTAGAGTGTTAGTGGCCTTCAGGCAAATTCAGGTAAATGTATTATAATGCTCTTATCATAGCAGCAAAAAATGTTCCTGTTTGATGATAAAGGAATCAAGTGACAGTGTTAATGGTCAGTATCATGTTCCCACAGTCTCAGTGTTCTCACTGTTAAGCACACCAGTTGATTATTGATGATTTGATTTTTTAATTTATATATTTCAATGTCTGGGAAATAGGTTTTCAAGTGTTCTGTGATGCACTGTATTTTATTAACTGTATTTTCATATTATCCCATTTTGGTTCTTTACTATCTTTATTTGAATAATAGAGTTCATATATATATGTTTCTTTAGCCATAACTTTTGTGTGTTCTCAGATTTTGTTCCTGGCTTGGTGCCTTTTTTGATAATTATTAAATTATATTCCATGTTTGTATTGGATTACCTTATTATTGGATATTATAAACTTATAATATAATAATAATTGTATCACTTCGTATCTGCAATTATAAATAATATGCTACTTTCTGTCTTTTATTTATTTTGAAAGAATCACAATAATATTTACATATCCCTTAATTACTTTGTGTAAAGATAACTGGAATCACGGCAACCAGTTATGATAATGTGATCATTTATTCCTTTTTTAACCTTTAAACTGCGCAAGGCATACATATACTACAGGACGTAATGGCACCATAAGTTCAATTTCTCAAACTTGCTCAAACGCTTTCCAATTTTTTATGCATAATCTGTTAGCAAATCCTGCAACTTTGTCTAAATTATCACAAACGTAACTTGAAAAATAAGAAAATAAAAAATAATTATAAAATTGAATATTGAAAATTTAAGATTTTCATATCAGCAACAAATATATAAAATATCACCAATTGTTCATTTGGTGTTATTATGCTCTCAGAATAGCATATGATCTTCATTTCATAGATTTACAATATAGGTTTTCAGTTTAGTTTACTGTAAAAAAAATTCGTCAATGTGACATTTGAAATACGGACCAAATTCAAATAAAAATAATGTATAACTCCAAACGTTAAGGGTTTATGATAAGTCCATACTAATAGGATTGTAGAACAGACACCTCTGCACACTATATGTAAAAATGGTGAGAATCGGTCAGTAACCGGATTGTTTTCAGCTGACTCAAAGTTGAAACTCTAGTTTTAGAGATAATTGAAGTTGAAGTTATCGACAATGAATAAGATAGTTCTAATTCATTAATTTTCTTGTATGTCTTAATAAACATTATTTGCCATTCGTACTCAAATATTTGAAAGTTGTAAGTCAATATATGTTGGAAATAAGTCAAGAAAAATTCCCCCCCCCCCCCCCAAACAAAAAAAATATATAGGGATAATTATAATGAATTAGGGGATAAAGATGTATACTTTACATAAGTGATAAAGCCCTAATCTTGTCCCTAATCATCAAAACAACCTAAAGAGACAAAGAAAATAGAGTTTGAAATCTGTGAAAAAATCAGCCAAAATAAATTCCAAGTCCCAAGTTCTGCCAGTTGTGACTGATTTATTTGTTGACCAAATTTCATTCTATGTTCACTTAGGGACGTGTATGCACTCTCCGGGATGTTTTCACTTAGGGACGTGTATGCACTCTCCGGGGTGTTTTCACTTAGGGACGTTGTAACGGGGGGTGGGGGAAATAGCTCTATCTTGTCCATTATTCCACCCCCCCAGTTAACTAACGAGGCCGGGGGAAACAGCTCTCTCTAGTCCGTTATCCCGTCCCCAGTTAGCTAACTATTCTAGAGCACTCCCAGAGTTCCTAAGGCAACCTCTCTCGTTCAACACCTTGTAACCTAGGTATTTGACTACCTAGGTTCTAAGACTACAAGGCGCCGTCACTTGATCAGTTACCCGAAACTCTAGAGAGAACTCTAGAATACATAATCATTGCCACAAACGTATAAGAGAAAACGAAAGGAAAGAAATGAATAGTGAAGTAATTAGTGAGGGTTTGGGGTGAGAGGGAGAGAGGTGGGAGGGGCGAGGATGGTCATTAGTTGAAAGTGAGAGTTTAGAGAGGGGTGGAGGGAGAGGAGTAGATAGGTAGAAGGAGAAGAGTAGATAGTAGAAGTTGAGTAGATAGTAGAAGACGAAATGCTGCCACCATCCATTCATGATTATTACATACAAGACAAGGAATGGAACTTGCCTGTATCACAAAATATTCTCAAAGGACGTTATCATGAGTTCATTATTAGTATGTTCCCTCTGTACCATGTATCAACTCCAAACATGTACTCATTTATATCATGAACCCAGTAACCACTGAGGCTTTCTCAAATCCTCAACTCAAAGCTCTAGGGCACAAAGTTAAACACAATTTAAATAATAAATTCATAATTATATTTCACATGAAGTATCATAATATAAGCAATCCAATTCAAATGTTAAAGAGAGTCATCATCCAAGAATTCGAGAACCCTACAACTTGACTGCCCCTGATCATCACACAACATATGTAAACACGACCAAGTCACCTCACTGTTCACTCACCGAGGACGGAGTCTAAGTTGAATAGAGAGGGGGGGGGGGGGGTCTGTAGCTTGACAGAGACTGTCTCGCCCCTGCCGGCCGACAGCCTCCCTGATAGGGCTGTCTTCTCTCTGCTCTCCTGGCTCGTCTGCTGCTCTGTCTGTTAATGCTCTATGCTGGATAGCTCTCCGAGTTTATATTGGGGAACCTAGTAGCTAACTCCGCCCACAAGTAGATAGCCTCCGGCACTACCAAGCCACTCCTTAAACGTCGGCATGTTTGAAGGCTACCCGGCTCCAATTATACGCTTAGCGGAAGCAAGGTGAAATTATCATGATCTGACCTCAGGTCACTTGGGGTCATTAACAGTTAGAGGTGTGAGATCTCAGGCAGACAACTGGCGCCTCTCAGATCCTTGTCTGTGACTCGTGTACTCTATATATATTTTAAATAAACTAACCCAAACACTTTTACAGTGTTACATCTCCCCTTCTCCCCGAAAATAAAGTTTTTGCAACACTGCTAAAGCAAGCTAGCTGTGTGCGACAACTTTATTAACGAAAAGAATACATCCTAGCTAAACAAATATACATCATCCTATTCTAAAAAATGAAATATGTAGACAGACGTCCATTGTCTCTGGCTGGGCGACGTCACTGCTTGGTCTTGTAGATAATCCTGTACCACATTTCTTCAACACAACTGCCTCCGTCGCTTCTCCGTCGTTAACGCACAACAACACTTGGTCAACCCGAAAGCCGTTACTACTTGAACTGCGCACAGGACCGTGGAATTCGGTTGTCCCAGCTGATCTGTAATTGGCCCTACGTCAGTCACCATGAGAGACGTATATTGGGGTTCTTCACAGCTATAGGGACTACAAGTTTCGAGACCTTCATATAGTTGCCAACAGTAGAAATCCCATCCTACTCTTCTTCCTCCCTGTTGCTCCAGCACGCCTCCTTCAGAGAGCTACTTCTGACAGCCACATCAAGTCCGCACGACACAGGAAGAATCACTCAACAGAGCAACATGCTTGCAGGAGGGGCGGCCAGTTAAGGCAAACGATCCTGTCTTGCAATTACGCTCCCTGCAATGATGCTGACACCAGCAAGGGACACGAGGCATCGTGTCTCACTCAGCTTGTCTTATCTTCTTCTTCTTCTTTCTTCTTTCTTCTCTCTTCCTTCTTCTCTCTTCTTTCTTCTCTCTTCCTCCTCCCCTGGGTCTTTGACAAGCGACCTGGGGTCCATTGGGGTCCGTCCGTCCTGGGGTCCATCCTGGGTAGACCGATGTTGGTGGGACAGACTGGAGTCGTTGTTGCTCCTCTTCCATTTTTACTGGGTCGTCTGGGGTCGTCTGCAGAACGACCTGGGGTCCGCTGGGGTCCGTCCGTCTTGGGGTCCAATGGGTAGACCAATGTTGACCGACCGAGAGGGCTGCATCTTGGGGTCCCCTGGGGTGGTGGTGGTGGTGGAGCCATGACCTCCAGGTAGTGGGCTGGTCGTGGTGGTGGTGATAAACGCCCGTGAGTATGGTACACAGCAGCCGTCTCTCTCTTCTGCATATGCGCCTCGCCTCTCTTCTGGCTCCAACCTGGGAATGAACATAAGGCAACAATACCGTGTTCCAACATGTTGTGTGACCCTGTAGTTTGTATAGGGTTCACACAGTCCAATTATAAGCTCTCCTCCTGGCAACGACTACACTCAAATTTTAATAATCCAATTAACTCTGAATGATACTGACTTGGTGGAACATAAGACAGTAACAGAGGAAAGTTAGAGAAGAGAGAATAAGGTCATCACTACTTTTAACCTGTCACACAAAAAAAAATCAACACTAATAGACAAAACGCTAGCCTAACTTAACTGTACCGTTCCTACTCTTAAGTACATAAATATCCATTACTCCCACCCTTAACCTACAGCCACCTACGTGACCCAGAGTGTCTCCCTAGCTTCTCCGCCGGTCAACAACTCAAAACTGTTGCCACCCCTGTGACCAGACTATCTAACGTCGAGCGTCCCCAACGTGAAGTCTACTGACATACTAAGCCTCCCCCTAGCATGCTGTACAATACCAGTACACCTCGGGTTATTGCGTTCAAATGGAGTAAAACAGTCGATCGCAATAATCTGAGCAGAACCACTACTTAAACTATTTAAAAACTACACCTGCCACTCCCCACTGACCTGGAGACCAGCGGTGGATGGGTGTCCCCGTGGGACATGCGAGGTCACCTGTCACACTCAGCTGACCTGCACTACCAACACCGCTAAGTTCCCAAATCGCCAAATCTTATTACTAACATAAATCACTACACACGCAAGTTCTGGTGAACATTCCCTGAACTACACAAAACTCACAAAATCACTAAACACAACACCAGAGAATCACCATCTCCTAACCTGAAAAAGAAACTCGCTAAATCGCGAAAGTAAAACACCTGTCAAGATCTCCCTGATAGCGCCTGAGCGGCAAAAAGACACGTGGGACTGAACAATGTTAAAAGAACACCAACACCTTAAACATTGTTCAACACCGCTGCCAACATTGTAACGGGGGGTGGGGGAAATAGCTCTATCTTGTCCATTATTCCACCCCCCCAGTTAACTAACGAGGCCGGGGGAAACAGCTCTCTCTAGTCCGTTATCCCGTCCCCAGTTAGCTAACTATTCTAGAGCACTCCCAGAGTTCCTAAGGCAACCTCTCTCGTTCAACACCTTGTAACCTAGGTATTTGACTACCTAGGTTCTAAGACTACAAGGCGCCGTCACTTGATCAGTTACCCGAAACTCTAGAGAGAACTCTAGAATACATAATCATTGCCACAAACGTATAAGAGAAAACGAAAGGAAAGAAATGAATAGTGAAGTAATTAGTGAGGGTTTGGGGTGAGAGGGAGAGAGGTGGGAGGGGCGAGGATGGTCATTAGTTGAAAGTGAGAGTTTAGAGAGGGGTGGAGGGAGAGGAGTAGATAGGTAGAAGGAGAAGAGTAGATAGTAGAAGTTGAGTAGATAGTAGAAGACGAAATGCTGCCACCATCCATTCATGATCATTACATACAAGACAAGGAATGGAACTTGCCTGTATCACAAAATATTCTCAAAGGACGTTATCATGAGTTCATTATTAGTATGTTCCCTCTGTACCATGTATCAACTCCAAACATGTACTCATTTATATCATGAACCCAGTAACCACTGAGGCTTTCTCAAATCCTCAACTCAAAGCTCTAGGGCACAAAGTTAAACACAATTTAAATAATAAATTCATAATTATATTTCACATGAAGTATCATAATATAAGCAATCCAATTCAAATGTTAAAGAGAGTCATCATCCAAGAATTCGAGAACCCTACAACTTGACTGCCCCTGATCATCACACAACATATGTAAACACGACCAAGTCACCTCACTGTTCACTCACCGAGGACGGAGTCTAAGTTGAATAGAGAGGGGGGGGGGGTCTGTAGCTTGACAGAGACTGTCTCGCCCCTGCCGGCCGACAGCCTCCCTGATAGGGCTGTCTTCTCTCTGCTCTCCTGGCTCGTCTGCTGCTCTGTCTGTTAATGCTCTATGCTGGATAGCTCTCCGAGTTTATATTGGGGAACCTAGTAGCTAACTCCGCCCACAAGTAGATAGCCTCCGGCACTACCAAGCCACTCCTTAAACGTCGGCATGTTTGAAGGCTACCCGGCTCCAATTATACGCTTAGCGGAAGCAAGGTGAAATTATCATGATCTGACCTCAGGTCACTTGGGGTCATTAACGGTTAGAGGTGTGAGATCTCAGGCAGACAACTGGCGCCTCTCAGATCCTTGTCTGTGACTCGTGTACTCTATATATATTTTAAATAAACTAACCCAAACACTTTTACAGTGTTACAACGTGTATGCACTCTCCGGGATGTTTTCACTTAGGGACGTGTATGCACTCTCCGGGGTGTTTTCACTTAGGGACGTGTATGCACTCTCCGGGATGTTTTCACTTAGGGACGTGTATGCACTCTCCGGGGTGTTTTCACTTAGGGACGTGTATGCACTCTCCGGGATGTTTTCACTTAGGGACGTGTATGCACTCTCCGGGATGTTTTCACTTAGGGACGTGTATGCACTCTCCGGGATGTTTTCACTTAGGGACGTGTATGCACTCTCCGGGGTGTTTTCACTTAGGGACGTGTATGCACTCTCCGGGATGTTTTCACTTAGGGACGTGTATGCACTCTCCGGGATGTTTTCACTTAGGGACGTGTATGCACTCTCCGGGGTGTTTTCACTTAGGGACGTGTATGCACTCTCCGGGATGTTTTCACTTAGGGACGTGTATGCACTCTCCGGGGTGTTTTCACTTAGGGACGTGTATGCACTCTCCGGGATGTTTTCACTTAGGGACGTGTATGCACTCTCCGGGGTGTTTTCACTTAGGGACGTGTATGCACTCTCCGGGGTGTTTTCACTTAGGGACGTGTATGCACTCTCCGGGATGTTTTCACTTAGGGACGTGTATGCACTCTCCGGGGTGTTTTCACTTAGGGACGTGTATGCACTCTCCGGGGTGTTTTCACTTAGGGACGTGTATGCACTCTCCGGGGTGTTTTCACTTAGGGACGTGTATGCACTCTCCGGGGTGTTTTCACTTAGGGACGTGTATGCACTCTCCGGGGTGTTTTCACTTAGGGACGTGTATGCACTCTCCGGGGTGTTTTCACTTAGGGACGTGTATGCACTCTCCGGGGTGTTTTCACTTAGGGACGTGTATGCACTCTCCGGGATGTTTTCACTTAGGGACGTGTATGCACTCTCCGGGGTGTTGAGGTTACAACAAAATCAGATAATAAACAAAGGAGACAACACAAAACAAATTCTCCCCCCCCCAAAAAAAAATATTTTGTGGACATTGGTGACAGTAACAGATAATAACATGGGCAATGTATTTTTATGATATATAACAAAATAGAGCATAATAACATACTCATTATTACTGGTGTTATTATGTATTACTCAGCAATGCTATAATGGCACCAGTTGTATATCCACTTTGTGGACACTTCTTATCACTAATCTTCTTCTCTGTGCATCAGACAGGTGCTTGTAGCTCTTTATCACTGCATTATCCCTCAGTTCCAGTTAACAGGAGCTGTTCTCCTTATCAATAAAACGTTCTTCTTTAAAAAAAAATCGTCTAAAATTCATTTCTGAAAATATTTTGATGAAACTTTCACGACGCTAAAGCCAATAAGATGGAGATTTGTTTAACATTTAATTTTTATTTTCACATATTTCGATTTTTTTTTCTCCCAGCCCCAGGTGATCCCCCCATTTACAGCTCAGGCTGTAGCAGCCTAATGGCTGTAAAGTCTAATACTAACAGTTTCCTGGATATTTTAATGAATTATTAACTAGGTAAGTTCTAATTTATTTATTAAACAGCCCCATTGAAGGCAAATTTAGCTAACTACAGCATCCTGTCTGTAACTGCAAGCAACGTCATCAACTTTCCTGTGACGAATGGCTGTCAAGAGCCCGTAACTACCCGAGCACTGGGTGCAGGTGTGATAGTGGTGTCCAGGTCCTGTTGACATGTCCAGGTCCTGTTGACATGTCCAGGTCTTGTTGACATGTCCAGGTCTTGTTGACATGTCCAGGTCTTGTTGACATGTCCAGGTCTTGTTGACATGTCCAGGTCTGGTTGACATCTCCAGGTCTTGTTGACATGTCCAGGTCCTGTTGACATGTCCAGGTCTTGTTGACATGTCCAGGTCCTGTTGACATGTCCAGGTCTGGTTGACATCTCCAGGTCTTGTTGACATGTCCAGGTCCTGTTGACATGTCCAGGTCTTGTTGACATGTCCAGGTCCTGTTGACATGTCCAGGTCTGGTTGACATCTCCAGGTCTTGTTGACATGTCCAGGTCCTGTTGACATGTCCAGGTCTTGTTGACATGTCCAGGTCCTGTTGACATGTCCAGGTCTGGTTGACATCTCCAGGTCTTGTTGACATGTCCAGGTCCTGTTGACATGTCCAGGTCTGGTTGACATCTCCAGGTCTTGTTGACATATCCAGGTCCTGTTGACATGTCCAGGTCTGGTTGACATCTCCAGGTCTTGTTGACATGTCCAGGTCCTGTTGACATGTCCAGGTCTTGTTGACATGTCCAGGTCTTGTTGACATGTCCAGGTCTTGTTGACATGTCCAGGTCTTGTTGACATGTCCAGGTCTGGTTGACATCTCCAGGTCTTGTTGACATGTCCAGGTCCTGTTGACATGTCCAGGTCTTGTTGACATGTCCAGGTCCTGTTGACATGTCCAGGTCTGGTTGACATCTCCAGGTCTTGTTGACATGTCCAGGTCCTGTTGACATGTCCAGGTCTTGTTGACATGTCCAGGTCCTGTTGACATGTCCAGGTCTGGTTGACATCTCCAGGTCTTGTTGACATGTCCAGGTCCTGTTGACATGTCCAGGTCTTGTTGACATGTCCAGGTCCTGTTGACATGTCCAGGTCTGGTTGACATGTCCAGGTCTTGTTGACATGTCCAGGTCCTGTTGACATGTCCAGGTCTGGTTGACATCTCCAGGTCTTGTTGACATGTCCAGGTCCTGTTGACATGTCCAGGTCTTGTTGACATGTCCAGGTCCTGTTGACATGTCCAGGTCTGGTTGACATCTCCAGGTCTTGTTGACATGTCCAGGTCCTGTTGACATGTCCAGGTCTTGTTGACATGTTCAGGTCTTGTTGACATGTCCAGGTCTTGTTGACATGTCCAGGTCCTGTTGACATGTCCAGGTCCTGTTAACATGTCCAGGTCCTGTTGACATGTCCAGGTCTTGTTGACATGTCCAGGTCCTGTTGACATGTTCAGGTCTTGTTGACATGTCCAGGTCTTGTTGACATGTCCAGGTCTTGTTGACACGTCCAGGTCTTGTTGACATGTGCAGGTCCTGTTGACATGTCCAGGTCTTGTTGACATGTCCAGGTCTTGTTGACATGTCCAGGTCTTGTTGACATGTCCAGGTCTGGTTGACATGTTCAGGTCTTGTTGACATGTGCAGGTCTTGTTGACATGTCCAGGTCTTGTTGACATGTTCAGGTCTGGTTGACATGTTCAGGTCTTGTTGACATGTGCAGGTCTTGTTGACATGTCCAGGTCTTGTTGACATGTGCAGGTCCTGTTGACATGTCCAGGTCTTGTTGACATGTGCAGGTCTTGTTGACATGTCCAGGTCTTGTTGACATGTCCAGGTCTGGTAGACATGTCCAGGTCCTGTTGACATGTCCAGGTCTTGTTGACATGTGCAGGTCTTGTTGACATGTGCAGGTCTGGTAGACATGTCCAGGTCTGGTTGACATGTCCAGGTCTTGTTGACATGTCCAGGCCTTCACCTGCTTGAGCAAGCCCGTGAGCTCCTGCCTGTAGAGAGGTTACCTCCCTGGGAGGATGACTCATGCAAGATTATTATCAATGAAATGGCAACGAAAAAATCCAACATGTTACCACAAGAAATGAGGCACAAGTATCTCGAGGAAACTTATAAAGAAGCCGGAGATGAACTAGATCAAATCTACACCGACGGGTCATCTAATCCTGTCAATGGCAGGGCTGGTGCAGCATACACGGTAATCAAGGATAATACTTCCCAACGCAGAAATAAAGAAAAAGCGAGTATTGAGAACTATGCCTCTTCAACGCAAGCAGAGCTCACTGCCATTGTTATGGCGTTAAGGTTTCTTGAACGGAACACTAATGGTGCAGTGATTTGCACCGATTCAAAAGCACTGCAAAGCCTAAGTAAAAATCGGGCAGAAAATCTTGCAACAGTCGCTGAAATTAAGAGAGCTGTGAGAGTACTTACCAATCAGGGAAGAGTCGTCAAGTTTCTGTGGATCCCCTCCCATGTTGGAATATGTAGGAATGAACGAGCAGATGTGCTGGCTGCTGAAGGCGCTGAAGGAGACCATATTGAATACTTCATACCCAAGACTCTACTACAAATTAGAGGTATTGTCAGGCAACATCACCGTGACAAGGTAACTGAGGAAAGGAGGATAGAAGCACAAACCAGTGAATCTGTACGCTGGTACAACATGGTTGCAGCTGGGAGTCGCAATCATTATGGACGAATAAGAGGAGGACGCGGGAAAGAATCAGTAATAGCGAGAATCCGTCTGGGATACAAATATCCATGGAGATCCGGAATGGAAACGACTGTTGATCAGCAAAGTTGCAGAATTTGCGATGAGAGTGACAGACACCGCCTTGACCACTATCTACGTGAATCTGAACACCTGAGAGACAAGTGACAGGATGAACAACTCAGCAGGTTTTCTTCCTATTGGGGAGTATTGTACATGCTGCTATGGCGGTGTGTCCACTCACAAGATGAGTGGCGCTGCCCAATAAACTCGCCCCTCGGGACAAAATTTAAAATTTAAATCACCATTTTACCCATCCTTCTTCACTTCGCCGACAAAATGGCGGGCAACGACATTACCCGCTACATCCACGTCATCAACAGCCTGCTCGTCGCAAATGGACTTGCGACAGCCGCTGTACCCGATGACCTTCTTCAAGCTTCCACAACTGCTACCGGACCTCCGTCCCGGGGACCCCTGAGCCGACCCCCAGGGAGCCCTCACCGTCCGGCCACAGCGACTCCGCAGTCCTCGAGCTTGTCCCACTGACAGGCACGGCAGCAACACCCAGGACAAGTGACCAGGACGACGAGGCCGACTCCGACGACTCGACCGACTCCCATACTTCAGTTGATATCACCGGGTCTCTTCCCCCCCTCATGCGGCCGCCCGGGCACCATCTCCCCCCCCCCCTCCAGATCCTGTGCAATAAAGGTCAATTTAATTGTTGTGTTGCCTTATATGATAGTTATGTACTTACAGTGTTGCCAGTTCTTTAACAATTATTCTTGAGCATGTTGCCACATCGCATATAAGTCAGTCTGGTAAGCCTCACCAATTGTTCGTCTTCAGGGTACGTGCAATTCTTCTATTATTTGTATTTGTACTGTATTAACCATGTTTCGCTTAGCAATCTTAAGTTTCAACCCGGAAGAAAAAGTTCCTAATTTACCGCGTGCTACTAGAGCCGAATTATTAACTATAGCTGCAGAATATGACCTCTCTGTGCAACATGGTGACACCAAAACAGACCTATACAATCTGATCTTAGATTATCTAGCCGAACAAGACATCATCACTTCAACACAGTTGGAATTATATCAAGTTGTCGACAAATCTGCCTTAGCCCTCATGATATTGAGGATCGAGTTAGCCCAATTAGAAGCTGATGCCGACGAAAAAAGACAGGAAATGAGAAGACGATAATCTGACTATCAACATCAACAACAACAAGAAGCCGAGTTAGAACGTGAACGGAACAAGAACTACTCCGGCTCAAAGAACAAGAAGCGGCCTTATAACGTCAACGACAAGAGATAGAACTTCAACGTCGACGAGAAGTAGAACGACTCCAGAGCCTAGCTCAAGAACTTCAACTCAAACGACAACAAGATAAAAATGAAGGTGACATCTTACTACCCTTCGAACGAGACAAACGCAGACACCGCACTCAATTACCCACGTCAGGAGTTGGGACTTGAACCTACCCACATCCAGCAGTGACAGCAGGCGGAAAGCACCAGGGCACTGGTGGCTGAGTGGACAGCACGCTGGATACGTAATCCTGTGGTACGGGGTTCGATTCCGGCGAGAAACAATGGACAGATCGGATTTTTGTGTGTAATGGACAGAGTTTATTTCACCCTAATGCCCTTCTTACCTAGCAGTAAATAGGTACCTGGGAGTTAGACATCTGTTACGGGCTGCTTCCTGGGGTGTGTGTGTGTGTGTGTACTCACCTAGTTGTACTCACCTAGTTGTGCATGCGGGGGTTGAGCTCTGGCTCTTTGGTCCCGCCTCTCAACCGTCAATCAACAGGTGTACAGGTTCCTGAGCCTATTGGGCTCTATCATATCTACACTTGAAACTGTGTATGGAGTCAGCCTCCACCACATCACTTCCTAATGCATTCCATTTGTCAACCACTCTGACACTAAAAAAGTTCTTTCTAATATCTCTGTGGCTCATTTGGGCACTCAGTTTCCACCTGTGTTCTCTAGTGCGTGTGCCCCTTGTGTTAAATAGCCTGTCTTTATCATTCCTGTCGATTCCCTTGACAATCTTGAATGTGGTGATCATGTCCCCCCTAACTCCTCTATCTTCCAACGAAATGAGGTTTAATTCCCGTAGTCTCTCCTCGTAGCTCACCTCTCAGCTCGGGTACTAGTCTGGTGGCAAACCTTTGAATCTTTTCCAGTTTAGTCTTATGCTTGACTAGATATGGACTCCATGCTGGAGCCGCATACTCCAGGATTGGTCTGACATATGTGGTGTATAATGTTCTGAAAGATTCCTTACACAAGTTTCTAAAGGCCGTTCTTATGTTAGCCAACCTGGCATATGCTGCTGATGTTATCCTCTTGATATGAGCTTCAGGGGACAGGTCTGGCGTAATATCAACCCCCAGGTCTTTCTCTCTCTCTGACTCTTGAAGTATTTCATCTCCCAAGTGATACCTTGTATCTGGTCTCCTGCTTCCTACTCCTATCTTCATTACATTACATTTGCTTGGGAAGATTTCTATAAAACCAGAAAAACGGCCAGCCTACTCATGAGAAACTCTCCAGACACAAAACAGAACGCTTTAAAAGAGACCAACGTCGTCTATGCCTTCAAATGCCCACTTGGGGACTGTAAGCTCCAAAAAAACCCAGTATATAGGCAAGACAACAACATCTCTTTCTAGGCGTTTAACGATGCATAAGCAACAGGGCTCCATTAAGGAACATATAATCTCTTCCCACAACCAAACCATCGCCAGAGAAATCCTAGTAAACAACACAGAAATCATCGATAGATACAGCGATAGCAGGCGGCTTGACGTTTGCGAGGCACTACACATCAAGAAGCCAACACCTGCAATCAACAGCCAATTCTAATTGGGCTAACTCGATCCTCAATATCATGAGGGCTATATCTTGAGATCTTGAGGTTATCTTGAGATGATTTCGGGGCTTTAGTGTCCCCGCGGTCCGGTCCTCGACCAGGCCTCCACCCCCAGGAAGCAGCCCGTGACAGCTGACTAACACCCAGGTACCTAATTTACTGCTAGGTAACAGGGGCATAGGGTGAAAGAAACTCTGCCCATTGTTTCTCGCCGGCGCCTGGGATCGAACCCAGGACCACAGGATCACAAGTCCCGCGTGCTGTCCGCTCGGCCGACCGGCTCCCTGCTAAGGCAGATTTGTCGACAACTTGATATAATTCCAAATGTGTTGAAGTGATGATGTCTTGTTCGGCTAGATAATCTAAGATCAGATTGTATAGGTCTGTTTTGGTGTCACCATGTTGCACAGAGAGGTCATATTCTGCAGCTATAGTTAATAATTCGGCTCTAGTAGCACGCGATAATTTAGGAACTTTTTCTTCCGGGTTGAAACTTAAGATTGCTAAACGAAACATGGTTAATACAGTACAAATACAAATAATAAAATAATAGAAGAATTGCACGTACCCTGAAGACGAACAATTGGTGAGGCTTACCAGACTGACTTATATGCGATGTGGCAACATGCTCAAGAATAATTGTTAAAGAACTGGCAACACTGTAAGTACATAACTATCATATAAGGCAACACAACAATTAAATTGACCTTTATTGCACAGGATCTGGAGGGGGGGGGGAGATGGTGCCCGGGCGGCCGCATGAGGGGGGGAAGAGACCCGGTGATATCAACTGAAGTATGGGAGTCGGTCGAGTCGTCGGAGTCGGCCTCGTCGTCCTGGTCACTTGTCCTGGGTGTTGCTGCCGTGCCTGTCAGTGGGATAAGCTCGAGGACTGCGGAGTCGCTGTGGCCGGACGGTGAGGGCTCCCTGGGGGTCGGCTCAGGGGTCCCCGGGACGGAGGTCCGGTAGCAGTTGTGGAAGCTTGAAGAAGGTCATCGGGTACAGCGGCTGTCGCAAGTCCATTCGCGACGAGCAGGCTGTTGATGACGTGGTTGCAGCAGGTAATGTCGTTGCCCGCCATATTGTTGGCGAGGTGAAGAAGGACGGGTAAAATGGTGATCTTGGTGGAGGTTGAAAAAGGGGCCGGTGGTGGTGTGGTCAGAGGAGGTGCGGCGTCCCCAGGAGTCAGGTGGTGGTGAGAGAATCACATGTGTGTTCCCGAAATTCTTGGGTAAGACCGGGAATTCCGACGGGAGTGGGTTTGCTGGTCGAGGTATGGTGGTGGAGGAAGAGGTAGTTGTCATATTTTGAATTTCCTCATGCCGGAGGAGACAGTCAGGCGAGACCACAAAGTGTGGGCCATTGTGGAGCAGGTAGTGTCGGTGGGAGGATGTGCAGTCCGAGGATGTGCAGTCCTCTGCTCCTGGGCGCAGAGGCTGCATCTCTGTGCTCGCTCGGTGCACTTCCTGGTGTAGTGGGAGTACTGGTAACACTTGAAGCACTGCCGGAGCTCAGTGAAGCGTTCCTTGGTCACTTGGGTGGGTGGTATGGTGATTCCGGCGCACAAACGATACTCGGCGCACAAGTATCGCTTGCAGTAATGTCCAAGATTGGAAAGAGCAAAAAGAACTCTATCCAACGAAATCAAAGGCAGTAAATATTCTATGGAGTACACATGAAAATCTAAGTCCTCCATATACATTGGAACGTCCTCTGAGCATCATGACTCCATAATAGAAAACTACAAAATTTTTAAGGGTAAACTATAGAAAAAGAGATAAGTCTGCACAAAGCCACAAAGCTACCTTGTCTTTGGTATACGAACATCCTTGGCTCTCTCCCTGAGTGAAGATGCGAGCATCGTTGCTGTAGGGAGGACAGGCCACTCATTACCTACGTTAACCTCCACCAGGCATCATTTGATTCATATTCTCTCTCCCTACCCATTAGTATTGGTGTTCCACAGGGCAGCATACTTGGCCCTCTCCTCTTTCTCATTTACATTAATGACCTTCCAAATGCCTCTCAACATCTCAAGCCAATTTTATTTGCTGATAACACAACCTTCATTTTCCCCAGTCCTAACCCTCATATTTTGAATGGCACAGTGAATACTGAACAAAATAAAGTCCATCTTTGGTTAACTGCTAACAAACTCACGCTTAACATTGACAAAACCTTCCATATTTTGTTTATTAATAAATCCTCAGATCATATTAATCTAAGAATTAACAATATACAAATTAGTAACAAAGTAGATGGTAAATTCCTTGGTGTTCTCATTGAAAACAAGCTGAATTTCCTGGGCCACACTCAAAATAGAGCAAAAAAAAAGCTTCTAAAACAGTTGGCATTCTTTCTAAAATCAGATACTTTCTACCTCGCCCATGGTACTCGCCCAAACTAAGTACTACCTAATAAACTTCATGTAACTCACCTTACCTCCTAAATGTCAACATGTCTTGCTATTTTCTAACACTATTGATTATTGACCAAGTTGTTTAACTGCTGATATCCGCAATGTATGAACTTGAAGAAAATTGTAGTCTTCTGTTTATTAAGATAAAATTACTTATGCTGTTCGGTTTCAATTTCTGCTGTTCCATCCATCATGTAATTATTATAATTTTTCCCCCTTTTTCAAATATATTTTTGATATGTTAGCACGTAAGTTTTTACCGTTACGTCAATGTATGCGACGTTACGTTACTGGTATGTAAGTGCATAAATTTTATTGTTGTGTGAATGTATAGACCTTATATTACAGGTATGTAAGCGCATAAGTTTTATTGCTGTATGAATATATGGATGTTACGTTACCTGAATATAAGTGCAGAAGTTTTTACTGTTGTATGAATGTATGTACATTACTGGAATGTAAGCGAGTAGGTTTTTCCAGTTGTATGAATGTATGGCCGTTACGTTACTTGTATGTAAGCGTGTAAGTTTTTACAGTTGTATGAATGTATGGACGTTACGTTACCGATATTTAAGAGGTTGGGATCCGAAAAAAATATTCAATAAAATCTGAAATATAATGAAAATGTTAAACAAAGCTCCAATTATTTGGCATCAGCGTCGTGAAAACTTCATCCCAATATGTTTAGAAATGGATTTTATACGAATATAATCAAAACAAAACCGTTCTGATGATAAGGAGAACAGCTCCTATGTACTGGAACTGTGGGATAATGCAGTGATAAAGAGCTACAAGCACCTGTCCGATGCACAAACAAGAAGAACTGTTAGTATTAGACTTTACAGCCATTAGGCTGCTACAGCCTGAGCTGTAAATGGGGGGATCACCTGGGGCTGGGAGAAAAAAAAATCGAAATATGTGAAAATAAAAATTAAATGTTAAACAAATCTCCATCTTATTGGCTTTAGCGTCGTGAAAGTTTCATCAAAATATTTTCAGAAATGAATTTTAGACGATTTTTTTTAAAGAATATCGTTTTATTGATAAGGAGAACAGCTCCTGTTAACTGGAACTGAGGGATAATGCAGTGATAAAGAGCTACAAGCACCTGTCTGATGCACAAAGAAGAAGATTAGTAGTAAGAAGTGTCCACAAAGTGGATATACAACTGGTGCCATTATAGCATTGCTGAGTAATACATAATAACAAATAATAATGACTAAGTATATTATTATGAAGTATTTTGTTATATATCATATAAATACAATGCCCAATGGCAATATATGTTACTTCCACCATTATCCAAACAAAATTTTGGGTGCAATTTTTTTTTTTGTCACCTTTGTTTATGATCTGATTTTCTTGTAGTTTTTACATCTTGGAGAATGTATAACCGTTGGTAAGTATGTAAAGTTTGAAGGAAATTGGTCAACATGTTAATCATTCACAGGTGGCAGAAGTTGTGATTTCTGGTCATTTATTTTTTTTGGCCGATTTATTTACAGAATTCAAACTCTATGTTCTTTGTCTGTTAGGTTGTATTGATGGATAAGGATCAGACGCGGGCCATGTCACTTATATAAAGTATAATTATTATCTTTATCAACCCCAGTATCCTTATCCCTATATTTTGTTTTTCGGAGAGTTATTTTTTCTTGACTTCATTTCAACACATATTGACCTACAACTTTCACATATTCGAGTACCAATGCCAAGCAATGTTTATTAAAACTTACAAGGAAATTCATAATGTGGAACGACCATATTAGTTGTCGTGAACTTCACTTATACTTTCTCTTAAAACTAAATTTTCAACTATGAGACCCCTAAAAATATTAAATTTGCTCTTCGATTCTCACCATTTTCACATATATGCAAAGTTCTAAGTTCTAAACGAGGTGTTGTTTATTGATTCATAAACCTATAACTTTTGGGGTTATAAATTTGTTTCGTCATTATTTGCAGCATATTTGGAAGGCCACATTGACAGTTTTTACAACAGTAAACTATTCTCCAAAACGTAATTCAAACAACACCAATTAATCATCATGTTATTCTTAGACCATAATGAATATAAGACAAATTGTTGGAAATATAATATTTTTTGTTTGAATTTTAAAATTGACAATTATCAATTTATACAAATTATTTATTTGTTATTTCGTTTGTTTTTCATGTTACGATGTTGATCCATTAGGTTAAGTTGATGAATTTATCATGTAGATTATGGAACAAAAATGAATGAGTTTGAGCAAGTTTGAGATTTTCGTATCCCGACCTCTCAAGCGGGTAATTTTTTACATTTGTGTGAATATATGGACGTTACTTTACTGTATGTAAGCACGTAGGTTATTACTGTTATAAGAATGTATGGACGTTACATTACTGGTATGTAAGCGCGTAAGCTTTTGCTGTTGTATGAATATTTTGATATAACGTTACCCGTATGTGTGAAAAATTTTACTGATAAAATTATTAGGAGCCATAAGGAGGATTGGAAGCTATGCACTGAGTACTGGCAGGCACGCCCTAGCCCGCTTCACCACGACGTGCTCAAAACCATTGCAACCTGGGATTCAACTGCATACTCAAGGATTCATGAGGCTGCCACTGGAGCCTAGGGTTGACCACACTGCCACCCATGCACTCGTATGGGGGGAATACGAATGCCCCTCATGCGTTCATGCTCCAGTAATTCTACCTCCAACACTTCTCATCACGTGCACAAATCACATTAACATGACTTGTTCATCTGAGGAAATCAGCAGCCATACAGAGATAGTGATAAACATGATATTGACAGTGTTGCCACACCGAGGCGATAACATTACAGCCATGATCTACGAAACACGAAATGTTGAAGGTTAGTTTATCTCCATCTTCAGTTTATCATTAGTTTATCTTTATGGTGAGTAGTTGGCAGCCTTATCGTGTTTAATTATACATTTTACATGGAAGGCTCTTAAATATGTGAAGATAGCTTGCTGACCCCCAGTACTACCTTTGGTGACCCCCACAACTATCTTTGTTGACCCCAAGTACTACCTTTGGTGACCCCCAGTACTATCTTTGGTGACCCCCAGTACTACCTTTGATGACCACCAGTACTACCTTTGATAACCCCCAGTACTACCTTTGATGACCTCCAGTACTACCTTTGATAACCCCCAGTACTACCTTTGATGACCACCAGTACTACCTTTGATGACCCCCAGTACTACCTTTGGTGACCCCCAGTACTACCTTTGTTGACCCCAGTACTACCTTTGATGACCTTAGTACTACCTTTGATGACCCCCAGTACTACCTTTGATGACCCCCAGTACTACCTTTGTTGACCCCAGTACTACCTTTGATGACCTTAGTACTACCTTTGATGACCCCCAGTACTACCTTTGATGACCCCCAGTACTACCTTTGTTGACCCCAGTACTACCTTTGATGACCTTAGTACTACCTTTGATGACCCCCAGTACTACCTTTGATGACCCCAGTACTACCTTTGATTTACAATAATATCACATATACAGATATATGTGATTTTTCTTCACAATTCCCGCTCACCACACCCTATGTGCGGAAATGCACATAGGGTGTGGTGTGCGGGATTTACTATTTACTCTGGTTTACTTCAGCGGTCTTACCGCTGAAGTAAACCAGAGTAACATAAGTGTGTGCACTTGAGGAGCTCCGACAGCGGGCGTGTGTGAAGATAAGGTGAAGGGCTGGAGATAGTGCAGAGAGCCTTGAGGTTCTCCACTATTACCTACAAGATAAGTGAGCCACTGGTGCAGTAAGTCCTGGTGCACTGATAGACTGGTTACGCGGCTAAAGATGACTCTCCCAGGAAACATGAGGCCTTACCTAATGTCTTACCTAAACTTGAAACAATCCAGTGAACCAAGTTATGTTAGTAATTTGATCCCAAACTCAACAGCCGAATTATATTAGGCAGTATTTACCCAGGTCTTTCTGGAATCAGAGTGTCACCAAAGTCTAGCCATTGTTTCTTGTCATATTTTGTGTGATTTACTGTTAATATATTATTAAAACATTATTTATATCGCTTTTGTTATTTGTTGACATCTCTGTATACCTTCCAGGAGGCCTCAGTCCTCTATATTGTTGAGAATGTGACAACTTCTTTATTCTCTCTTATGAGGAGGGCACTGTACGCCACTCTTCTCTCTTATGAGGTGGTCACTGTACATCACTCTTCTCTCTTATGAGGAGGGCACTGTACGTCACTCTTCTCTCTTATGAGGTGGTCACTGTACGTCACTCTTCTCTCTTATGAGGTGGTCACTGTACGTCACTCTTCTCTCTTATGAGGTGGTCACTGTACGTCACTCTTCTCTCTTATGAGGTGGTCACTGTACGTCACTCTTCTCTCTTATGAGGTGGTCACTGTACGTCACTCTTCTCTCTTATGAGGAGGGCACTGTACGCCACTCTTCTCTCTTATGAGGTGGTCACTGTACGTCACTCTTCTCTCTTATGAGGAGGGCACTGTACGTCACTCTTCTCTCTTATGAGGTGGTCACTGTACGTCACTCTTCTCTCTTATGAGGAGGGCACTGTACGTCACTCTTCTCTCTTATGAGGTGGGCACTGTACGTCACTCTTCTCTCTTATGAGGAGGGCACTGTACGTCACTCTTCTCTCTTATGAGGTGGGCACTGTACGTCACTCTTCTCTCTTATGAGGAGGGCACTGTACGTCACTCTTCTCTCTTATGAGGTGGGCACTGTACGTCACTCTTCTCTCTTATGAGGAGGGCACTGTACGTCACTCTTCTCTCTTATGAGGAGGGCACTGTACGTCACTCTTCTCTCTTATGAGGTGGGCACTGTACGTCACTCTTCTCTCTTATGAGGAGGGCACTGTACGTCACTCTTCTCTCTTATGAGGAGGGCACTGTACGTCACTCTTCTCTCTTATGAGGTGGGCACTGTACGTCACTCTTCACTCTTCCCAGTAAAGGCATATATCTGACTTTTCACTTGTGCCACAACAAGGGCAGTCCATCTAGAAGTGACTCCCGATATGAGTGCCGAGGCGTTCTTACAGGCTTTCCGCAGGTTTGCTTCACATAGATCCTGTCCTAAGTTAATGATCTCAGACAGTGGGTCCAACTTAGTGGCAGGAGAAGCATGTCTGTTGAAAATCTGGACACACCCAAAGGTGCACACGGCCCTAAATCAATGGCAGTGCCACTGGAAATTCATACCTCCCAGAGCACCATGACACAGAGGCTTCTATAAACGCATGATTGGTACAGTGAAACGTTCTCTACGGAAAACCCTACACCACCAAAAGATTGACATACAGGAGCTCCAAACCGTAGTTATAGAGATAGAAGCACGAGTTAATAACTGACCACCTACCTACCTCTCTGAGGATGTTTTGCAGCATAAACCATTAAGTCCAGCTCCCTAGTGTCCCTTACTGACGAGGAACCAGAGGATTCTTCATATGTCCGAGAGAGTGATTTGGTTCAAAGTTTCAAATATCTATCAGGGGTGTAGCGAGTAAACCTATACTCGCTCCATTATCTCATCATCTTAATGGCATAACTAATTACACAAGCTATAATCCTATCCCTATTTACAAGTAACGGTTTTTCCACCCGCCTATCTTACTGTGAGGTGTAGTAACCGTATATAAGCCAGCGATTTGAGAATAGCAAACCAGTACAATCTCCAGTCAAGAATGTAGTACTCGGTGTAGGCAGTTCTAATCGACCCCAAGACGCTACAGCTTCGACACAGATCAGGCAGCAGACTAGGACCGTATGGAGCTACAACGCTCTCCCACATAGAGCTCCGCGACTCCGGCCACACTCAGCTCTCTGCTCTGCTGCAGGCTTCGTCTCAACGTCTACGACACTGCTGTATCCAGGACTACTAAATAAATATGAAACTCACTAAACACTGTGTATCTAATCAACCCAACAACGTAACATAATCGTACGTTACAGGGGTGATAAGTCAGTGGAATGACGTATGGACTCGAGAATACCTTACTGCTCTGAGGGAGTATCATTACGGGGCAAACAACCCCTACAACAGAATTAACTTGAACCCTGGTGACATAGTTCTGGTGGACAGCGATGGGCCACGCTCAGAGTGGCCTATAGGCCAAATAGTCTGTGTTCATTCAGACAGCCAGGGCATCTTGAGAATAGTGAAAGTAAAATGCCGAGGCAACACAACTCTCAAAACATTAGAGAAATTAGTTCCTTTAAAACTGGCAGGAAAAGAAAACGTTCAACGACTTCAAGCACCCGAAATGCCAGTACGGGACATCCGTCCCCAAAGGACTGCTACACAACAATGCAAACTCAAATTAAAGCAACACTATAATTCTGAAGGAGAGAAATAAAGTGATCGCAGTCCTTACCGGGACTTCGATCCATGTTCCTCCCCCCCTTCCCACCCCCCTAGAATTATGTTGGAAATCCGACACACATAGTCACATAAGTTACCCCTATAAAAAAAAAGAGAATGGGTGATTCTGTGACGTCATCGACACCACGTATTTATATTAACTCTAATTTCTTTTAAACAACAGTCTAGTGTTTAAACTTAATAAAAAAGTGTTCACTAGGACTGAATATAATTTCCAACAACAAGAAGTACAGCTTGACTCCCTTGCTACTGTTAAATAAAATCAGAAGTAGAACCAAAACATTGGCTAGGGCGTCGTCACGTATAGGCAGCAACTTGTAAACAGTGAGGGTGACACTCCCTGACAAGTTTTACAACAAGGTTCTTTCTCCGAGCTTTGACACAGGATCCTCTACAATCTGCCCAACCGAAGATCTTATGAACACAGGGAAGAACAATTTTCGGTATTTCTATTGCATTTAATACTGGCCATTATTATTGTAGGAAATATCGTTAAGACGTGGGATTAAATCCCCAAACACAGGGAGTTTACTCAGCTCTACACACACATATTCCATGTCATACCTGTACTTATATGTTTAGGGAACCATTATTAATTCCTTACATCCCAAACAGGTAATTGTGAGGAAGTTAGTGAAGCAGGAAGCTGGCTCCCAACATAATTATAGGAATAGTTACCTGCTGTCCATCAAGCCATGCAGGCCTCTAGATAGCCACCATTATGTGGCACTCTGAGGCACAGGGCCACACCCAATTCTGATGCTACAATTACACAGCCTTAGCAGGCCCCAACAACAGTAGCAGCTAAGGCCCTTTTGTGTTTAATACTGTAGACAAGTATTAGTAGTTATTAATTTAATTTGCTGTAGTAATAGTAGATTAGACCACCATATGTGGTATGATTTATAATTTATATATCAAAGACTAGGTAAACAATTTGTGGTTTATGAAGGAGCCACCTCAAAGTGGTTTAAGCTACGAATTGTCCCACCCATTGTGTGAGAAGTTCTAGCAGCTGAATCAGAATATATAAAGTCCACTTACTTACTAACTAAGAACCAAGAAAGATAATCAAATAAAAATGATATAATATTAAAGTCAATTATAAAATAAATAAAGTAAATTTTGAATATTAACAGAATAAAAACAATTAAAGCTTGCTAAGATTTTCCAACACATTTCCATTTTTATTTATATAGATAAAACTAAAAAGTTATTAATTTCATCTTCATAGTTTCCTACCTGGTGCTTTAATCTCTCACTGTATCTTGTGCTTCCCAATCCCCCAATATATGTACCTAAATCATATACTTTTACCTTTGTTATCATTGCTATCATCTTATATCATGCTTGTTATAATGAACGCATATTTTACTGCATTATACCTTGAAATAAACCTCAAATCATGCTACAATGTATCTATTGATAATCCTCAAATCATGCTACAATGTATCTATTGATAATCCTCAAATCATGCTACAATGTGCCTATTGATAATCCTCAAATCATGCTACAATGTGCCTATTGATAATCCTCAAATCATGCTACAATGTATCTATTGATAATCCTCAAATTATGCTACAATGTATCTATTGATAATCCTCAAATCATGCTACAATGTGCCTATTGATAATCCTCAAATTTTACTTTAATATACCTACAAATTTTTGTCAAATTTTCCTTACAATGTGCCTGATAACATTTTTAAATTTTGCTACAAATTACCTACTTACAATTATCTGTCAGATTAAGGACCTGCGCGACTCGCTGCGCGCGCTAGTGGCTTTACAAGAATGTAAAAACATTAATGCTATGTACTCTCATAAACCCAATGTACCTTCTTGTATATCAATAAATAAGTAAATAAAAAAGTGTTGGAAATTGAGTACTAATTCACATTAACTGCTGCTAGATCTCTTTTGGTCTCTGTGCTGTGATAACGACTCGTTACATCATCACCATCCCCAGTAACAATGAGATAATTGGGTAATTAGGTGGTTGTATCTGCCAGTAACAAAGCCTTGACACTGAGAGTCATGGTGATGAAGTGAAGATGTTATCACTGAGTTGATCCTCTCCAGTGTTGAGTGTGTGGGGTGGGGGGGGTGGCGACCCCCTCACACACGCCTTGTAATCTGTCCCTGAGATGACAGCATCTGGGGAGGGACACTGTGGGAGATGACAGCATCAGGGGAGGAACACTGTGGGAGATGAGAGCATCAGGGGAGGAACACTGTGGGAGATGACAGCATCAGGGACACTGTGGGAGATGACAGCATCAGGGACACTGTGGGAGATGACAGC